>NC_142867.1:234019000-234333000 GCF_051225735.1 Oryctolagus cuniculus | reverse complement strand
TTCATGGCGAGATTGGTCCTTGGCAACCCATTGGCTGTCCTTGGCCATCTTATCATGGAGTCCACAAGTTTCTGAACATGAGGGGAGGGGTCCCCAGTGAGCATGTGGACGCAGGCCTGTTCCAGACAGGACAGGGCTGAGGGCAGCCCCTCCTGGGCACCTCCTGCAGAGGGACGGCAGGAGCTTCCTGTGGCTGCCCACGACCCTCCCCACAGCTCCTGGCAGCTCCTGGCAGCCCCACTGCACACGAACCAGGGCAGAGAGCCAGAGAAACGTAGCCCAAGGCCACAGCAGGCTGTGCCTGGAATGCAGACGTGGGAGGGGCAGTGAGGTCATCACCACGCAGCCTGTGGGAGGCGCCTTCCCAGGTGCTTTACCCAGGTCATTTCATTTCATCCAGCGCACCCTCCGTGGTCAGCGCCAGCGTTCTCCATGTCTTACAGACGGGAAACCCGAGGTGCAGAGATCCTGAAGCAAGGTCCAAGGCCAAACGGGGATCAGCGTCAGGGTCCAGATTCCATCAGAACTTGGCTGATGCGAGAGCGAGCACCCGGGTCTGCTCCCACTGAGGAGGAGCCCAGAGCAAGGGTCAGCCCCGGCTCCAGGCTCCTTGTCCTCCATGCACCGTAGTCGATGTGCGAGTTCACTCTAACTCTGCCGTAAGGAAGTGAAGAGGCGGGCTCCGTCTTGTTCACGCAGCCTTCAGCGGGCACTGGTGGTCCTGAGTCCCCAGCAGGGTTAGGTAGCGGCCTCTTGCGTCTTTGCTGACACGTGCCTTACCGTTCTCTGCTTCTCTCCCTCCTCCCTGCCTTCTCTCTCGTCCCTCTGCCCAGCAGGCCTCCTATGCTGCTTCTTCCTTCTCCTCTGTCTCCTACTGTATCCAGCAAACTCAAGTGGCCTTCGCCCCCGAGGACAGCAGTGCCACTCAGGGCCTCAGTGTGTCGGTCTCTAACTCCTTTCTCAGCCGGCACGGCAGCTTGCCTGTGCCCTCGGTGAGTCCAAACAAGCGACCCGTTCCTTGGTTTGCAGCTGTGCCTCCCGCACGTGCGCGCTGCCCGTCCCGGCCCGTGTCCTCGTGTGCCAGACAGGAAAGGACATGAAGGGCCGGATCCCCGGGGCCTAAGGGCTGTTACCGGCGGGCTGGGGTGGGGATTGCGAGTGGCTCCCACTCTGGCTCAGGTGGCAGAGATGTTTCCAGCCTTTTGCTTCTGATCTCCTGCTGGGTCTTGGCTCAGCCCTCTGGGTGTTCCACGTTTGCTAAGGAATATCCCTCGTGTTGGAAGCAAGGCCAAAGAGAGCAGGCTTTACCAAGTGCGTGAGAGTCCGCGCTGTAAGAGCCGTACCCGTTGTCTCCCGCTGCACCACAAGCCACCCCGGAGCTCAACGGCTTCAGATGTTCTTGATGAGGACACGGGTGGGGGGTGATCACGCTGCTCTGCCTGCAGAGTGGCTGGTGTGGCACAGGCTCACTGGCATCTCCTGCCCCCCCCCCTTCCCCTGCGGCAGGCTAGCCTGGGCTTGTGTGCAGGGCAGCTGACAGGGCTCCAAGGAAACAAATGGAAGCTCGCAAGACACCTTGCAGCCTAAGCTGTGATTCGGCCCAGTGGCACTTCCATCGCAGCCACTCAGTCAAGTCCAGCCCGGAGTCAGGGCCGGGGCAAGCTGACTGCACCTGCCGATGGGAGTCGGTGCTAAGCCACATTGCACGGGAGCCGAGGTCCCGGCGGGGGTGGCTGCGGCCGTTGCTGTAAAGAGTCTCCTACGGAAGTGAGGGGACAGTGGTGCATAAGGAGGCACAGTCTTTAAGCCATAAGAGTTCTGGACTCTAGTCTAGTTCAGCTTCTAATTCTGTACCAAGAATTGGACAAACAGCTTAGCCTTTCTGGGTTTCCTTCTGTCCTCTACAAATATAAAGGATGAGTTTGGACTGAGTGACTGTTGAAGACTTACCCAGGCTCAGGTTCCCGGTGTGGTGCTGCCTGGAGTCCGTCTGTGCCCTTGCCTCTCCCGAGGAACGCATTCTTCCCCGGGGTGCTGAGGCCCGGCTGGTCAGGGCCCTCGGCGCCCCAGACATGCAGGGAAGGCTGAACGCTGCCTCAGCCGCCCTGGCCACACGGCCTCCCTTGAACCTGGAGGGCACCTCTGGCAAGCTCCGTTCACAGTTATAGCAAAACTTGGCTCTTAGACAGTGCTAGCTCTTGGCTGGTTCCTGGGCCACCTCCCATGAATAGACACCGTGAGCTACCTGAGGGTTTCCACAGGGTACAGGGCTGCAAGTGAACTGGACTGTTGGCTCCAGAACTGAAGAAAACATGAGGACGTCTTAATGAAGACTGGGCCACGGTTTCCATCCCTGGGACGTAGGAGTCTCGAGACCCCTGCATCTGAGATGCTGCGGTCCCAGCTCCACGCAGGAGCCGAAGGGGAGGAGCCCAAGGTGCTTCCTTCTGTTATCGGAAAGCTCCCGGGAAGCCAGTAGCAGGGGCCCGGTGCTGGGGCGTTTGCCGTCGGAGGTGCTGAAACCCGGGGAGCGGCTTAGTGTCAGGCCAGCTTACTCCTCAGGTGTTCTCCGCCTGAATCCCAAGATGTGCCCAGACCCGGGGCTTCACATTAGTGCCAGAGTAGCCTCTATCCCCAGATTTCTTCATTCCACCGCCCCCGGGCCTGTGTCATCAGTCCAGCGTGGAGTTCTGAAGCCCACTTGGGAGTGCAGCAGCTGTCCAGTCTCGTGTGGTTCTTGTCACAGTGTCCAGTGTCCTGTTACTTCACTAAAAGCCTGAGTGTTAGGAACCTCTTGGCCAGGGGACTCCAGAGAGCAATAAGCCTGCCCGGGCGACTGAAGCTGGAGTACGTGCTGGGAGGTGTTTTGTCCTCTCCTCCCAGGGCTCCCAGGGCTCCAGGGGCTGCGGAAGTCGGTGGGCAGGGACCCGCGTGCTGGAGTGCATGCTGGGAGGTGTTCCGTCCTCTCCTCCCGGGGCTCCAGGGCTGCGGAAGTCGGTGGGCAGGGACCCGCGGTGCTGGAGTGCATGCCGGGAGGTGCCCTTGTCCTCTCCTCCTGGGGCTCCCAGGGCTCCGGGGGCTGCGGAAGTCGATGGACAGGGACCCGCGGTGCTGGTGATGGACGGGCCTGCAGTGCAGCAAGTGGGGCCTGAGAGCCACAGGCAGTGGGAACGCCAGTGGTCGGTGGGCTCAGACCGTGCCTCATGGGGCCGGAGCATAAGGTGTGCTTGGGGACAGTGACGTGTCTGGGAGACAGAGGAAAGGGAAAGCTCCAGGCAGGGGGCCCGCCCCAGGGATGGAGGCCAGTAACCCCAGCGTCCCTTCCGATGTGAGTTCCCAGAGATTGAGGTCGTGGGAGAGAGGGGGAGCCAGCCCCCGCACCTCCGCAGGCCCTCCCCTCCAGGAAGACTCGGCGCCCCCACCCACACACTGCCCTGGGTCCTGAGTTTCTCCCTGCGTGGCACAGCCCTCTGGGGCTCTGGCCACTGCCTGTGAGTGTGTCCCCACACCGGCTTCTCCTGGGCAGCGCCCCCCCATCTTGTCAGCCCTCAGTTCCATCTCTGGGGTTCTCTCTTGGGGGAGAGGCCCACAGACTTCCTGTGTACCCCGACTTGTGCCCTAAATCCCGGGAGACGAGCATGCAGACCTGGTGCGAGGTCTGGGGAGCGTCACCAGCAGTTCCGGGAAATGAGGGAGGGGTGGGGGCGCTGAGGAGTCCTCCAGGAACTGCCTCACCTTCCTCACCTTCCCTCCTAGAAACAGCCGTGTGGCTCTCCTCGGCGGCCTCCTGGGTTCCCGTGCCCGCCGGCCGGCCGCCATGCTGTCGAGGTGGCCCAGCCCACAGCCATCTGCCTCACAGACCCCTCCCTGGCTCTGAACTCCGCTGGTGTGGATCCCGAGAGTTTGGGTTTGGTCCATATTCACTGTGCCCTTGACCGAAATGTTATCGAAGTCTCTGGGCAGCCGTGAGGGCCGCCGGGGCCCTGCAGGTGTTTGCTGGCGTCAGAGCAGTCACCCTGCTCCACCCCCGTGATTCCCTTGTGCGTCCTTTCTCTGCTCGCTGCAAGCGATGAGCAAACGCTGACGTCGCCAGAGGCCCGTTTCGATGCTAGAATCTGTTGAAATATTTCCTTACCACCTTGGCTTTCAGAACGAGTCTGGACGAGCAAAAATGCTGGTAGATCAGGGCTTTGAGAAAGAGGCCCATGATAACGGTCGTTTGCTTTCATTTATGTTTTTAAATCTTCATGGTGAGAAAGTCAAGTGTGGCTCATGCGGAGGGACTCGGGGTGTGTGTGTGTGTGTGTGTGTGTGCGTGCGTGCACTGAATTTTGTGCATTTTTGTGGGGGTATAGGGCTATATTTCTTTTTTTAAAGATTTATTTATTTGAAAAAGTTACACATAGAGAGAAGGAGAGGCAGAGAGAGAGAGGGAGAGAGAGGTCTTCCATCCGCTGGTTCACTCCCCAGTTGGCCACAATGGCCAGAGCAGCACCAATCCGAAGCCAGGAGCCAGGAGCTTCTTTTGGGGTCTGCCAAGCGAGTACAGGGGCCCAAGGACTTGGGCCATCTTCTACTGCTCTCCCAGGCCATAGCAGAGAGCTGGATCAGAAGTGGAGCATTCAGGACTTGAACCGGTGCTACAGGGCGATATTTCAACATGTATATCCTGGCTTTTGGCACCTGCCAGCTCCTCTCCCAGTTCTTTGTACAGTATCTAGTGCCACCCCAGCGTGAGCACATCAGCTATGGACAGGGGTTTGTGGAGCAGCTGGCATCCCATTCTGGGCCAGGCACTCACATGGGGACATGCGCCGTCCACACAAGACCCAGGCTTCATGCCGACGCCTGGATCCCGCACCATGAAGCAGCCAGGGCTGCCCCCAAGGTGCACGGTGGGCTGCTTACACCCCACCCCACCCCCACCCAGTGTGTCTGCATCTTCTCTTTGCCCTCCCCCCCAACCACAGACCTCTAGAACTCGCCCATCAGCGTCACAGAGACCATGCTGGCTGGGCTGAAAGTCAGGAGCCGGGGGAAGATGGAGAAGGAGAAAGAATGGAGTGAGGGAGGAGAGTGGCCTTGGGGCAGTGAGGGCAGACCCAAGGGCCCTCAGGCTGCCTGGCCCAGGGCGCGTCTGTGCGTCCGTGGAAGAGAAGTTCCGCCACCCTGGCCTCTGTCCCTGTTTCTTCCTGATGTCAGAGCCAAATCACACTGAGAGATGAGAGGGAGGGAAGGTCCGGCAGAACCCGGGGCCTCCCTGGGGGCGTGTCCCAGAGGCCTGCCTCACTTCCCCGTGGCCCCCGCGTGGCCCCCTCGGTCGTCAGCATCCGTCGGGAGAGTTCCTTTCCAGGGAAAGTGAGGCCTCTGCGTGTGGCCACGTCCCACCCCCAGCCGGCTGATGCCACGCCACAAAGTCGCGTCCTCATGCTGGTCTACCTCTCTCCCACCGCCACCACCACCTTTCCCCATCCCAGTGTCTCACCCTGCCCCCTTCTGACTGGCATTCCAGCCTCTGTGGTCAGGTTCCCTCCCTCACCTCACCTCACCCCTGCAGATCCAGGCCAATGTCCCCACCATCTTGGGAGGCCTTTACTGGCCACTTCCACACACGGGCTCCTGGCCGCTCCCAGAAGCACTCACGTCTGTCTCCTGCCCCAGCCGTCCCGCACCTCCCCCCATCCATCCAGCAGGAAACGCAAGGCCCAGGGGCATGCAGTGCAGCAGGGTTGGTGCTTCCACCCTCCTGAAGACCCCAGGCAGCCTCAGGCCCGCGCCGCCTCCCCCGTGTGGAACCCAGACTCAAGCCCACTGCACCTGGGCCGAGCCCTGCGGGGGCTGGTGCGTGGCGATAGGCGCCCTTCCTGGTTTCTGCAGCTCCTCGTGTGCAGATCTCTGCCTCCCCTGCTCTGGACAGCAGCCAGCCTGCCGGGCGGGCGGCCTGGAGCTGGCTGTGACCAGGAGACCCTGCTGAGCCTTCTGGCCCGGGGCTTTCAGAAGCAGCTGCTGCTGACTCGTGCGTTCCCGCCCCTGCCTCGCCGCTTCCACGCTCTGGGTTCTCGTCCACCGGCTGGCCTGTGGGCTGTGCTCATAGACAGGCGTCAACCACGGGAACCTTAGTGTGGCACTGTGCTGCCGCTGTCCTGACCCCTACCAGGACCGCCCCTCCCGTGAGGGCGCCGCCCCCGCTGGCACGGCAGGGTCCCTGTCTGCTTGGCTGGGGCCCTCCTCGCTACCAGCGCTAGAGTATCCCACCGCGGTCTGGAGGCCAGGCTGCCTGCTGGAGCTGGAGCCGAGGTTAGACTCCAGATCTGCAGCTTGAAGGCTACACGTTAGGCTGACATCTGTGAATTGTTCAATGCCAAGTAAACAGGTGGAAACAGGAGTGCGGAGGCTGGACGGTGAGCGCCGGCGTTTGCCCTTCGTGTTCTGACACGCCAAGCTGCCGGCTCTCACCGGAGATCCACGCTACCCGAGAGCAGTGCGCTCCGGGCTGGGACGGGACAGGAACCATGTGTCAGTGTGCGAAGCCGCCCCGTAGGGAGCCGATGCCGTTCACGGCAGTGCTCACTGAATGTACAGGGCATCCTACGGTGTACTGGGGTTCCTGCCATCCTAATTAGCCATGAAGCCGTTGGCCAAAATGTAGTATTTTCAGATAAGTTCTTGTTTTAGGTTACTGAAGTACCTCCCATAAGAAGGAACCTAATTTCTTACCCCATCCATCTTTTTTTTTTTAAGATTTATTTATTTGAAAGGCAGAGAATCACAGAGACAGAAAGAGAGAGATCTTCCATCTGCTGGTTCACTCCCTAGCCGAAGCTGGGCCAATCTGAAGCCAGGAGCCTGGAGCTTCTTCTGGGACTCCCACGTGGGTGCAGGGGCCCATGGACTTGGGTCATCTTATACTGCTTTCCAAAGCCATAGCAGAGAGCTGGATCGGGAGTGGAGCAGGTGCGACTCGAACCGTCACCCATATGGGATGCCGGCACTACAGGCAGCGAGCGGCGGCTTTACCCGCTGCGCCGCAGTGCCGCCCCCGCCCCCCATTCTTAATGACCTAAAATTCTCCCAAGTAAATCATTTTTTGTTCTTTCGCATCCTTTGTTCTCAGGATTTTTCATTTGATGTCTAAAGATAAACTCCAGGGAGCAGGTTATCCCGGAAAGGGGAGGTGACCTGATGATGACGTTGCCCTACTTTGATAAGATGAATGCTGTCTTGTCAGTGACGCCAGATGCCCCACAGAAATGCCAGTCCTTGCCAGGAGCAGAGAGAAAGCCACCTGTGACGAATCTCAGGTTCCGTGCTGTGGCGCCGGCTTCAGAATTCCCTCCAGGGCTCTGGAAACTCAAGCTTGATGTTATGCAGGATCCAGTTCCAATGGAGCACAGGGTGCCGAAAAAGGGAGTGCCCTGGGGCACGAGGCGCCCATCCCTGGCTTTTGTAAACAGAGCTAACTGGGGGCCAGGAAAGCCCCAGGCCCCCCTGCGTTGGAGCAGAAAGGAGGTGTGCTGGCAGGACCCTTCCCGGTGTCCTGGGAGTAGTCACGGCCCTGTCCATCAGAACCAAATAAGCTGAGCTTCCCCCAGGAGACTTCTCCCCAGACAGCTTGACTTCTTTCCAAAATAAGTAAACTGGGCCTTGTGTTGTGACGCCACAGTCCCCTGTTGAAGGCAGAGGGCTTCAGACATGGGCATGTCCCTGTCCCCCGCGACTGGCACTGAGCCAGGTCCCCTGTGACACCCCACACCGTCACCCTCGAAGAGCGGCTGCTTTCAGTGAGTTTGCTCTCAGTAAGAGAGATTGGAACCCAGGACCCAGCTGTCCAGTAGCGGGTCCACGTTGCTGAGGGGCCTCGCCTGGGCCAGGGTGGTGTGGAAGGCCCCTCCCTCTGGCCAGCGCCTCTGCTTCCCAAAGCCTCCAGCACCACAGGGAGTCTGTCCAGTTGCATGATCACATTTCTCTGTCCTTGTGGCTCTCGCCCTCAACTGTGACGCACGGGCCCAGTCACCCTGGTCATCAGAGGAACTCCTGGGAGCAGCTTGAGGCCGAGGGTCCAGGGTTCTCAGTTAGCGACCTGCTCTCCGCCTCCTCGCCAAGGCAGCGCAGGGCCTGTCCCTAGCTGTGATGAGAGGGAGCGTCACTGGATTCAGGCGCCCGGCCAGCGCTGGGTGGCTTTGCCCTCTAGCGAGTTGCCCACAGCTAACATGCAAAGGCGCCAGCCTCCTCCTGGCTGCGGGTACTCCAGTGTTCTCAAAGGAACTGATTGCGGATTCCACCTCTCTCCTGCTGCGTCCTGGAATTCTCCACATGCCGCTCGGCTCTGGAGCTCCTCTGAGCAGGGGTGATGGGGCTGTGTCCTGCAGACCTGGAGGGTCCCGTGGGTAGGTCCTGTCTCGTGCCCAGAGGAGACCGAGGCCACCCCGCGCCGGGTGTTGCCAGCGGTGTGTTGTTAGAGGTGAACTGGTCTGAGTCGCTTCTTCATCCTTAGGATCGTGGCAGCATTCCGCACGGATTCAGCGAGACAGGCCGTCCGCACCCTGGGCCTGCTGGCCTTCGCATCTGGTCTGTGGCTTGGCTGGCACTGGGGCGGGCACCCCAGGTATTCTGCAGAAACGTGGGGGCTCCGGCAGGCGGCCCTGATGTCCTAAACTCCTCAGCCCAAGCCGTCCCACTCTGACTATAAATAAAAATTCCTGCCGCACAGCGAGCAGCGCCGGGCACAGCCAGATCCCAAAATAAACCCCAGGCCGCGTTGCTGCGTGCCGAGTGTGACGGCAGATGGCCTGCAAGGCTCTCTTAGGGGAGCAGATAGAGACCCGGACTTGTGGAAAGTGGGGTGATCCTGAGTTCTGACGCAGCCGTCAGCCCCTGCACTGTCCCCAAGGCACAGAATGCGCCTCAGGATGACTGGAGCCAGTTCCCTTGGTTTCCCCGCCCCTTCAAGGTGTTTGGCTCCTGTCCCAGGGACCGCATAGCCGGAATACCGGAGTGTGGGCCTGTGCCGTGCTGCGGAAGGCAGGCCCCTTTGTCCAACTCTCTCCTTTCTTCTGGGTGGCTGCCCCAGCCTCCTTCCCACTGCGGGCCAGGCAGTGGTTTAGGGACTTTAATTAGACACCATAGTCAGTTGCTGGGGGTATTGGGCCCCCGGCTTGCGTGTCAGGGCAGCAGAGGACATGGAGGGGAGCTTGTCACACCGAGAGCTCTCAGCACTGTCTCATTGGACAACCACAGAAACCCTGTTTTCACCCCCCACTTTGAAGATTGGCTAGGGCTTAAGAACTTACATCACTTACCCACAGCCCCACGGGTAGAAAGAGGCACCAGCCCCAGCCGTCCTCCAAGGGAAACCCGGGGGTCTGAGAGTCCTGAGCTCGCCAAATCTAAGCCCACCCGTTCAGAAGCCGTTGTGTGCGTGGGGCTCAGGTGTTCAGCCATCGCAGGGTGGGCTTTGTGCCAGTGGGCTTACCTAAACCAAGTGGCAACACACAGGCAGGAGGTGTCCGAGCCCTGGGAATGAGCATTGGACAGCTCTGGAGTCAGGGCTGAAGCCACTGCCTAGGAGTTTATGGGAATTCTGTCAGAGCAGCCCCCACCACAGACTCACCACCGCAAAGCCCTGGAAGGCCCAGAGCGGGGTCCCAGCATTGTCCTTGCCAGTTGCTGTGAGCCTGGGGTCCCGGGCTGCAGCCCTGCTCCTCCGGACAGGAGGGCGTAGGTGGAACCTGGGCCGCGCTGGTGCTCCGTGGATGCCACTTCCACTGACTGACAGCTGTGGCGGAAGGTCGGCCTCGAGGGTGTGGCCCAGGCGGGGAAATGAGGCATGTAAGAAGTGGCCCGGGGCAGGCGTTGGGGGTCTGCTGTAAACCTAGTCCCAGGGCGAGCCCCCGGCTGTGATCGGGACAGCCAGGAAGGGCCAGGGCTGTGGCGCAGTGGAGGGGGATTGCCTTGTTCCTGGGTCCTGGTAGCTCTTTGTGCAGGTTAAAGGGTTGCTTTGCAAAGCTGCTTAAGGACATAAGTTAGTTTGAAACTGTTTTTTCTCTTTCCTGTATGCGTGGGCTCTGAAAGTCTCGTCCACAGCAGGTGCAGAGAGCGAGAGGGAGCGGTTGCCATCTGGAGCCCTGCACAGGTGGCATGGCCCTGCCCCGTCCCCCGTGACCTTAGCAGCAGGCAGGCAGGCAGGCAGGCGGGCGATCCTCAGCCAGGAGGCCGGAGCCCTGGCCTGGGGATTGCTCAGTGGGCATTGGCGGTCACTTCTCAGCCTGGCGTCAGGCTTCCCTCTCTGTGAGAATCCCGAGAGTGCTGTTGCCAGAACACTGCGTTTCTGTGAGAAGCCAAGGGGGTACGGACAGGATGGTTTATCCACACTTTCGGCTAGTACAATCCTTCCAACCATCTTGAGGCTTGTGGTTTCTCTCCTAAAAGGATCTGCAGTAGATACGGCATTTACAAAGATTGCGGTGTTTGATTCTTACATGACAAAGCCAAAGAGATTCATCCAAAAGATTGAAAATGGATAAATGTGACCACAGTGTTGAGTCCAGCCGTAAGGTCCCTGAAAGGACAGAGGGCAGAGGCTGGGCTGTGTGGGGGCTGCTCCTGCCCACGGTGGCACCCGTGGGCGCCTGTGCCACGCACGGGATCTGCTGACCTCCAGGGGCACCCAGGGCCATTCTCCCTGGAGGCCCCTGTCCAGGAAGCAGCACCAGGTGGGGACACTGTGGAGGTCAGCCAGCCATGGTGGGGGTTGTCCTATCCCGAGTTAGACTCGCCGTGAACAGCCTGTCACTGCTGAGGCACCGTTAACCTAATCGCTTTTTCTCTTGTCTGTTCTCTTCCCGTATTCTCGTGCGTGCGTGCGTGCATGCGTGCGTGCGTGTGTGTGCCACTTGGATTCTGCAGTATAAATCTGTGTTTAGGTCCTACTCCCAGGACTTCGTGCCTCACCACCAAGCTTCCGTTCAGCCTTTCCTTCCGCCTACCTCCTCTTCCTCTCCACATTTCCCACCTGTCCACCAGTCTCAGAGCTCGGACTTAGCGGTGCCACCCGTGGCCAGTCCGCCTCCCAGCACCGTGGACGGGCCTCTCTCATCTTCCCAGGAGAGCAGCTTCCATGGGAACACTGTCTGCCTTCCTCCTGAAACCTCTTTCACTGACTGGGTGAGAACTCACATGCACCTGCACGTCTGCACGGTCCCAGAACGCGGTGTCGCTGCGCACGGAGGGCCCTGCCTGCCTGTCATGCCCGGGCAGCATGACTGGGCCGACCCTGAGGACCAGGCCCCCCAGACAGGAGCCCGAGCCTTGAGTGCAGAGTTCCAGCCAGCCAGAACTAGGGACCGCCTGGAAACAGCTACCAAAAGCAGGAGACAGAAAACACTGCCGGCCAGCCGGTGGTCTGCAGGGAAAAGCACAAAGCCTTCTGGAAGTGAGGAAGTGGCACAGTCCAGGCCGTGGCCTGTTGGGCTGCCTGTGATGTCCAGGGCAGAGGCCTGGCTTTCTGTCCTCTGAGACAGGCAGCAGTGCCTCAGATGGCAGGACGCGGGCGGCTAGGGAGCACTGCCCCGCCGCAGCCGGGCCGTCCGCGTGTGCGGCTGCTTGGCCCCCTCGTCACCCCCACCACCCTGCTGGGGCTCCTTTTCCAGGACAGGCTCCGTGATGCCCTGGAAACCCTGGGGAAGATTCACGGGAAACCTGGGCCCCGCTCTAGAGACAGGAGGTGGCACACGCAGCTTTGGCCTCTGGGCCTGGGGAGTCCCTTCCAAGTGCAGTGCCCCTGTCTTTGCCCTCCTGTAAAAGGGGGCGTCACGGTCAGGGCCAGCGCTGCTGGCTGCCGTCTCCGAGCCGTGAGTGCTGGCAGGAGGGCCCGGCCCATGTGTCTCTGCTCTCATCCTGTCTCCCTCAGAGTGGAAGCGCCAGTGAGGGCGAATATGTCAGTCTCTCTTCCTCTGGCCAGAGCAGCGAGGAGCTGGCTCCCTCTCGAGGAGTAAGTAACCTCGGGGCGGCCTCGTGCATGTGGCCTGGCCTGGCAGGGGTTGGGCCCCTGCTGTCCCGAGGCCACTTCCCTTGCACCTGCTTCTGTCTGGCTGAGACCCCCGTCCTGGTCACCAGCAGGCCAGGCCCCCTTGCTCCCGCTTCAGTACGCTCAGAATCCGAGCCGACAGGTTTTCTAGGCATCGCCAGGAGCAGCCCTGCGTGGGCCTTGGCCGCGTGCCCAGTGGCTCACCGTAGGACTTCTTTCTGCCCCGTCTGCTAGTGTGAGCTGCTCCTTCCTTGGATGGGCGACGCTTCTCCCGACACGGCCCCCTCACCCCGTCCCACCTCCTCCTCGGCACGCTGCCTCCCCTCACGTGGCCACTTCTAAGGAGGCAGTGAGTGTGGCGCTGAGCCTTGCCGGCAGGTGCACAGCCCCCTGGTGTGCCCGTCCCACACAAGGCACTGAGTACCGCAGTCCCATCCAGCAGTCAGCTTTCCAACAAAATACAAGAAGCTCAAGAGTTTCAGAAATAATTCCCCCGCGAGCCTGAGAGGCCGAGTTCCCCGAGGACTCGAGTCCTCCCCAGTGGTCAGCTCAAAGCCGGGCTCAACCCATAGAGAGCATGGCCACCCCCATTAGGATGGTCCTGCCGTGGCCCCCCGTGGGGCTTGACACCGCCACATGAGTCCCACAAGTCACAGAACAAAGGAAATGGAGTTGGACCCTGGGCGTGGGAGCTGAGCTGGCGTCCCCAGCTTGCCTGTGCCCTGCAGTGGCTTGCGCCCTGGCATCGTCTCATTCAGCCAGTGCATGGTGGAGTCTGTCCTGGCCTTCCCTGGCACTCTCCCTCTACCAGTGACCACTTGCAATGTTGGCTTTCTCTTTGCCATGGGGTGCTCTCCAAGGTGACCGTCCAGGTAGTCTCCCACCTTACTGCTCCATCGTGGGCTGGGGCAGACCAGGGAGGGACGTCAGAAAGCCATGCTGTCACGAGCAGCATGAGCCCAGAGCTGGGAGAAAGTGAGGGAGGCTGTTGGCAGGGGGCAGGGGGCCTTGGGGACTGTCCTGGGCCGAGCCTTTAGTCCTGCAGACTTCGGCTCGGACGTCAGAAGGGTTTTGCCGCTGGAGAGAGCCAGCCAGTGGTCTGGGCGCGTCTCAGGCAGGGCAGTGTCTGTGCAGTGGGCATGGTGGGCTTAGGAGAGGAGAGGTGTGCCGAGCCCTTGGCCAGCAGAGGGGCTGCTGTACAGTCCATGTTCTAGAAGAGGTGGTGCAGGGGGCTTCATCTGGGCTGGCCGCTGACAGATGTTCCAGTGAGTGGCACCTGTCCCTCTCTCGAGGCAGGGTGCTAGTCTCCAGGGGGCTGTGTCTCCATAAATGCCCGTGCTCATCGTGAACGGTCCCATCTCGGACTGCTCTCTAGGAACCTACGCTCCAGAGGCACTTGGCAGGTGGGAGAGTCGGGAAGACAGAGTGGCCCAGAACAGGCACCTGTGCAAACCCAACACTCGCTTCTCTTTGCAGGAGTCGCCAGCTGGGAAAGACGCCCATTCCAGGGATCCCGCGCTGGGCGGAGGCACACCTGGCAAGGAGAGCCGAGACGGCGGCGAGAGGTAGGAAGTGAGCGGCGTGTGCACTTGGGGGCCAGCCGGCGCACCGGGCCTGCAGATGCTCTCCCTGGTCCCCAGAATGATACGTGCCCAGGGTAAAAATGTAGGAAGTGTGGAAAACAGGAGACACCCCCCACAACCCCACCCCGCAGGGCCCTGGGACTGCCGCTCACCTGTGCAAGTCCTGCCCGTTCTCTGCTGACCCAGCCTCCTTGGCCCCAGCCCTTCAAGCTGAGGTACACCGGGGAGTGTAAAAGACCCACCCCTGCCACCTGTGGACCCTTCTAAATAGGCTGTGTTGCTGAACCCCTCGACGCTGGACCCCCAAATGCTTGACATGCCTCTCCCATGTGAAAGCCTCCTCGTGACAACATTATCTCGTGACAACATTATTCCACCTGAGAAAGCTGGGAGTCCCTCCTGGCACCCGACAGGCAAACCGGGGTCCCGTTCCCCAGCAGTCTCCCCACCACACCCTCATTCCCTGCAGCCAAGGGCAGTCCCGCGTGCGTCTTGCGTTTGGTTGTTGGTCTCTCACCTCCTGCGTTTCTCCAGATTAGCAGGAGCCAACCTGACCAGGCTTACAGACATGCAGTGCGCTTCCCCAGCAGGCACTTGCGAAATAGAATGTGTGGGATCCGCACACGGGCATCGCCTGGGCACCACCCTCGCTGTGGAATGTTCCACATGTCCCCTGCCTATGTCGGTCAAGGCTCTGCCACTTGTGAGGTCCTGAGTGGCTTCGCAGAGCTAATGCCTGTCATTGTCAGACGTCAGCGTGAACTGGTGAAGGGCAGCAAGTAGACAAAAAGACACGAGAGAGTGGGGGTGGGCCACTGGGGAGGGCTGCCTGCCCCCTCATGCCTCCTGCACCTCCAGGGCCTTGTGCCCCCCACCTCCCGCACCTCCAGGGCCCTGTGCCCCCCCCACCTCCTGCACCTGCAGGGCCCTGTGCCCCCCACCTCCTGCACCTCCACCTCCAGGGCCCTGTGCCCCCCCACCTCCTGCACCTCCACCTCCAGGGCTGTGTGACCCCCCCACCTCCTGCACCTCCACCTCCAGGGCTGTGTGACCCCCCCACCTCCTGCACCTCCAGGGCCCTGTGACCCCCCCACCTCCTACACCTCCGGGGCCCTGTGCCCACCCACCCACACCTCCAGGGCCGTGTGCTCTAAGTCTGATTCCTTCCCCAGGCTGAGGTTTCCAGGTGCTAGGTTTACTGGTTTAGCAGCAGCAGTATAGTTTTCAGAGCTCCAGCCAACCCTTGTGATGAGCAGACAGGTGGGGCCAGCGTTGTGACGCAGTGGGTTACACTACCACCTGTGACACCGGCATCCCGTGAGTGCTGGTTCAAGTCTCAGCTGCTGCACTTGCCACTCAGTTCTCTGCTAATGCGCCTGGGAACCCAGCAGGTGACTCAAGTGCTTGGGCCCCTGCCACGTGGGAGACCAGGAAGAAATTCCAGACTCCTGGCTTTGACCAGGCTCAGCCCTGGCCATTGTAGCCATTTGGGAAGTGAACCAGTGTGGTGGAATTCGAAGGCCATGCCAAGATGGCCACTGGCAACAGAGCCTGCCTGGCAACAGGCTGTGATTGGTTAGGGCACAGACCGCCCCTTGACTGGATTGGCTGCCTCGGCTATATAAGCTGCTGTACCAACTGAAATAAACGAGTCTGTGGGCTGCTTGCCTCAGGCCTGCTTTCACCCAGCTCCCGCGGTCTGTGTGGTGACTCCGCACCTCTTGCCCCCACCACGCTCCTCCTCTCAGAATGAATCCACCTCAACAAACCAGCAGGTGGAAAATCTGTCCTTTTCTCTTTGTAACTCTGCCTTTCAAATAAAAACAAAGAGGAAGGGTGAGCACAGGGACTGCTCAGATACGGGGCTGTGTCCCCTCCCCCAGAGGTCAGACCCCAGGCTGGACGGTGACGAGGCATGCTGAAGCCTGGCTCCGCTCAAGGTGCTCCTGGCCCACCCACTCCCTTACTGAGGAGCTTTTTGGTTTTTTAATGATTTTCTTTTATTTAAAGGCAGGGTTACATTGGCAGGGGGAGAGAGAGAGTGTGCATCTGCTGGTTCTCTCCCCAAGTGGCAGCAATGGCTGGAGCTGGGCCAGGCCAAGGCCAGCAGCCAGGAGCTGCTTCTGGGTCTCCCACGCGGCTACAGGGGCCCAAGGACTTTGGTCATCTTCCACTGCTTTCTCAGGCCAGTAGAGGGAGCTGGATCAGAAGTGGAACAGCCAGGTCTTGACCTGCCACCCATATGGGATGCCGGCACTACAGGCAGAGGCTTAACTGGCTACGCCACAGCGCTGGCCCTGACACAGTTTTGTTTTGTTTTTTCAAGATTGATTTATTTATTTGAAACTTAGAGTTACAAAGAGAAGAGAAGAGGCAGAGATCTTCCATCCGCTGGTTCACTCCCAAAGTAGCTGCAACAGCCGGGCTGGGCCAGGCTGAAGCCAGGAGCCAGAGCTTCCTCCGGGTCTCCCATGTGGGTGCAGGGGCCCCAGCACTTGGGCCGTCGCCCGCTGCCTTCCCAGGTGCATTAACAGGGAGCTAGATCGGAAGCAGAGCAGCCGGGACTTGAACCTGTGCCCATATGGGACGCCAGTGTTTCAAACAGCGGATTCATCCAGGCTCCAGGGCACATATTTCTGTGTCCCAGATACTTAGGGTTAAAAGTGTGACTTGTGTCCACGTGGCTGGCTCAGCACGGCTGCTGAGAACAAGAGCAAGATGGGAACGGGGCAAGTCGGTGTCTGCAGACCCAGCTGGAATGCCCTGAGCTGGCCTTGGACCTCTCGTGCCCTGCCGGAGATGTCCTCTCCCCTCTCCCCGTCCTACAGGTGTAACCGTCCGGCGCTTCAGGTCTCAGCCTGCCTGTCCCACCCCATGTCCTTGCTCATACCCCTTGTGTCCCCTCTGCCCCTCCCCCACCCCTGCCTCCGCCCCCCAGTGCTGCTTCTGCTCTGCTGAGACCCGGAGGACAGGCATCGGCCTGGCCCCCGCTTTGCCTCGGCACCAAGCGGAGGGTCCCTGGAAGAGACCCGGGGTGGGACCGAGGCCGGTGCTGTGTCTCCCGCACCCCTCTCCTTCAGTGTGTAGATGGTGGCCGGGACGAAGAGCGGCTGGGCCCTGCACTTAGTGAGCAGCTCGGCGCCAGCCCCTGCAGCTCCAGGTGGGGCGTGGGCCGCAGCTGGTCGGCAGCAGAGTGGGCAGTCCTGGCTCCGCCCACTGCTCCGGCCTCAGCTTGTCTGGGGCGGGCCGCTGGTCTGTGCCCGTCACAGCCAGCACTGCCTCGGCCTCTGGGTCTCTGGAGCCCAGGGGCCCGTTTGGCATTTGCAACACAAACTGCCTCTCCCTGCAGGGCCTCCCAGTCCCCAGACGGTCTAGAGACGGCCCAGTCGGAGGACGAGGTAGATGAGCTGTCCCTCATCGACCACAACGAAATTATGGCCAGGCTAACACTCAAGCAAGAGGTGAGCACTCCTGGGCCTGGGCTCTGCGTCTCGCCCCCCAAAGCAAGAGCAAGGGGGTTTGGGGGCACATGAGCTTGAGCACTCCAGGCCGCGGGGCCCAGAGGGAAGGAATTCCACAGGCATCCTGCCCCTTCTCCGATGTTCGTGGAAAGTGACTTGGGGTCACTGTGGACGCGTCACGTGGCACCACCACGCTCCCAGGGGCCGGGCTGGAGAGCTTGTTAGAGCCATCGGCACATCGGCTCTCGGCACGGAGTCTGCACGGGGGCCCTCATCACTGCTAGACATTTTCGTGTTGTTGATAAAACAGCCCCCTGTAGCTGCAGCCTGAGGGGCGCGCGGTGGCTCCCTGCGTCCTGGGCCCCACTTCCCCCTCCTGCCGTGCAGTTCTGGAAACAGAAACAGCTTGGCGAGCCAGCCTTGCCCCCCAGCTCAGGTGACCGAGCTTCTGGCTCCGGGTCGCGAAGGCAGATGCTGCCCCCGTGCCCTCCTGGGGCCAGGCCTGTAGGGGGCAAGCAGGGCTGGGGGAGACGTTTGGCCAGATCGGTTCTTAACCCTTGCCAAAAATCAGGCTGTAGGCATAACTGCCCCACCCAGAGTGGGAGACCCAGGCCGTGGTCAGGACTCCAGCACTGGGCGTGTGGGCGTGTGCAGGAGGCCCAGAGAGGGCGGGGGGGGGGGCGTGTGGGCGTGCGCAGGAGGCCCAGAGAGGGCGGGGGGCGTGTGGGCGTGCGCAGGAGGCCCAGAGAGGGCGGGGGGCGTGTGGGCATGCGCAGGAGGCCCAGAGAGGGCAGAGGCGTGTGGGCATGCGCAGGAGGCCCAGAGAGGGCGGGGGGGGGGCGTGTGGGCGTGCGCAGGAGGCGGGGAGCAGCCTTGCTGCGGTCGCCTGGAGGAGAGCAGAGCGCGCGCGTGTTGGAGCCCAGGCATTGGCCCTGGGCATCCACGCCCTACCCAGGGGCAGCTGTCTGGCTCCTGGCCAGGTGGCTGACTTGTTGCTGTGGCGTGGAAGTAAGACCCCGTCCCTCACTGGCCGGGCAGGGCTGGCCACACACAGAGTGAGCGCCTGCCACACTTCCTGCTCCTCGCACGAAGGCTCCACAGAGGAGCCGTGGCGTCACTCTGAGCGGCTTCTGCTGCCCCTGGGAAACCAGATTCAGATTCAGGACAGGCCGCCGCAGTGCCTGGCAGTGGTCCTGCCTCCCTCCTTGCCTCTGAGCCGGTGACACCGACCCCCTAACCCAGGTGCCCCGGGCCTGCTGATGTGTGGGCGGCTCCCTGCCCTCTGGGCAGGCCAGAGCGCGTACCGGGCATCCGCAGCCTGGTTCCAGCCTGCACACAGGGGAGCACGGGAAGGGGACTCGGGGTCCCGCGCCTGCCTGGTGCTCCCTGACCTCGATGGCCTCTTTTGCTGTCCTCACCGCAGGGTGACGACGGCCCAGACGTCCGTGGAGGATCTGGGGACATCTTGTTGGTCCACGCCACTGAGACAGACAGGAAAGGTATGGAGCCCCGCTCGGTTCTGCACGGCTGTTGGGCCGCTGGGCGGGAGCAGGGAGCCCACCCCCGGAGAGGCAGCGTGCCCACAGCCAGCGTGCCAGAGCGACCTCCCTCGGTGGGGGGCCGTGTGGAGGGCGAGGGGCGTGAGTCTCAGCAGATGATGGCTCGGGTGACGAGGCATCGGGCGGGAATACTGCGGTACCCCCGGGGGCGCCTGATCCCTTTCCTGACCTTTGAGCCGCTGTGTTATTCCCAATCCCTTAGCTTGGGTTTGAGTCCTGAGCTCGGAGAGAAATTGCCAAGGAAGCGTCTGTTCGTGCAGGAGTCTCCCGCTTTGCGCAGTGTGCCCTGCCGGGCTGAGCGTCCTCTGCGTGGAGCCAGGCTGCTGCCCCTCATGTCTGGAGAAGCAGGGGTACCCCATCCCTAAAGCACCCCGTCAGGCAGGCTCTGGAAGGGGGTGAGGAGGGCCGTGAGGGGCGGCCTGGAGGAAGGTGCCAGCGGCCAGGGTCGGACGCAGCCTCCCAGCTGCATGGTCTGCGCGCCTCTCCCCACACACACCTTCCTTTTACATCTTTAAAAGTTACGAGAAAGGCCGGCGCCGCGGCTCACTGGGCTAATCCTCCGCCTGCGGCGCCGGCACCCCGGGTTCTAGTCCCAGTCGGGGCGCTGGATTCTGTCCCGGTTGCCCCTCTTCAAGGCCAGCTCTCTGCTGTGGCTCGGGAGTGCAGTGGAGGATGGCCCAAGTGCTTGGGCCCTGCACCCCATGGGAGACCAGGAGAAGCACCTGGCTCCTGCCTTCGGATCGGTGCAGTGCACCGGCCATGCGGCCATTCAGGGGTTGAACCAACGGAAAGAAGACCTTTCTCTCTCTCTCTCTCTCTCTCTCTCACTCTCACTCTCACTCACTGTCTAACTCTGCCTGTCAAAAAAAGAAAGAAAGTTACAAGAAAGAGGATGTAGCAGCCGTGTCCAATTGTGGAGGGACTGAAAACACCCCAGCCTTGAAGCTGGAACCACCCGGGCCCACAGCCAGCCTGTCCCTGCTTTCCGGGGAATTTCTGAGTTAGGAGAAGCCGTAGGAAAGGTGTGGGGGGGGGAGACCCGGCCACGGCCCTCCCAGGCCCAGCACGGCTCTGGCTCGCTGGCAGTGTTTCTGTGGCCCTGCATCTCCTGCCGCCCGGAGCCCCAGCCCCCTGCCTCATGCTTTCATTGGCTCTGTGGCCATCGAGCGAGGCCCCGCGCGACTCTGTCCTCTGTTGACTGGCCTTGCTGAAGGGGTGAGCCGCGCCCAGTCCATGCTCAGCCGCAGGCAGTGCGCAGGGAGCGCCATCATCCCCTTGCGGGGCAGCGGAACCCCTCCACCCCGCCTGACACGCCGGAGCTCTGTCCTCCACTCATCCGGAAGTGAAGGGCGGGAGCCCCAGAGCTGGCCCTGGACGGGAGCTGCTGTCCTGCAGGTGCAGCTGGGGCCAGGCCAGGGCCACCCACAGGCGGGTGTCAAACGCTCTGGTCCCTACTGCGAGCTGTGTGCAGCTGCAGCCTCTGCCTGAGTTTAAGGCCTCGAGGCTTGAGTCCCTCGGAACCCACAGTGTTTGTAGCTGGGAGCAGAGCTGAGGCGGAGGCGTGCCAGCTTACCCAGCAAGCTCCCCGGGCTGGCGGAGGCCCCGAACCCCGAGAGGCCCTGTAGCTCAGACCTGTCTGGGACCCGGCTGCCCGGCAGGGCCCAGCCAGGGGGCAAACAGGCGGGTGCCCTCGTTATCACACGACGCTTCGCCGGGGCTTGTGAGACTGCTGGGCTCACCCCGTCCAGGTCTGTCGTGCAGCCTGCGACCTCACGTTGCGTAAGAGCTCTGGTTGGAGTCCCAGCTGCTCCACTTCTTTTTTTTTTTTTTTTTAATATTTATTTTATTTATTTGAAAGAGTTAGAGAAGGAGAAGCAGAGAGCGAGAGAGGTCTGCCATCCACTGGTTCACTCCCGTTAGCCACAAGAGCTAACGGAGCTGCGCTGATCCGAAGCCAGGAGCCAGGAATTTCTTCTTCCAGGTCTCCCACGCGGGTGCAGGGGCCCAAGGACTTGGGCCATCTTCCACTGCTCTCCCAGGCCACAGCAGAGAGCTGGATGGGAAGTGGAGCAGCTGGGACTCAAACCAGCGCCCAAATGGAATGCCGGCACTGCAGGTGGTGGTTTTCCCTGCTACGCCGCAATGCCGGCCCCTGCTCCACTTCTGATCCAGCTCCCTGTTAATGCAGCTGGGAAAGCAGCAGAGGATGGCCCGAGTGCTTGGGCCCCTGCACCCGTTTAGGAGAACCAGATGAAGCTCTTGGCTGCTGGCTTAGGCCTGGCCCAGCCCCAGACATTGTGGGCATTTGGGGAGATCTCTCTGTCTCTAACTATCTTTAAAAAAAAAAGAAAAGAAAGAAAAAGCAGAGGTGCTGAGACCCTACCAGCAAAGAGCCGTGTGGACACTGGGAGGGGTGGTGCCCCATTCACCTCGCCCAAGTCCTAGCACAGGAGAGGAGCCCCTGCCATCAGCAGGCCTGGGCGTGAGCCCTCCCACGCTGCCTCCTGCCAGCACTGCTTGTCTCCCGAGTGAGGCGACAGCGGTCCCTGCCCCCCTGAGCTTGCTCTGGGCATTGACGATGTGTGTCACAGTGAGCCTTGGACACGTCCTTTGAGGGCTGCCATGGCTCCTGGCAGCGACGACCCACAAAGGTACATGGACATGCATCCGTTCTTCCAGCAGTGGGCACGGTTTGGTGCTGGTCCCCTCCCTACTTCCTTGCCTTTTAGGGAAAAAAAATAAACAAAAATCTGAACTTGACATCTAGCTGGGTTGTGGGTCCAGAAACAAGCATGTGATAGATTTGGACCCGACCCGCACAGGCCCAGGTCGGACCAGACTTGGGATGTTTCCAGCCTCAGTTGGGTGGGAGTGAGGTGGGGTTCCCTGAGATGGCTCTGCCTGCAGATTCGGGGATGCGTGAGGGAATAGGGGCCTGGGGAGCCAAGTTCCTGTTCTGCATGTGAGCTCAGCCCACAGTGAGGAGCCCAGAGTGGGAGCTGGGTCAGCCCTCGCCCAGCTCCCGCACAGCACAGCTCCACGGTCTAGGAGCCCAGCAGCCTGTCTGTCCCAGCCAGTGTCCACTCCGCGGAGTGGGGGTACGGTGGGGGTGACTCCCAGCAGCAAGTAAGTGGGAGCTGCTGGGTTTCCGTGTGCACCAGAGGGAAGGCAGAGCGGCAGGCGGCACTGCCAGCCCGTGCCCTGGCTGGAGCTGGGCGAGGGCCTCCCTGGCCCCGGGGTGTGCCCACTGCATCCTGCCCCGGCGAGCCAGCCCGCGGGTCTTCTCCCGCTCTCCCTTAGGGCTTGAGACGTCAGATTCCCCAAAGCTCTGGCGCTGCCGTAAAAGTACCTGCTGTCTGTGCTTTAGTCCCAGGTCCCACGGACACGTTCGCACTGTTTCCTCTGCCCGTGACCCGTAAGACCCTTCCCTCGTGGAGGCTTGTGGCAGCTGGGAAGAACCTCCCAATGCTAGTCCAAGGGCACACACCCCCCCCCCCCAAGGGCGTGCAGCCAGTCTCTCCCTTGCCGGGCAGGCATCACTAATCAATCGCTGGGACCAGACAGCCTCCAGCCCAGTGCCGCCTGCCGTGGAATAAGGCGGCTGCTTTTCCTGGTTCTGATCCACCCTCTCCTTTGAGAGGCGGGCGGAGGGCAGATGATGGTGGGACCTACGGAGACTCCGCGTGGAGCCCCAGGCCCTCGGCCCCCGTGCGCCTCCCAGGCTTGCTCAGGGGCGTGTCTGCTCCCCCTGCAGACCTGGTGCTGTACTGCGAAGCCTTCCTGACCACCTACAGGACCTTCATCAGCCCCGAGGAGCTCATCAAGAAGCTGCAGTACCGATATCCTTCCCCAGGCGGGGAGCCGGTGGCCACACTGGCCAGTGGCAGGATTGAGTGGGGACTGGGGGGTCCCAGGGCCCAAGGTTCTCAGCCCACCCTCGTCTGTGTCCCGGCTTTGACCTTGGGGGGAGGGGACTGCGCTGTCAGCTGAACCTGCGGTTCTTCTGCAGGGAGCTGAGTGAGCGCGCCGACCTCAGCTGTGCTGCGGGGTCCCGAGCGAGGGCAGCGAGTGCCTGGTCTGCCCAGTTGCTGCCTGCCGCTTCTAGGCTGGGCCCCAGGGCATTGGGCGGGGGGGGGTACCAAGGTGGGCGGGGCTTGACCCAGCAGTGGACAGGCGGCCTCACCCACAGCTGGCATTGCCTCCTGTGCCCTGGACTGTATCTGCCTTCCGGGCCCATCCTCAGGAAATGTCACTTCCTGTAGTAATGGCCACGCAAGACCCCGGGGGCTTGGAAGGACCCCGTTACGTTGCCTCTTTGGCACATCCGGGCCTGCCTGTCCTGCTAGGCTCACTTGGAGCCCATGACCCACTGCTCCTGGGCCACCTCCCAGCCTCATGGCCCGTGACTGCCATCTGCTGGGCAGCGGCTGTCACTTGGGGCAGGAGGTCCTGAGCGCACTCCCTCCTTGTCCCGTGTGCCCTGAGCCGTCAGGACAGGCGTGGACAGCCCCTGTGTGCAGCTTGCCGGCCTGGCTGGGGAATGGCAGTCACACGGCTGTGTTGGACGGTGACCTCATCAAGCAGTGTGTTCACACGTGGGGTCTCATTCACCATAAACGTCCATATTTTTGTGTGTATGCTCCTAACTGCCGTATCACTTGGTGCCGTCCCGTCATTTCCTGCCACGTAGTTGAGGAAAAGTGAGGCACAGCCAGTGGCATAGCCAAGCCACATTCTCAGCCCTGCCTGCCTGGCCAGCTCGGTGTGTTCATGGGGACGCTGCAGTGTGGAGATCCCGGGCAAGGCTGTGAGCCAGGGGGCCTGTCCATCCTGGGCACCACGGCCTCTGGCACTGGAGAGCAGACAGGGCGGAGTCAGGGAGGGCCCTGGGGAGTTGGCGGCCTCCAGGGCAGACCTGCGTGCCAGCGGTGACTGGGGGGCTGCCTGCCATGGGGCCAGGAGCAGAGGCGGTCTGGACTGCTCGGGAAGCAGAACCCAGCCTAGTGTCGCACTGGCGAGAACTCGCAGGCAGCATCCAAGCCACTGCTGGGTGCAGAGCCCAGAGATGGGGACTCGCGGGAAGGATAGAGGGGCGCCTCGTTGCTCACCCACCGCCCAGGGCTTTGGTGTGGGGCCGCTATCCTCCCCCGAGGCGGAGGAAGGACGCTCTCGGTGTGTCAGTACCTTGCTGGGCACTGGGGCCGAGCCCAGCAGGCCAGCCCGGGCATGTGATGAGAGGTCGGTGGTTGGGGTCAGACAGGCCTGGACCCAACTCCAGCTCTGCAGCTCTGCCCCGCTGCACATAACCCAGGTCGTCCCTTCCAGAGGGCACTCGGTCCAGGGCCCCAGAGGGGGTGAGGACTCAGGAGCCAGCCCTCCCACTCAGGCCACACCCCCCTCCCGCTGTGTGCACAGCTTCTTTAACCTGTGCTCCACATACGAGAAGTTCTCTCCCTTCGCCGACACGTTCAAGAAGCGCGTGAGCAAGAACACGTTCTTCGTGCTGGTGCGAGTGGTGGATGAGCTCTGGTGAGTGCTGTGCCGGGGCCCGGCGGGGCGCAGCGTGGCAGAGGCGCAGAACGCGGTGGGGGTGCAGGCTCTCCTGCTGGGCGCGTGCACGCCCACAGCGCTGCCCCCTCTGGCTGGGACTTGCTCTCGCCCTTTGGGAGAGGGACGTGACCCACACGTGCCGGCTGCAGTATCCCCAGTCCTGGCCCAGGCCCTGGGGTTCCTCGTGGGGTCTCTCCTGGGGCCCCCCTCCCGCAGGCATCTTGGGACCGGTCCACAGTGGGCCCCTTTCAGCCTTGGCAGAGGTGGGGGCCGGGAGGTGGGGAGGGCGGCCTCGCCTACCTCCTCAGGGCTGTCACTCACTTAACAAGCACGGGTCCCTCTCCTGGGGGCGGAGATTGGTCCCTGCCTCCCCGTGTTGAGCTGCCACAGGGGAGAAGGCCTGGGGCAGCGGCTGGACAGCGGGGGAACAACCCCCGTGGGCGGCGCGGTGAGGAAGCTGGGCGCCCAGGGGCATTCTGTCCCGGCGGCCAGGAAGTCCTGCTGTCCCATTGCTGGGCGAGAGCCCAGGACAGGCCTTGTGGGGGTCTCTGTGCTGCGCCTGGCACTGCCGGGGACGCAGGCGGCCACCTCAGGGCCCTTGTCCTCGGCTCCGTCCCTGCGAGAAGGTTCCCAGCCGTGCGCTGGTCGCTGGCCGGGCCCCGCTGCTGCCTCTCACCTTGCCCTTGGGCCCTAGCCTGGTGGAGCTCACAGAAGAGATCCTGAAGCTCCTCATGGAGCTGGTCTTCCGCCTGGTGTGCAGCGGGGAGCTCAGCCTGGCCCGTGTGCTCCGGAAGAACATTCTGGACAAGGTGGACCAGAAGAAGCTGCTCAGGTGTGCCAACTCCGACCAGCCCCTGGCAGCCAGGGGCGTCGCGGCCAGGTGAGGAGCCCCACAGCCTCCCATCCCGGCGCTGCCCAGGTATGCTGGGCTCACGCCGTGGGCTGGGCTGGGCGTCATTCATGCCATGCGCGTCTTCGTTAGCGGCAGCTGGGGCGGCAGGGCGGGGGGGGGGGGGCCAGCAGGGCGGGGAAGTCTGGCACGGGCGTCCTGGCACCAACACGGCTGCCCTGTGCTGTCCTGAGCGTTCCTAGGGCGGCTCAACGGCGGCGACCTGGGGCTGGCCGAGGTCCGCAGCAGCTCGAGCTGTGGGTAACTCGGGGCTGGATCAGTTCGGCCTCCATTCGCATAGCACCGGCCACCTAGAGCTAGGGTCAGGCTGTGTCCCGAGCGTGTCTCTGCCCTTGGGCGCCTGGACCGACCATGAGCTTACAAGCAAAGCCCCGTCTCCTGGTCCTGGAAACTACAGGACGCACCCCGCAGATGCGGGAGAGAGGCAGACGGCGTTGTCCCAGGAGGAACTGCGGCCGGGGGCCCCGGGCAGCCCTGGCGCTGCCCTGCCCGCTGCGCGTGCTCCCGGCTCCCCGGCTCCCCGGCTGCGGCACGGCTCCTGCTCGGCCGCGCGGCCCGAGTCCTGCCCGGCCGCGCGGCCCGAGTCCTGCCCCGACCAGTCGTCCCGTGCCGCTGTCTTCCAGGCCAGGGACACTGCACGACTTCCACAGCCATGAGATAGCCGAGCAGCTCACGCTGCTGGACGCCGAGCTCTTCTACAAGATAGAGGTGCGTACGGCTCGGGGGCCGGGGCCAGGGGCGGGCAGGCCAGAGCCCCGGCCCTGCCTGACCTCTCCCTCCTGCAGATCCCCGAGGTCTTGCTCTGGGCCAAAGAGCAGAACGAGGAGAAGAGCCCCAACCTGACGCAGTTCACGGAGCACTTCAACAACATGTCCTACTGGTAGGGGCCGCGGGGCGGCGCCTGTTGTCCTTGGCACGGCGAGGGTCTGGCCTGTCGTTCCTCCGAGCTCCTGTGGGGATCCCTGGGTGTTAACAGTGAGCCCACAAGCCAGCGGGGACAGGTGGGGCCCTGCAGAACTGGAGGGCTGGTTGAGGAGGCACCAGAGGCTCAGCGGGAAGAGTGCCGGGATCCATTAGTAATGTCTGCCATGGAGGTGTGGGGACCAAGTTCGCACCCTGGGCTGGTCATTACCAGTCCCTCGGCCCCTGTACTGCTTAGGCTAGGCCAGCAGGGCCGAGGCTCATGCCGTGGCCTGGTGAGCCAGCACTCCTACTCCTACTGGGCTTTTCCCTCCAAAAGCAAGGAAGCCCAGCAGGCTGTGAGCGCTCCGACCGGCCACAGCCTCTGAGTGGCCACGCAGCCTCCTGCTGCCCGGCCCACACCCCCCGTCGCAGATGCCGCGAGGACTGCTTATTGGAGACAAATAGGACCGGTGTCCCCCCTTCTCTGCAAAGTGCACGCCGCAGTAGCAACCCCACGCTCAGCTCCGGGTTTGGCCCGATGAGACATGGTGGTTTCTGGGGCTGAGGAAAGGGGCACAGGGCCGCACGCCCACCTCCAGTGCCTGCCCCGTGCTGAGCACAGGAGGCTCAGGGCGCACCTCACAGGGCCTGGCCGGGCTCCTTCGGAACCATGGTCCTCAACTACACCGCGCGCGGTGCCATCTTCCCCGGCACCAGAGGCGGCACGGCCTGGCACTTCCACCACGTAGCCCTGTGGTGGCCCTGAGACCACGGGCAGCTGAGGCCAGCACGCGTCCCCCAGCACGCGTGGCGCAGCGAGCCTGGTTTTGGTTTTGTCTTTGGCTGCTGCTAAGATTCCGAGGGCTCGTTCCCTCATGAACCCTCGTGCCAGCTGGTCGTCCCGAGGAACTTCCCGGCCCCGGTGGGGCTCGGGGGGGCCCTTGGCAGGCGAGGCTCCGCCGGGGTCCCCCCACGCCTCCAGGTGCACTGTGGGGTCCCTGGGGGCCTGAGCCCAGCCAGCGGATGTCCGGGACACCGGAGGTCCTTGCTGTGTGCCCGGGGCGGCCCAGTGCCTGCAGGAACTGCTGGGCTCAGCCCCCCCCCCCCCCCCGCAGGGTGCGGTCGATCATCATGCTTCAGGAGAAGGCCCAGGACAGGGAGCGGCTGCTCTTGAAGTTCATCAAGATCATGAAGGTACCGTGGCCGGGCCCTCCTGCAGCAGCCATGGGCCCAGGCCTGGGCCGCGCCGGGCCGCACCGCCTGCCCGCGCCCGCCCTCACCCACCCACCCCCCTCCCCGCAGCACCTGCGGAAGCTGAACAACTTCAACTCCTACCTGGCCATCCTCTCCGCGCTGGACTCGGCACCCATCCGCAGGCTGGAGTGGCAGAAGCAGACGTCCGAGGTGGGTGGGCGCCAGTGGGCCCGGTGTGCGCCAGCGGTTTCCGTCCCTGTCTTCGGTCATCGGCCTCGGAGGCTTCGTGGCTGGATTGGGGGGGGGGGCGGCGGCATGTCACAGCACCTGCCGCCTGGTACCGCCAGTGCATGCCGGGGTCCCAGCCTCCCCAGCACTGCCCTGGGCCTTGTTGGGTAGGGTCTGCAGAGCAGGTGCTGACGGCGGAGGGCAGGATGCTGGGGGGAGGGAGGCCCCCTGGGTGTGTCACTCGTACCTGCCCAGGACGGCCAGGAGCTTCCTGGGGACGGAGTTCCTCCCACAGGGTGCAGAGGCCTGGGCAGCCCTGGAGCAGGCAGGAGTGGGGCCCCTCGGGTAGCTGGACACAGGCCGAGGCGTTCACATCGCTGGGGGAGGGCTCCGGCCTGGACTGTGAGGGCCTGCGGGCTGCGGACGAGCCGGACCCTGGTCCTCAAGGAGGCTGGGCTGGCCGGCACGCCTAAAGGGGAAGTCACGCAACAGCACTGTGTGGACAAGTGGGAAGTCACATGGGGGCTGCACAGACCCTGGAGGCCCTGGGGAGGCAGGGAAGGCTTCCTGGAGGAGCTGGCGTTTCAGGGAGAGGCGCCCAGCAGGGGCAGAAGCAGAGAAGCAGGAAGGGGAACGGCATACCAAGCCGTCGCCCGCGTGGTGTCTGCAGCCAGCCAGAAGCAGCTCGGCCCATGGGGGCAGCCAGGCAGGGCCCCGCTGCCCCTCCCTGTGTGCGGGAGGAGGGAGGGCGGGCTCCAAGCCGGGAGGCGCGGGTCAGCAAGCGTCCCGGAAGCCGGGACAGGAGCGTGTGTGCCTGCGGCTCGGCCAGGACCCTGAGGTCCCCGGCACCGGGGCTCGGGGGGCTGCTCCGTGAGAGGGGACCGGGCCCCTCCGCCGGGGGAGGGCTCAGGTCCGGGTGGCGCTGGCCGGTCGTGGGTCCCCGCCCTCGCTAACACACGCTGTCCTCGCAGGGCCTGGCTGAGTACTGCACGTTGATCGACAGCTCGTCCTCCTTCCGAGCCTACCGGGCCGCCCTCTCGGAGGTGGAGCCCCCCTGCATCCCCTACCTGTGAGTAGCGGCCTCCTCTGGGAGTCCTCACCGAACCTTGCACCTTGCAGCACAGCTGCCACAGGAGGGCAGGGCGCCAGTGAAGGCGCCCCTGCATGCGTCAGGCCTGGCGGCGCCCTAGAAGACCCTGAGGGCACTGGGAATCCCCAGGTGGGGGCCGCGGGAGGGGCAGCCGCGCTTGGTGGACTAGGGAGTCGGCGCTGAGCGGACGGTTGTGGGGTTGAGGGCCTGTGGCGGTGCAGGCGCGTCGGGAGGGGGCAGGGACCAGCGGTGGCCTGGGCTGAGTGTGTGGTCCCCCTCACCCACCTGCCGGCCTTCTGCCCCACCCGGCACTCACACACCCTCTCCTCGTCTGGCCCTCCGTCCTCCACGGTCACAGTCCCCCGTGGGCCTGCATGGGGTGGGGTGCGGATCACCTCGCCAGAGCGGCTTCCAGGGGGCCCGACAAGCGGTCCCAGACCCCGAGCCCTCGAGGCAGGGACGTGCTGGGGGGCAGACAGCCGCGTCCGAGCCGCTCCCGGGGTCCCCCGGGTTTGGGCGCTGCCTGGCGGGCAGTGGAGCCGCCCTCCCAGCATGCCCGGTTCCTCCCTCGCCCTCACAGGGGGCTGATTCTGCAGGACCTGACCTTCGTCCACCTGGGGAACCCGGACCACATCGACGGCAAGGTCAACTTCTCCAAACGCTGGCAGCAGTTCAACATCCTGGACAGCATGCGACGCTTCCAGCAGGCGTGAGTGCCGGGCTGGGCTCCCGGGCGGGCGGCAGGGGCCACCCAGGGCGGGCCGGGCTGGGCAGGCTGACCCCACACAGAGGGCAGGCGGAGCGAGCCCAGCTCGGGGCCCGCTCGCTCCCTGTGCCGCCGGCGCCGCACTGAGCAGTGCCCTCTGTGGTGGGGTGCGGGGGGGGGGGACGCAGAGGCACGGCGGGGTGCTGGGTGGGACGCCAGGATGCACCCCCCCCCCGACCTGACCCCCTCTCCACCCCCCCAGGCATTACGACATCCGGAGAAATGATGACATCATAAATTTCTTCAATGACTTCAGTGACCACCTGGCCGAGGAGGCCCTATGGGAACTCTCTCTGAAAATTAAACCCAGGAACCTCACGCGGAGGAAGACAGACCGGGAGGAGAAGACCTAGGGCAGGCACCGGGAGCCAGCAGAGCCCAGAGGACCTCGCACCTGCAGGCCTCAGAGCCACGGGCCTGGCCAGACCTCGGCCGGGCCGGGCCGGGCCGGGCCGGGCCGGGCCGGAGCTTCCTGCCTCCCCCGGGCAGAGCCGGCAGCGGGCGCGGTGCTGACGGGAGCGCGGGCCCCGGACTTGGTTGTGTTTTGCTTTCACTTCTTCCCCCCTTGCCCTCCCGCCCTCTGCCCTGCGGCCTGGGAGCAGCGCTGAGTCAGTGTCCACAGACCAGGAACGGCCCGTCCCCCCTCCCCCAAGCCCAGGGGTCCCCACGTGGCAAGTGAGGAAGGCCCGGGGAGCTCGGGGGGGGGGGGGGGGCCGCGCTCCGCTCAGGAGGTTAGGTCGGGCAGAGGCAGAGCAGCCCGGGGAGGCGCGGTGGTGAAGTCCGGCGGCCTGCAGCCGGCCCCACGTCCCGGGCTCCCTGCGGCACTGGGGACAGCAGGCCTGCTGCCTCTCGGGTCCCCGCCCCGGGCAGCCTGTGTCTTGGCTGGGAGCCCCATTGAGCTCCTAGGGCATCGGCTGACCTGCGGCGGGGCAGGGGCGGGGGCAGGGGCGGTCTTCTGCCCTGGGAGAGGCCAGCAGCTCCTTCTCTGCGCTTGCTCTGTGCCTTAAACACCATCTCCCGCCCTTCCAGCCTCTCCCCTCGCCCGCCGTGGCCGGGCTCCTGCAGCGCATCAGGCTGTCCCAGTGCTTCCCGGGACCCGCGCACAAGCCGGGGAGAGGCCGTGCTGCCGAGGCCGGCTCACTCCCCAGAGCAGGCGTCTTCCAGCCCGGGCTGCTGAGGGCGACAATCCGGGCCCGGCCCGCGGGCTCGCGTGGGACCCTCGGCGCGGCCATCGGGGGGCGCTGCCCCGCGTCAGACTGTGCTTCCTCCGCCCACCCCGTGAGCAGCGGGCCGGTAGATGTCCCAAGGCCGCGTCCTTCGAGTCCTTGCTGGCTGTTTGAGCCGCTCCTTTCCGGAAGAGCGCGGGGCCGTCCCCCGTGGCGTTCTGTTCGTCCTGTACATAGAGGGCAGGAGACCCGTGGGTGGCCACGAGGCGCCCCCTGCCGGCCCCGGCCGGCACCTGTCACTTTATTATTTAAAGCGTGTGCGTGTGGAGTCGCTGGCTTGTTAGCAGTTGTGTGTGGGGTTGGGTTTTCGTTTGCGCCCTCTTTGAAGTCCTTTCATTTCAGCTGTTGCTTGCTGCCGCCAGGCTCAGCCAGCGCCGCGCGTGCCGCTGGGATCCCCGGGGCCCGTGGTGGTCTGAGCAGAGGAGCCGGGCAGACGCGGCGAGGCCAGCGTGGGCTTTAACTTATTGGCCGGCAGGCTTGCTGCCTCCCGCCTGCCGGGGACAGACAGGAGCGGGGCGCTCTGCTGCGGTGTGAGAGCCAGGGAGGGCCAGTCCGCGCGCTCCCCAGTGTTACATTGTAATATAAACCCCAGCTCGTGTCTGTGGGCGGCCTCGCCCTGCCCTGCGACTCTTCAGACGTGTCACTTTTATATGAAAGGAAATAAACTGACAAAAGCCGCCGCCCGTGTGCTGTCAGCACGGCCCTGCTCTGGTGGGGGGGCTCTGGCCGACCCGGGCCCTGCCGGCAGGTTGCTTTCCTGAACTTCCCTCCTGGGTCCTGTGCACTAGACGTTCAAGTGGGCACCGCCATCCTGGGGTCAGCTGGGAAGGACACTCTAGGGGCCTGGAGCTCTGTCCCGCACCTGCGGTGTCTGCAGGCCCCGCCCCCTGCAGACCCCTCTGTCCAGAGGTGGGGCCACAGCTGCTCCGCATACACTCACCGCCCACCCCACAGGCCAGGTCCCCTGGGAGCCCCATTCCGGGCATGGGGGGTTGGGACAGAATCCTCTGGCATGCACCCCTCCCCACTCCTGATGGTGCAGGAACTCGGGGAGATGGGGACACCCCACTCACCCCACTGCAGGTGGCAGCCTCAGTACACCCCGTGAAGGGGGGACCGGTGGCCTGGGCTGGGCCTGCTGACCCGAGAGGGGCCCCGCTCAGTGAGCCCCCATCACCCCCGGCCATTCCCCGGGCATGGCTGCCCTCCACTCTCCATCACAGGCGGTGTCCCCTTCACCTGCTGTCTTCCAGTTTGATCAGTGACCACCATAAGGCCAGAGAGAAAGCAGTCCACCCCGCGTCCCCCTGCCCCCACCTCTGACCGAGGTGTGTACCTCGGGCTGCAGCTGCCCTGGAGGGCCAGGGGGTCCCCTGAGGCCACAGTCGTGGGCGCCAGGTCTCCGCCCAGGGCCTGGGGATCTGCGTGCTTGGCCATGCTGCACTCAGGGACAGCAGCACCAAGGGGCCTGGGCTCGAGGCCGGGCCCCCCTGGTGGAGGCGGGGTCCAGCACTCGCTCAGCCAGCCTGCTCCCGGTCACTCGCTCACTGGGGCACCTGACGTAGGACCCAGGGCTCCTGCCGGACCTGCGGCTGCCAGACCAGGCGGACGGCCTTGGGTGGGTTCTTCCGGCTTTGCCTGCTGAAAGCGAGTTATCAGCGCTTGTGCGTTAACCCTCGCAGCCAGGTCTATACAGCTGCACCCCTCGGGTGGGAAACCTCCCCAGGGAGTGGCACAGCCACGCCACGAATAGGGAGTGGTGTGCGTGACGTCAGGGAAGTCGGGGCCGGTCCTTCCGCCACCCGGTCCAGATGGGCCGAGGAGACGGGACAGCGACTCCCGACCCACTGTGTGGCCGCCCGGGCCAGACTCTGCCAGTTCAGGGTGACTGCAGGCCGGGGCACCTAGGAGGGCAGACGCAGGAGTTCCGAAGTGCCCTCGGCACCCCCACACCTGCCGCGCACACAAGTCAGGCAGAGCAGGGTCACCTCGCGAAGGGAACGGCCGCCACTCGCCCACCTGCCGGGCCAGACACAGCTCGTGCCCTCTCCTCCCAGGGCACACGGGCGACACTCCCCAGGCCCTTGCCTGAGATCCGAGGGCAAAGCCACATGTGCCACCGGGGCCGGACACTTCAGAGCCTTTGTGCCACCTGCCCGCTCCCTGCTGAGGTGCCGGGATCCCAACCGGAGGGAGCAGGCCCCCCAGCTTATACTTGGGCTGGTTAGGCCACTGAGGTGGACTTCACTGTTCTCTGGGCTGCCCTCGATGCCCCCCACGTTATAACCAACTGAAAGAAGCCGTATAATCACCCGGAAAATCACCAAACAGCCTTTGTTAAAAATGCAACACCCGGGGCCGGCGCTGTGGCGTAGCAGGTAAAGCCTGCGGTGCCAGCATCCCATATGGGCGCCGGTTCGAATCCCAGCTGCTCCGCTTCCAATCCAGCTCTCTGCTGTGGCCTGGGAAAGCAGTGGAAGATGGCCCAAGCCCTTGGGCCCCTGTCCCCGCGTGGGAGACCAGGAGGAAGCTCCTGGCTCCTGGCTTCAGATCAGCACAGCTCTGGCCGCTGCAGCCATCTGGGGAGTGAACCAGCAGATGGAAGACCTCTCTCTCTCTCTAGCTCTCCATCTCTCTGTGTGTAACTATGACTCAAATAAATAAATAAATCTTTAAAAAATCATGCAACACCCATTCACAAGGCCGATTAGGACGCCGCTAGGGGCGCTGCCTCCCACATGGGAGTGCCTGGGTCCGAGTCCCAGCTCTGCCTCAGATTCCCACTTCCGCTCACGCACACCCGGGAGGCAGCAGGCGAGGGCTGCAGCACGTGGCTCCCCACCACGCACATGGGGCTGGATTGAGAGCCAGGCCCCTGGCTCAGGCCTGGCCCAGCCCTGGTTAGTGCAGGCATGTTGGGGAGGGAGCCAGCAGATGGAAGCTCTCTGTCTGCCTTTAAATTCATTTTTTTTTTTTTTGACAGGCAGAGTGGACAGTGAGAGAGAGAGACAGAGAGAAAGGTCTTCCTTTGCCGTTGGTTCACCCTCCAATGGCCGCCGAGGGCGGCGTGCTGCAGCCGGCGCACCGCGCTGATCCGATGGCAGGAGTCAGGTACTTCTCCTGGTCTCCCATGGGGTGCAGGGCCCAAGCACCTGGGCCATCCTCCACTGCACTCCCTGGCCACAGCAGAGAGCTGGCCTGGAAGAGGGGCAACCGGGACAGAATCCGGCGCCCTGACCGGGACTAGAACCCGGTGTGCCGGCGCCGCAAGGCAGAGGATTAGCACTGGCCTAAATTCATTTATTTTTAAAAATTGCCAACTAGACACAGACACCTCCTCAGTGTGACAAAGACCCTTGTCCTACCCTGCGCGGGGAGGGGACTTGGTGCGGGACACTCAGCGCCACCTGTAGCGGGAAGCCAGGGCGCCCGCCATCGCCTGGCCCGCGCGCATGGGCTATGCTGCAGCTCCCGCCTGACACTAAGAAAGGGACAAGAGCCAGCCAGAACGCACGCCCCACAGGGTGGCTCGCGGGGCAATGGACGGAGACCAGAGAGCCCTCCGCACAACCAGCAAGCAACTAGAGCCTGCGGCTCTTCAGGGCCCCCACGGAGCTCATGCCTGGTGCCCGGACGGGTGAGGCCTTCGTAGGGAAAATGCCGAGACCACAAAGTCCTGTACACAGGAGCAGGTGCGCGGCCAGCCAGTCCTTTCTTCAACTGCCAGAAAACCTGCAAATTCCAGTTTGTTCCAAGACAGCCTCTCCTAACATCAAATTCCCAGTTTAATTTAATGCGTGTGGTGGTTTCTCCTACAATGTTGAAGAAAGAACTCGGCTGGGCACGCCAGGCCTGCCTGGAGCCCCCCACCCCGAGCCACGGGGGAGACCAGGGCGGGGGCTCCCCCCAGTGGAGACAGCAGGCAGAGCAGCACTTGTGCAAAAAGGGCATGTGTCAGGGGCCGAGCGTGGGGCCAGCAGGCCACGCCACCGCCCGTGGCACCCCGCGGACACGTGGCTTCCCTTCCGGCTCCCTGCTAATGCACCCAAGTGCTTGGACCCCCGCTGCCCACGTGGGAGACCTGGATGGCACTCCCGGCTCCTGGCTTTGGCCCGGCCCAGCCCTGGCTGTTGTGGCCACTTGGGGAGTGAACCATGGATGGAAGACCTCCCTCTCTCTCTGTCTCTCTGTAGCTGCCTTTCAAATACATAAAGCAATCTTTTAAAAAATAAAACGCCAGAGGCAAAAAGGCCCCGTAGCCCAGGACTCCACAGACGAAATGTCCGTGAAAACTGCAGAACGGGAGGCAGCCTTGCCGGTGCCCGGATGCAGCTTTGGGGGTGCTGCAGCCCGCCGAGGTGTGCGCAGCTCTGCGCATTTGCTGCGAGTCATGGAATCGCACGCGCAGAACGGGCGCCTTTTATGAATGCGCATCAGGCCTCAGTACGCTGGCTTGGAAACGGTTTTCCCAAATCAGGGCCAGTTGTCGTTGCAAAGCTCCTGGGGTCGTGCTCAGCCGATGCGATCGGTAGCAGAGACGCCGGGGGCCTCCTGGGAACGGGGCCTCCCGGAACGGGGCCCGGCCGGGGCGCTGCTGGCTCACCCTTCTTGCTCTAGCGCAGGGCTGCTGGACAACCGAGCGCAGATTCGGACACTCCAGGCGGATGGCCCCCAGGGACCACCCGGCTGTGGCCCTGCCGCCGTGGGCACCGTGCGCCCCCTGGTGGCCACTCTCGATCACTCCAGGAGGCCGTTCCACGCCAGCCCACGGGGCTCAGACACGAACCTGAGTGCACCACGGGGAAGCTCCAAAAACAGACGCCAGAGTCAGCGGCCAGGAAAGCTTCCAGAAGACGCGACGTCTTCCACAGGGCAGAAACGACGCTGGGGCCCGGAGGAGGCAGGATACTCGCAGCCCGACGGATGGAAGGAGCCACGGCCGCCTGAGCATCTGTCTGTCCAGAATGAACTCCGGGTCCCATAAGACCCGTGAACCTGAGGCGCAGCCGTGCCCAGGCAGGTGGCCGCCAGGGTGGCAGCGAGGGCGCCAACCTAGCCAAGGCCCCGCCAAGGACGTGGCGGATGGTGAGGCGACAGGGAGAGGTGTCAGCCACCTGCCGTGCTGGGCAGGGAAGCCACGGCCACAGGCACCGACGGGGGCTCAGCCCTGGGCGCAGCCACACAGCCAGACAGCGTGGGGACCAAGCCCTCTGGGGAACCACAGACAGCCACACCACACAGCACCTGCACCCTGTACTGGGTGGGTCTCAAAATCCACAGCCGTCCGGCCGGCGCCGCAGCTCAATAGGCTAATCCTCTGCCTAGCGGCGCCGGCACACCGGGTTCTAGTCCCGGTCGGGGCGCCGGATTCTGTCCCGGTTGCCCCTCTTCCAGGCCAGCCCTCTGCTGTGGCCAGGGAGTGCAGTGGAGGATGGCCCAGGTGCTTGGGCCCTGCACCCCATGGGAGACCAGGAGAAACACCTGGCTCCTGGCTCCTGCCATCGGATCAGCGCGGTGCGCCAGCCGCAGCGCGCCGGCCACGGCGGCCATTGGAGGGTGAACCAACGGCAAAGGAAGACCTTTCTCTCTGTCTCTCTCTCTCTCACTGTCCACTCTGCCTGTCAAAAAAAAAAATAATAATAAAAAAAAATAAAAATAAAAAAAATAAAAAAAAATCCACAGCCGTCACAGACAGCTAAAAGGTACCGAAGGGCACAGCCGGCGCTGTGGCACTGTGGGTAAAGCCGCCACCTGCAGGGTGCTGGTTCCAGTCCCAGCTGCTCCACTTCCGATCCAGCTCCCTGCTGTGGCCTGGGAAGGCAGTGGAGGATGCCCAAGCGCTCGGGCCCTGCACCCGTGTGGGAGACCCGGAGGAAGCTCCTGGCTCCTGGCTTCACTGTAGCCATCCGGGGAATCAGCAGACCGAAGCGTCTCTCCCTCTCTCTAACTCTGCCTTTCAATAAATGAATCTTACTAAAAATGTGCGCTGCAAATACAGGCCCCATAAAACGCACTAGCCTGCTGGGCTCCCGCCAGGAAGGCAAGCCGGACCTCCAGGCCAGCAAAGCAGCCGGCATCCCAAAGGGCAGGCACGAGATCCCACAACGGCTGAGTCTGTACACACCTAATAGATGACACGGCCTCCACATACGCACCGCACAGCAGGCAGAACAAGGAGAAATGGACAAATCACACGAAGAAGAGGAAGGGCAACGTGTGGTGCAGTGGGTTAAGTCGCCACTTGTGACACTGGTGTCCCACACCGAGGTGCTGGGTTCGAGTCCTGGCTGCTCCACTTCCAATCCAGCTCCCTGCTAATGCGTCTGGGAAAGCAGCAGAAGACGGCCCGAGTGCCTGGGCCCCTGCACCCGCGTGGGAGACCCGGATGGAGTTCCAGCTCCTGGCTTCAGCCTGGCCCAGTGCTGGCTGTTGTGGCCATTTGGGGAGTGAAGCAGCAGATGGAAAAATCTATCTCCTCTCCCTCTCCCTCCCTGCCTCTCCCTCTCTCCACCCCTCTCCCTCCCCCCTCCTCTCTCCCTCCCTCTCTCCATCTCTCTCTCTCCCTCCTTCCCTCTCTCCCTCCCTCCCTCTCCCCTCTCCCTCTTTCTCCTTCCCTCTCCCCCTCCCCCCTCCCTCTCCTCCCTCTCCCTCCCCCCTCCCTCCCCCCTCCCTCTCCCCTCTCTCTCCCAACCCCCCCCATCTCTTCCCTCTCTATAACTTTCAAATAAGTAAGTAAAGATTTTTAAAAAGAAAAAATGAAAGAAGCTGGAAACATGAGGTGTTTGGACGAGATGAGGCAGTGACCCAGAGACACCAGCAGCCGGTCACAGGAGCGAAAACGACAAGCCACGCCCACCCGACACAGGTGAGGTCACCACCGCTGGCCTCCTCTGGGACAGGAAGTGAAGGTCAACCCAAGTCACCCGGTAACAGAACAAGCTCGATCGTTTCTCAGCGGACACCGGGCCATCATACACCCAGTGTCCAGGCAGGCTCGCTAAAGAACGGGGCTGGCACCTCACATGGGCACCGGTTCCGGACCCGGTGGCTCCGCTTCCGATCCAGCTCTCTGCTGTGGCCTGGGAAAGCAGTGGAGGATGGCCCAAGTCCTTGGGCCCCTGCACCCCCATGGGAGACCTGGAGGAAGCTCCTGGCTTCAGATCGGCACAGCTCCAGCCACTGTGGCCATCTGGGGAGTGAACCAGCGGGTCTCACAGAACCAGACCGACCTCCCTCCCTCCATCCCTCCCTCCCTCCCTCCCTCCCTCCCTCTCTCTCTCTCTCTCGCTGCCTCTCTGTAACTCTGCCTTTCAAATAAATAAATAAATAAAAGAAAATACATCAGGGAAATGTTTTAAAAGACCTAAATAAATAAGAGAATTCACTGTGTTTATTGTAATGGTCCACAAATTAGTCCGGATATAAAACCACACCAGGCAAAAATCCTTAGCGTGTGTGAAAGCTGACAATAGATTCTAAAACTTAGCAGAGAGCCAAAGGACTTTAAATGGCCAGGACCCTCACAGACGCTGGTGGGCTTGATCCACCCAAGGTCGACTGCCCCCGAGGTTCACAAGGGAGTGGGGGCGGGGGCTCAGGTCAAAGTGAGCCATGGAATCCGCTCCAGGCAGGTGCACCTGTGCAAACCAGCCAGCGCCACGAGCTGGGCCGCGTGGTGAGCCGCGAGCGGGGCCGTGTCCGGTCAGCCACGGAGGGAGGGCGCGCGCCGTGGAGGCAGCATCCAGCTGATGTGCCCTTGCTTTCACCCACTGACACACCCAGGCTCACACAGGCAGCTGCCAGGGGGAGAGGGCGTGGCAGCCTGGGGCCGCAGCCCACACAGGGAGTCCTCGGGGCTCCTGACGCGGTTGCGGGCGTCCTGAGGGGGAGACCCAGGAGCGGATGGGCCCCGGGCCAAAGGCTCCACGCGATGGGCGTCCGAGAAACACATCCAATACCGCCCCCGCTGCACGGCACACATCCCAGGACGCGTGAGCCGACGGGGATGGAAGCTCCTGGCAAAGTCGCGCCAGCCCGGCTGGAGGTGGGGTTGGCAGTCGGACGGCCGCAAGGTCCCTCAGAACAGTGCCCGGGGGAGGGTGAAGGCCAGGGCCCCAGGGCCGCCTTGGGGGAGGCACCGAGGACACCTGGCTCAGGTGGGTGCCCCAGTCCCGCAGAGGTCTGAGCTCAGAGGCCACTGCCCAAAGCCACAGCAAAGCCGCCCTCTCCTGGCCCCTGGGTCCCCTCCGCAGGTGTCAGGGACGGAGGCGCGGCCGGGCTCAGGGCAGGTAGAGGGCCACCACCACGTAGATGACCCAGCTGGTGGACACGAAGAACCCAAACAGCAGGCTGAAGAGCACGAGGGCGCGGGCCTTCCGCGAAGCCGCCTCGGCCTGGCTCAGGTCGCCCCTGCCCAGGGCTGCGCGGGTCTGCAACAGGGCAGGGCGGGGTCAGCGGACACACAGGGCCCCTGCTCCCACCCCAGCCCGGCCCGGCCCACACCATGGGCCAGGCTCAGGCCACAGACCGGAAAACAAGCCCTGGGAAGTTCCGCGACTGCGCGTCACGGCCCCAGCCTCATCCCCTGCAATCCCTACAGCCCCCCCACCCCGAGGTTGGGGTCGCTGCGGCCCCCACTCTGAGGGGAAGGACAGCGGCTCCGAGAGGCCGAGTGACCAGCCTCCCAAGCCCCACCTCTCAGCCCTCCTAACAGCCATGGCCCCCGTCCCAGCCTGCTGATGGCCGTGCACAGGGGGGTGGCCAGCTGAGTGAGGCCGGGGGCCACCCAGTCAGCCCTGGGCACCGTGCTGAGCCAGCCTACTTCTGTCTGGCAGAATGGCGTCACTCTGGCTCACTGGGTCCCCAGGTCCAGGGCTGTGACCAACAACATCAAGAAAGACGATGGGAGGGTGATGGAGGAGTGGATGAGTGACAGGTGGCTGGATGGCTGGATGGACAGATGAGTGATGGATGGATGGGTGGGTGGGTGAATGAGTGACAGGTGGATGGGTGGGAGGATGAGTGACAGGTGGCTGGATGGCTGGATGGACAGATGAGTGATGGATGGATGGGTGGGTGGGTGAATGAGTGACAGGTGGATGGGTGGGAGGATGAGTGACAGGTGGCTGGATGGCTGGATGGACAGATGAGTGATGGATGGATGGGTGGGTGGGTGAATGAGTGACAGGTGGATGGGTGGGAGGATGAGTGACAGGTGGCTGGATGGCTGGATGGACAGATGAGTGATGGATGGATGGGTGGGTGGGTGAATGAGTGACAGGTGGATGGGTGGGAGGATGAGTGACAGGTGGATGGATGGGAGGATGATGGATGGATGGATAGATGGATGCATAGTTGAGTGATGGATGGATGGATGGGTGGGTAGATGGATGGATGACTGACAGGTGGATGAGTGACAGGTGGAGGAGCAAGCCCCGCCCTCTGTTAGACGGACATCCCCGAGGGCAGCCCCGAGGCCCCCAGGCTCAGGCTGTATCCTGAACCGGTTAGCTCAACTGTCAGAGCAGACCCGGCGGCACAGGCGGACACAGGAGAGGAGGGCGTCGCCGTCCGAGAGGGGCAAAGACCCCACGAACACCTGGGGCCCGCACTGGCCAGCGGCTCGGCGGCCTCCACGGGGGTCCTGGGTGGCCCCGGCAGCTGCCTACCTCGTAGGAGTACACGATGGCAATGCACCCGGTGAGCAGGCAGCAGAAGAGGGTCACCAGCACCGACTCCACCATGTAGTCCTTGGGCACAGGCCTGCGATCCACGGCCGCGGGGGCGGCCACGCCTGCCACAGGGCCATTGTACTGGGGGCGAAGCCACGCGGTCAGCGCAGTCGCTCAGGCTGCTCCCAACCCCCAGCCGCGGGCCTGTGGGTCACTGCAGGGACAGGGCAGGGCCTCCTCCTGCCTCTCCTCCCGGCGCCCCAGCCCTGGCCGCACTCAGGGGGTCCACTCTGCTCGTCTCCACCGCACCCCCAGGGGGGCTGCAGGCCTCCAGCGGGTGGTTTGGCCCAGCGGTTAAGATGCCCGGAGCTCACGTGGGAGTGCCCGGCTTCCTCGCCTGGCTCCGGCTCCTGACGCCGGCTTCCTGCTACTGCGCACCTGGGAGGCAGGGGGACGCCTCGGGGAGGGACCACGATGGGGTTCCCGCCTCGGGCTTCAGCTCTGCGGGTACTTGGAGGTCGAGCCAGCGGACTCTCCCGTTCCCATTCTCTCTCCCCCTCCCCCACCATACAAGTAAATAAAGTTTACAGACATAGCTAGGTCTCCTGCACCTGCACCCCGCCCCCGCGGGCCGCTCACCGTGGGTCCCCCCTCGTGGCCCGGGGATCCTGCCCTCTCCGCGCGCCCCACCTGCGGGGGCTTCCGCCCAGCCCTCCACCCTCCCCACCCCCGCCCAGCGCCCCGGCCCGGAGGCAGCGGGGTGCGCGCTCACCACGGGGAAGGGGAAGACGGCGCCGGCGGCTGCGGGCTGCGGGAAGAGCGGCTGCGGGGCGGGCGGCGGCGGGTACAAGGCGGCGGGCGCAGGCGCGGGCTGGAAGACCACCGGCACCTGCGGGAAGGGCGGGTACAGCAGGTGCACGGCCTTGGGGTCGGGCGGCGCGTACGGGGGGGGCTCGCCCACGAAGCCGATGTGCGGCGCCCCGCCGGCCGCCGCCTTGGGCCCGGCGCTGGCCTCTCCGGCGGCCGCAGCGCCCACCGCGGGGTCCTCCGGCGCCGGCTCGCTCCCCTCGGCCGCCGCGGCCGCCCCGTCGTCGCCGTGCGGGCTTCCGTCTTCCTCCAGCAGCTGCGGGCGGCGCGGCAGGCGCGGGAGCGCGGGGTGCTCGGGGCTCGGGGCGTCCGCGGGGCGCTCCGGGCTCGGGGGGTCCTCGGGGCCGCCCCCTTTGGTGTCCGGGCCTGGGGAGAAACGCGGCGGCTGTGAGGCCCCGGGGCCCAGGCGGGACCCCCGCCTCGCGCCCCGCACACACAGGCCCTCCGAACCCTGGCCCGCCTGGGCACCCAGCGCCCTCGTCTCCACCGCGGTCCTCATGGACCCTAATGGGAAGGGCAACGACGGCACCGGAAACCCGAGGCTGCCGTCGGGGGACTCCGCTCCGAGCCGCACCTATGGGGAAGCGGTTCCCGCCCCCCGCGCCCTGCTGCCCCCGTCTATTGGACCAGAAGAAAGAGCATTGGCCTAGGGCAGCCTCTGATTGGCTGTCCTGAGATAGGGCGCCCAGACAGGCTCAGCCAATCGGATTCTTGGCTTGGGGTTGGAGGCGGGAGGTTGGAGGGGGGCGGCGCTCAGGAACTGCCACTCCTGGCTGAGTGACAAGGAGCGGGGTGGCGGGTGCAGGGGAGTGGACAGGGGCGGTGGGCCCAGCAGCTTGAAGGGTCCTGGGCAGGACTCAGCGAACCCTGAAGCCCCTGCACCTCCTGGGAACCTCCTGACCGGCAAAGCTCCCGGGCGGCTCAGGCACGTGCCTGAGTAGGGTCCTGGGGAGGAGACCCCTGCCCTGAGTGGTCGCTCACGGCCCCACAGCAGGGTGGGCAAACCTCCAGCTAGCGTTCAATTAAAAACACAGAGAAAGATCAAAATTGGGCCCGGTGTTGTGGCAGAGCCGGTTAAGCAGCTGCCTTGTAACCCGGCATGCCGTATAGTGCCAGTTCGAATCCCAGCTGCTCCACTTCCAATCCAGAGCCCTGGTGGCGCACCTGGGAAAGCAGAAGAGGGTGGCCCAAGTGCATGGGCCCCTGCACCACGTGGGCGACCCGGAGGAAGCTCCCCAGCTGTTGCCACCATTTGGGGAAGAAACCACTGGATGGAAGACCTCTCTCTCTTACTTTTAAATAAATAAAAATAAATCTTTAAAAAAACAACAATCACCAGAGAGAAGCGAACAGGAGCTCACCATCACAGGCCCTACAGACACTAAAAGGAAAAGGAGAGAAAACGTGATAGCCCACACCAAGGAAGCCGCACACGGACTAGCAGCAGACCCCAGACGGCTAGGTTAAAACTGGTAGCCCACGTATAAGATCTCTCTCTGTGTGTGTCTCTCTGTAGCACTCTTCCTTTAAAATAAATGTTAAAAATAAGCCATTTTTGAAAACCCTAATGCTGTTTATAAGATCACTCAGTGGATGTGTGTCTCTCTGTATCGCTCTTCCTTTGCAATACATTCTAAAAATAAATAAGCAATTTATAAAAGTTAATATCCCATTTATAGCAGCACTAGAATAAATGGAAAACATCTAGGAATGAATCCAGTAAATAAATCCCAAGACAGCTACCCAGAAAAACGACAAAGCATGGGGTGGGTGGGGATGGGGGTGGGGTGGGCATAGCCCTGGATAAGCAGGGATCCGCCCTCAGGAGGAGACGCTCGGACAAGAAAAGGAAGTGAGTGCCAGGGGCTGGCACTCAGGCTGCCTGGACCCCGCATCCCAGGCCAGGGGGCCTTGTCCGGGTCTCAGCTCAGCTTCCTGCTGGTGCCCACCTGCTCAGTTCCTGTTGCCCCGTCTGGGGCTCTGGGTGCCGGGCTCTGGCCTGGCCCCGCCCTGGCTCCTGTGGCCACTTGGGGAGTGAGCCTGCAGGTGGAAGGTCCCTCTGTCACCCTGCTCTCTAAATAACCCATCTTGTAGGGGCAGGCAGTGTGGCACAGGCAGTGAGCTGGAACCGCTGGGGACACCCGCATCCACAGCAGAGCGCCGCTGTGGCGCTGTGTTCAAGTCCTGGTTACTCCACTGTCTTTTTGTTAAGATTTATTTTTTACTTATTTGCAAGTCAGAGTTAGAGAGAGAGAGAGGGAGAGAGAGAGGTCTTCCATCCACTGGTTCACTCCCTAAATGGCTGCAACAGCCAGGACTGGGCCGATCCAAAGCCAGGAGCCAGGAGCTTCCTCCAGGTCTCCCACGCGGGTGCAGGGGCCCAAGGACTTGGACCATCGTCTACTGCTTTCCCAGGCGCATTAGCAGGGAGCCGGGCCAGAAGTGGAGCAGCCGGCTCTCCAACCGGCACCCATGGGGGAGACCTGGAAGAAGTTCTCATCTCCTGGCTACAGCCCCAGCCGTTGTGGCCATCTGGGGAATGAACCAGCAGATGGAAGATCGCTCTCTCTCTCTCGATCTCTGTCTTTCAAATAAATATTAAATAATAATGTTTAAAAAAAAAAAAACTAAGTATGCAGCAACAAAAAGGACTGGACTGGACACACGGCTGAATCTCCAGCTCAGCTGTGGTGCACCCGGGAGACAGCAGGTAGGGCAGGTAGCTGGGCCCCTGCCGCCCACCAGAGAGACCCAGACGAGTTCCTGGTGCCTGGCTTCCCGCAGCCACGGGGGAGTGAACCAGAGAACGGGCGATCTCCACCTCCTCTCTTTGCCTCTCAAACAACAACAACAACAATAATAATAATAATAAAGTTTGTGGACAGTGGAACCCAAGGACTGGCACAAAAAGTGCGGGGTGCGGGCCTCACTCCTCCGTCATCCCGCATGTCCCCCGCAGCAGAGCTGTGACGTTGGGGCCACTCAAGCACCTTGGGGCGCCGGGACCCCCTGCCGCGGGTGGGCGAACCGAGGCTCCCGCAGGCGCGGAGCCTCAGCCGAGCCCCGGGCGCCGGCCCCCGCCCCCGCCCCTGAAACAAAAGCCGCAGCGCCCGGGTCCGCCAGGGCCAGCCCGGGCCGGGGTGGCGCGGAGATGGCACCGCGGGCCAAGAGTCTGGGGCGGGGCTGCGGGCGCCTGGGCCCGCGACACCTGAGCCCCCGGCGCCCGGCGGCTCCGCAGGAATTTAGGGCGCGACGCGGGGCGGCGGGGGGAGGGGGCGCCTCAAGGCCCGGGCCGGGGTGGGTGGGGTGCAGTCGGGGGTCGTTGGAATCAGGCCGGCGTGGGGTGGGGGTCTTTGGAGCCAGGCGGCGGAGGAGAGTGGGGAGGGCGCGGGGGTCGTCGAAGCAGGGGCGGGGGTCGTCGGAGTTGGGCCGGGCCTCCCCATCCGCTTCGGGAGCCGGACGCGGGCCGCGGCGGGTGCGCCCCCTCCCAACTCCCGGAGCCCCTTCCCCGCCAGCCAGGGGCCTGGGGCGGCGGGCGGCGGGCGGGCCTCGCTTCCCCGGGCTCGGGCGGGACCGTCGGGCGCGGCCCGGGCGCCCCGGCCCGGACGTCGCCGCGGGGGTCCCCCTCCCCCGGGTCCGGGCGCTGAGGACCCCGGCCTGGCTGTGAACAAAGCGCGCAGAGGCGACCGCTCCTCCCGGGCCCCGCCGCCGCGCCCCCCAGCCCCGGGCTCCCCGCGGCGGCCTGCGGTGGGGGGTCCCCAGCTCCGGGCAGGGGGCGTCGCCCGCGCTCGGGCTCCCCCGGGCCCCGGCCCCGCGGCGCTCACCTGGCTCCATGGCGCGTGCGGTCTGCGGGGCTGCGCGGCTCCCGCCGGCGCCTCCCGTCGGGCCCCGGCTCGGCTGCGCTGCGCTGCCGGCTCGGGTTTCCTGGCGCGGCCTGGCCGGTTAATAATTGACCGCGGTGTTTGCCCGCGGCGGTGTCCGTGCCTCGCGCCGGGACGGCCTTGCCCTAGACCCGGGCCGCGCCGGGAGCAGGGAGGGCAGGGGGCCCCGCGCGCGCCCCCGCGGAGAGACGGCAGGGAGCGGTGGGGAGTGGGGACTCTGCGGGGTCCTTTGTACCTTTGCTGCGAGAGAAGCCAGACACGTAGCCATTTATGTGAACTCTGCAGAGACGCAGAATGAGGCGTGCGGGAGCGGGCGGTGCAGCCTGGTGGTTAAGCCCTGCCCTCAGGCCCAGCCCCAGCGCCTGGCTCCGGACGAACCGGCCATGCAGCGGCTGAGTGCCTGCCACCCTTGTAGGACCCTGGATCCCACTCCGCCCCAGGCGCTTGGGTGACCAAGGAGATGAAGGTGTGTGTGTGCATATGTGTGCGTGTGCGCGTGTGCCCCTTCAAATCAAAATAAAATCAAGCAATGTGCCACCTCTGCTCTGCTCGCTGAAGCAGCCAGGCTGGGGGACTGGAAGCCGCTTGAAGCCGGTGACCCGGAGAGGCCGCTGGACCTGCCGCAGCTCACAGCCACGCCTGAACACTGGCCGCCGAGTTCCGGGGTGGGCAGCTCCCCTGCTGCGCTGCCTCAGCGGTCTAGGGCCTGAGTGTCAGGAGCGCACTTCACAACGCTTCTGGTAAAGAAAAAAAGAGTTTCTGGAAGCGGAATTCACAGACAACTTTATTTGGGGGCGAGAAATGTTGAAATTCGTGCCTCTGCCTTGGGAAGGTCTTCAAAAAGCAGATTCCAAAATGCTCTTTAAAAGGATTTATTTGAAGGGGAAAGGAAGGGGCAGCACTGTGACACAGCAGGTTAAAGCCCCGGCCTGCAGTGCCAGCATCCCATGTGGGCACCGGTTCAAGACCCGGCTGCTCTACTTCCGATCCAGCTCTCTGCGATGGCCTGGGAAAGCAGTGGAGGATGGCCCAAGTCCTCGTTCCCCTGCACCTGCGTGGGAGACCTGGCAAAAACTGCTGGCTCCTGGCTCTGGATCAGCGCAGCTCCAGCCGTTGTAGCCAACTGGGGAGTGAACCAGCGGATGGGAAGACCTCTCTTTCTGCCTCTCTTTCTCTGTGTAATTATGACTTTCAAATAAATCTTTATTTATTAATATTCAAATAAATAAAAAGGGAGGAGTGGGAGGGAGAGAAAGAGAGGGAGATCTTCCATCCACTGGTTCATCCCCAAATGGCTGGGGTTGGTCCATGCTGAAGCCAGGAGCCTGGAACTCCATCCAGGTCTCCCACGTGGGTGCAGGGGCCCAAGCCCTTGGGCCGTCTTCTGCTGCTTTCCCAGGCGCATTAGCAGGGAGCTGGATCAGAAGTGGAGCAGCCGGGACGAGAAGCAGCATCTACATGGGATGGTGGCTCTGCAGGCTGGGACTTTAACCCTCTGCACCACAGTGCCCGCCCCGAGTAGGCCGTTTTTAAATTTTTGTTTATTTATTTTCATCCAATTGAAAGGCAGAGTGACAGAAATAGCGAGGGGAAGAGAGAGAAATCTTCACTCAAAATGCCAGCAACAGCCAGAGTCGGGCCAGTCTGCAGCCAGGAACAGGCGGTCGGGGCCCAGGAAGCTGGGCCATGATCTGGATCGGAGGTGAGTGGGGAGTCGGGCCGGCTCTGACACTGGCTGCTGGCGTCCTGGGCCGTCTGTGCAGGAGGAGGCAGCCTTGGGGCGGTGCAGCCAGGTGCAGGGGGGCAGGGAGGTGAACCTGTCAGCAGCTCACAGAAGCCCCAGGGAAGCTAGTCCCACCCACCGAGTCTGTGGATGAGAAAATGAAATCTCCCAGGAGCTGGAAGCCCAGGACTGTTCCCCCAAGGGGCACGGGCTCACCTTCCACCTCCCCACGTGGTCCAGAAATGTGCACCCTGCGAGGCAGCGGGTTCCTGCCACCCGCCTGGGAGACCCTCACTGAGCTGTGGGCTCCTGGCCTTGATGTGGCCCAGCCCTGGCTGTTGTGGGCATTTGGGAAAGAACCAGCAGATGGAAGATTCTCTCTCTCTGCCTTTTTTTTTTTTTTTTTTTTACAGGCAGAGTTAGACAGTGAGAGAGACAGACAGAGAGAAAGGAGAGAGAAAGGTCTTCCTTTTTCCTTTGGTTCACCCCCCAAGTGGCCGCTACAGCCAGCGCGCTGCACCGATCGGAAGCCAGGAGCCAGGTGCTTCGTCCTGGTCTCCCATGCGGGTGCAGGGCCCAAGCACTTGGGCCATCCTCCACTGCACTCCCTGGCCACAGCAGAGAGCTGGCCTGGAAGAGGGGCAACCGGGACAGAATCCGGCGCCCCGACCAGGACTAGAACCTGGTGTGCCGGCGCCGCTAGGCGGAGGATTAGCCTAGTGAGCCGCAGTGCCGGCCTCTCTCTGCCTTTGACATAAAATACAAATGAAAGCGCACACACACACACACACACACACACAGGGAACAGTCCACCAGGAGCAAGTGTGCAAGACCGGGCACACGGGCTCAATCAGGAAACAGCTGAGGGCAGCTGGCTGGCTCCGGAGACGAGGGAAGAGGTGGAAGCCAGCTGGAGAGTGCAACGGCTGGAGTGGAGCTTGGGGGGGTGGGAAGGGGAGAAGGCGTGGCCCCGGGACCACCAGAAGGTGGGCCAGGAGCCCCCAGGGGCAGGTGACAGGGGTCACGTGGAGAGCGGATTTAAAGTCAGTCGTAGAAGGGGCACGCAGCCACAGTGCTCGGTCACCAGGTGACAGCGACTGGGAACAACGCAGGGACAGAGCTCTCACCCCCACGGGCAGTGTGCCCACGGTCCGGGGGCTCTCAGAAGCCACAACCAAGCAGATGAGGCCTCCGCTAGGGAAGCGGCCCACCCGCGGGAGGAGACCCAGCCCCAACCCCACCCACACTGCCAGGGTCCCCGCCATCCCACGCAGCCCGCCTGCCAGACCCAAACAGACAGTACAGAGTAACCTGCAGAAACAGAGGAGGCAGCAGAAGAAACCTCCATTTCTATTATACAAATTAATTCATTATTTGAAAAGCAGAGTGACAGAGAGAGAGAGAGATGGTTCTTCCATCCGCTGGTTCACTCCCCAAATGTCTACAGTGTTCGGGCTGGGTCAGGCTGAAGCCAGGAGCCAAGAGCTTCATCAGGGTCTCCCACGTGGGTGCAGGGGCCCAAGCACCTGGGTCATCCTCCACTGCTCTGCCAGGTGCATTAGCAGTGAGCCGCACAAACGTGCAGCAGCCAGGACTCTGACTGGTGCTCATGTGGGAGGTGGAGTCCAAAGTGGCAGCTTACCCCTAACTTTAAGACAAACTGTGTTTAAGATTAGGCCAGCACTGCGGTTCAATAGACTAATCCTCCTGTGGCGCCGGCACTCCAGGTTCTAGTCCCGGTCGGGGCGCCGGATTCTGTCCTGGTTGCTCCTCTTCCAGACCAGCTCTCTGCTGTGGCCCGGGAGTGCAGTGGAGGATGGCCCAAGTGCTTGGGCCCTGCACCCCATGGGAGACCAGGAGAAGCACCTGGCTCCTGGCTTCGGATCAGCATGGTGCGCCGGCTGCAGCGGCCACTTGGGGGGGGTGAACCAATGGAAAAGGAAGACCTTTCTCTCTGTCTCTCTCTCTCACTGTCCACTCTGCCTATCAAAAAAAAAAAAAAAAAAAAAAAAAGACAAACTGTCTTTAAGATTAAATAAGGGGAGGGGTGGCAGAGGATTAACCCACTGTGCCACAGCACCAACATCCGTACGGGCGCCGGTTCTGCTCCTGGCTACTCCTTTTCCGATCCAGCTCTCTGCTGTGGCCTGAGAAGCAGTAGAAGATGGCCCAAGTGCTTGAGCCTCTGTACCCACGTGGGAGACCCAGAGAAGCTCCTGGCTTCGGACCGGCTCAGCTCCGGCCGTTGTAGCTACTTGGGGAGTGAACCAGCAGATGGAAGATCTTTCTCTCTGTCTCTCCCTCTCACTGTCTGTCACTCTCTACTTCTAAAAGCCATCACCTGCAGTGCCTGCATCCCATATGGGCACCGGTTCGAGTCCCAGCTGCTCCACTTCCAATCCAGCTCTCTGCTATGGCCTGGGAAAGCAGCAGAAGATGGCCCAAGTCCTTGGGCCCCTGCACCCGCGTGAGAGACCTGGGAGAAGCTCCTGGCTCCTGGTTTCAGATCAGCCCAGCTCTGGCTGTTGCAACCATTTGGGGAGTGAACCAGCGAACGGGAGACCTCTCTCTCCCTCTGTAAGTCTGCCTTTCAAATAAACAAATAAGATCTTAAAATAAACAAGACATACACTGATAGATACATGCAGGTGTGTGTGTGTTGGAGAGAGAGCAAACCAGTTTGTCTGTCTCCTATTAGGGTGTCTCAGCGTCCAGCAAGGGGCCGCGAGGACCTTCCTCCTTCCGAACGCCTGGGTGCCATCTGTCCTGTTTTGTTTCGTTCCTAAAATTTGAAAGGCAGAGTGACAGGGAGAGAGGAAGAAGAGAGGGAGGAGATCTTCCATCCTCAGGTGCACTCCCCAAATGGCCACAAGCCCGCGGTTGGTCCAGGCCGAACTCAGAAGCCCCACCCAGCCCTCCCAAGTGGGTGGCAGGCGCCAGGGACTCGGGCGTCCTCTGCTGGCTGCCCAGGCCAGTAGCAGGGAAGCTGATGGGGAGTGGAGCAGCCGGGACTCACTTGGGGGCTCGGATTTGGGATGCGGCATCGCAGGCTGCGGCTCCATCCACGGCACCCCCACCTGCCCTGCTGCCTGCCATAGAACAGGGGGCTCACCTACTTCCACGATTTCGGGGGAGGCAGGCGTGCGGGCTCCCTGCACCTGCTGCTCAGCCATCTTGCCTGAAGCCGGTCTGCAGACACAGCCTCGGGCAGGCCATGTACCCTGTTTCTCAGCTTCTCCGTCAGGGACGGGGGGGCAGGGTGGGGTCCACGTTACAGGGACACTGGGGAGCTTCCGTGTGCGCGTGTGCACCGAGATTCAGGACCCAGGGACCGGACCGGACCGGCAAGGAGTGGAGCACAGGGCTGGGGCTTTCCCTGGGTGATCTGATTCTTTAAAAAATGAGTATTTGTTTACTCGAAAGGCAGAGTTCCAGAGGGAGGTGGAGAGCTAGAGAGAACGAGAGAGAGAGAGAGAGAGAGAACCAGAGAGAGAGGTCTTCCATCCCCAAATGGCCACAGCGGCCAGAGCTGGGTCAGCCCGCAGCCCGCAGCCCCGAGCCCAGGCAGGCCTCGCTCGAGGGCCAGGGCAGGCACTGCAGCCCCGGAGCGCGCGGCCGGCCCTTCCCTGAGTGGCTTTAGTCCCGGGTGGTTTTAGTTTTGTTTGCACAAAAGCATTCTTTACCACGAGCACGCGTTGCTTGTGTGATGAGAGAAAGACCAAACCAGCAATGCGTTAGTAAACTGGAATCCTACAAGCATCAGGCGCCGGCCCGGTGGGCTCGAGCCCCCGGCCCGCCGCTGCCGGCACAAGCCGGACCCTGAAACCCGCAGCGGAGAGCGCGGGCTGGGGCGGCCACCGGGTTCTGCGCCCGCGCGCGCCGGGCGGCGGGGGGCGCCGCGGGGAGGGCGAGGCGGGACCACGGCGTGGACTCGCCGGGCTCGGGAGCGTCCCGCACGCCCCCGGCCGCCCCGCCGAGGGCCGTCTCGACCCGCTGCGGGGAGGCGCGGGTCCGCGGCGGCCGTGCGCAACCACGCATGCGCAGCGCCGTGGGCCGCCGGGAACTCCAACTCCCGCCGTGCCCCGCGCGCCTCCCGGAAGTGGCCGCCCGGGTCGGCGGCGGCCTCGGCGAGCCGGTGGGTGTGGGGGGCGGCAGCGAGGGTCCGATGCGGAGACTCGGAGCCCGAAATGGCTTCGGCGGGAGGCGGCGACCGCGAGGGCGCCGTGCCGGACGCCGACCGCCCGCACCCGCGGCCCTTCCTGATCGGGGTGAGCGGCGGCACCGCGAGCGGGAAGGTAAGGCCGGCCGGGGGCCTCGCCGCTGAGCCGCCGCCCCGGCCGCCGAGGTGCCGCTCCCGGGCTGACCGGGCAGGGCCTGGCCGGGGCCGGGAGGAGGGGCTGCAGGCGGGGAACCGTGCTTGTGTGTCCGCAGTCGACTGTGTGCGAAAAGATCCTGGAGCTGCTGGGGCAGAACGAGGTGGACCACCGGCAGCGCAAGCTGGTCATCCTGAGTCAGGACCGGTTCTACAAGGTCCTGACGGCCGAGCAGAAGGCCAAGGCCTTGAAGGGGCAGTACAACTTCGACCACCCAGGTAGATCGGGGCCGCCGCCGGGGGACGCGCGACCTGCGGCCGGACCCGGGGACCCCGTGCGGGCTCGCGTGTGCCCCCGCCCCCCGCGGCCCCGGCTGCGGGGGTGAGGCCGGGGGCCTCGCTGAGCTCGGTTGGAAGCCACCGCCTCCCCTCTGCCCGCCCGCGCTGCTGCCCCGGGCCCCGTGCTCAGAGGCTTGGGGGGTGGGGAGCAGTGAGTGACCCCGCGCCCCGGCCCTGAAGGCAGGGGAGAGGGGGCAGGGAGACACCCGCCACTGGGGCAGGGTCCCGCCCTGGCCGGCCGGCCCGCGCTCCCAGGGTTCTCCCCGGGAAGAAAGCGGGGAGGCCTCGCCCCTCCTGGAGCTGGCTGCTTGCGGGTGGGACGGGCAGAGGGTCCCGGCGCCGCCTGGTGTGCTCCCAGGGGCGGCCTCTGGTCTGGGGTCCTCCAGCCCAGCACCGCGGTCCCTGCTCATCCCGCCTCTCGCTCCCTGGCCCGCCCGCAGACGCCTTTGACAACGACCTGATGCACAGGACTCTGAGGAGCATCGTGGAGGGTAGGACCGTGGAGGTCCCGACCTACGACTTCGTGACCCACTCGCGGTGAGCGCGGCCTCTGCCGTCTCTTCCCGGCTTCCAGGCCCCCGATGGCGTCTGCGCCCCCAACCCTGCCCCTGCTTTTTTTTTAAGATTTATTTATTTATGTGAAAGGCAGAGTGACAGGGAGAGACAGATTGTGCACCCACTGGTTCACCCCACAGATAGCTGCAAAATGGCCGGGGCCGGGCCAGGCCACAGCCAGGAGCCTGGAACTCCATCTGGGCCCCCTCGTGGGTGGGGGTCCACGCACTCGAGGCGTCTTCCGCTGCTTCCCCAGGCACGTCCAGCAGGGAGCTGGATCGGAAGCAGGGCAGCCGGCACCTGAACTGGCAGTCGCAGTGCCGGCCTAACGCACCGTGCCGCCGGGCTGGCCCCCCGTGTCCGTGCCAGGCGGAAGTGGACATGAGCAGGGCTGTCCCCCGTCCCCCACAGGCTGCCGGAGACCACGGTGGTCTACCCTGCCGACGTGGTCCTGTTTGAGGGCATCCTGGTGTTCTACAGCCAGGAGCTCCGGGACATGTTCCACCTGCGCCTCTTTGTCGACACGGACTCCGACGTCAGGCTGTCCCGGAGAGGTGAGCGCCTGGGCCGGCCGGGGCGTGGGGGTGACCGTGGGCGGCCTGTGTGCCCCGGGTGGAGGTGACCGGGTCCTGGTGGTGACCGTGGGCAGCCTGTGCACCCTGGGTAGAGCCGGCCGGGGCGTGGGGGTGACCGTGGGCGGCCTGTGTGCCCCGGGTGGAGGTGACCGGGTCCTGGTGGTGACCGTGGGCAGCCTGTGCACCCTGGGTAGAGCCGGCCGGGGCGTGGGGGTGACCGTGGGCGGCCTGTGTGCCCCGGGTGGAGGTGACCGGGTCCTGGTGGTGACCGTGGGCAGCCTGTGCACCCTGGGTAGAGCCGGCCTGGTCGTGGGGGTGACCTTGGGCAGCTTGTGTTCCTGGGGGTGACTGTGGATAGCCTGTGTGCCCTGGACGGAGCTGGCTGGATCGTGGGGGTGACCGTGGGTGGCCTGTGCGCCCTGGGCGGAGATGGCCGGTTGTGGGGTGACCGTGTGCCCCCGCCCCCCGCAGTTCTCCGGGACGTGCAGCGGGGGCGGGACCTGGAGCAGATCCTGACGCAGTACACCACCTTCGTGAAGCCAGCCTTCGAGGAGTTCTGCCTGCCGGTACGCACTCGGCTTCCTCGGACACCCCTGCCCCCTCGCGCCGCAGCCGCGGTGCCCAGGGCTGAGGGCCGAGTCACAGGCGACAGTGAGCGGCCACTCAGCGGCGTGCCCTCACCCTGGGCGGGCGTCTGACCTGTGAGTGTTCGCTGGCCTCGGCGCAAGTGCGGAAGCAGTGCCGTCTCCCCCTGAGCGTGGCCACGCTTGGGCTTCTGTGCTGGGCAGGGCGTCGCCTACGTGGCCCGGGAGTCTGCAGCCAGCACCCAGGGAACAGGCGAGCCTCTGGGATGGGAGAGGCGCCTCTCTCGGCTGCTCCGCTCCTGCGGCTCCTGCGGCTCCTGCGGCTCCTGCCCCGTCCGCTGACGGCCCGGCTTCTCAGGGTGCCCCCAGCACCTGCGCGCACCCTCGGGAGGAGAGCACTCACGGAAGCCTCCTTGTGTCTTGCAGACCAAGAAGTACGCGGACGTGATCATCCCGCGCGGGGTCGACAACATGGGTAAGCCGCCGGGCCTCCCGGTGCCGGGGCCTGGGACCTGGGGGCCTTCGGTGGTGCTGGCTTCAAACACGCCTCGCGCCCTTGCCGGCACACAGCGTCTCGCCAGCTCTGCGTGAACACGGCCAGCGAGGCGTGCACGCTCTGAGCGCTGTCTGTCTGCTGAGCCGAGGCTCCTGTGCCGCGGGGCGGGGCGGGGCGGGGCGAGGCTCCTGTGCCGTGGGGCGGGGCGGGGCGGGGCTCCTGTGCCGTGGGGCGGGGCGGGGCGGGGCGGGGCGAGGCTCCTGTGCCGTGGGGCGGGGCGGGGCGGGGCGAGGCTCCTGTGCCGTGGGGCGGGGCGGGGCGGGGCGAGGCTCCTGTGCCGTGGGGCGGGGCGGGGCGGGGCAGGACGAGGTGGGGCGGGGCTCCTGTGCCATGGGGCGGGGCGAGGCGGGGCTCCTGTGCCCTGGGGCGGGGCGGGGCTCCTGTGCTGTGGGGCGGGGCGGGGCGAGGCTCCTGTGCCGTGGGGTGGGGCGGGGCGGGGCGGGGCGTTGGCCCTGGGCTGGCCTCGCGGCCGTGGCCGACCCACTGCCGTCTGTCGCTTGCTGCAGTCGCCATCAACCTGATTGTGCAGCACATCCAGGACATTCTGAACGGTGACATCTGCAAGTGGCACCGAGGGGCCAATGGGAGGAGCTACAAGAGGACCTTTCCTGAGCCGGGAGACCACCCTGGGGTGCTGACCTCGGGCAAGCGCTCGCACCTGGAGTCCAGCAGCAGGCCTCACTGAGGGCTGGGGCGGACGCGTGCGGTCGGGGGGCCGGGCCTGGCACGCGCCTGCCCCCAGAGCGCAGCCACCGCCTCCTGTCCACGTGTTCCGGGGCGGTGCTGGGACCAAGGCCCTCCTCTGGCGAGCGGCGGCCGGCCGTGTCACTCGCACTCGGGGCCGGCGGCTGGGCGTTCCTGAGGTTTTCACCTGCGTCACGTCTGCAGGTCTGAAATCTCGGTCACGGTCACTGAGAACGCCACAGGGCTGTGCTTGCCCGCGGGCTGCCCTGAGGGGCTTCCGGAACCATCCGTCCCACACACAAACCCCGACGCCGGCATCTGCACGAGAACGCCGTCGGTTACGTGTTACACGGCTCCGTGCTTTGTTCCGTCTGCGGCGCGGGGCTGGCCGGGCCCTGTGAGCCGGCCTGGTGCCCCGAGGGCGCCCCACCTGCCTCGCCTGGGCGTCAGAGGCAGGGCCCTGGGGGCAAGCAGCTCCTGACCAGCATCCAGGTCACAAGGCTGGCTGTGCCGTGGCCAGGCCCAGGAGCCTGCGTGGAGCGGCCAGGCCTCGGCGTCTTCTGAGCCCGAGGCACTGTCTGGACAGGCCGTTCCCTGCAGAGCCCGGGCCCAGCCAGGCGTACTGACCACAGGGGTTCAAGGCCAAAGCCAGCCGGTCTCCCCCACGCCATCCCGAGCTCACAGCCCACAAAGGACCCTGTGTGTGGCGCCGTGCTGGCCTCTCGCGGTGCCGCAGGCGTGGCACCTGACACGGTTTTGCTCCGTGGCTGGTTTCTGACACTGTAACAGTTTGGTTAAGTTCATGCCCTTTTGGAGGGAGAATCAATAAATTTAATAACACCAATACGAATGGCAATTTGTCCTTTTTATTTATATAAAAATTGGCAAATTTGGGGCAAAGAAATGTACGGTGACCAAGCTTGACCACTGAAGATGGAGACGCCACCTGGGAGGATGCAGCCACACGGGGCCAAGGGCGCTCCGTGCGCCTCACGGCAGGGCTAGGAGTGCTGGGTCCCGCGGGTTCACGAGGCGGCTCCGGCCGACCGGGTCCCCTCCTTCCTGCTGCCTGGGGCGGTCCTTGGCCGCCAGCGTCAGAGGCTGTGGCGGGCCCGGTTCTTCATGGAGTGAACTTGGCTGAGGGTGCCCTGCCGACTGCAGGAGGAAGCAGGGCCGCGCAGGCTGCCAGCCCGGGCAGGCCGAGTGCTCAACGCTCCAGGTGAGCCCATCCTTGCTCGTCCCCACCCAGCACACCGGCTCTTTGCCACCACCTCGCTTTGCTAGTGTTTCCGGATCAGGATGTCCCAGCTGTCTTTCCAGCGGAGGGCCTGGAGTTCACCTGGGGAGAGCGACCGGTCTCCATAGGTCAGTGGGCGCAGTGTGCTGGACACGTGGCATGCGGACGAAAACCAGGCCACGACCAGGGCGCTGAACAGGCTCCTGTGCAGTGGGGACCTGCGGGTGTCAGGACAGAGGCAGCACACGGCGGGCTCGGCTCGGCCCTGCCAGGCAGGCCTGGCACCTGCCGCCCACGTGGCTGCCCACCACGGCCAGTGTGTTTATTGTGTGTTTATTTTTTATTTTTTGACAGAGTTAGTGAGAGAGTGAGTGTGAGAGAGAGAGAGAGAGAGAGGTCTTCCTTTTCCATTGGTTCACCCCCTAAATGACCGCTACAGCCGGAGCTGCGCTGGTCCAAAGCCAGGAGCCAGGTACTTCTCCCGGTCTCCCATGGGGTGCAGGGCCCAAGCACTTGGGCCATCCTCCACTGCACTCCCGGGCCACAGCAGAGAGCTGGACTGGAAGAGGGGCAACCGGGACAGAATCCGGCGCCCCGACCAGGACTAGAACCCGGTGTGCCGGCGCCGCAGGCGGAGGATTAGCCTAGTGAGCCGCGGCACTGGCCAGTGTGCTCTACAGCAGGTGTTGAGGCCCCTTGTTTATCTACATGTTTTCTGCCACCCAATCACATCCTGCCTGGGAGCCCTGGGCACGGCCCTCCGTGCTCCTGCTGTCACCAGGGCTTCCAGTCCATCCATCGGCACGGGCCTGAGCCCAGCCACGTCACATCCGGTTCCCCTGCCGCACCCGCCCGGGGGGTCCTCTGGGCCAGCGCCCACCCACTGTGGCCCTGCAGTGCCTCGTGGGTACGCCTTGTGTGCATCGCGGTACCCACGGCACCTGTGGCCCTGCCCAGTGCCCTACCTGCACAGGTGGTCCCGCACGTGCTGCAGGACCACCGGGGTCAGGAGGAGCTGGAAGCTGAGCGCGGGCAGGTAGTGGTAGAGGAAGAGCGTCTTCTCGGTCAGGAAGAAGGGCAGGTAGTTGACGGCCCAGCCCCCGACGCACAGAGCCCCGGCCAGCAGCCAGCGCAGCCACACGTCTGCGAGAGAGGACGCGGCTCGGAGAGCGCCCCCGTGGGGCCTCCCAGGCCTTCCCTCATGAGAACTCGCCAGCCCTGCTGGGGACCACGGGCTCCCTGCGATCTGGCCTTGGCCACCTGCTCTCAGTGGGGTCTGAGCTCCTCTGGGAGCCGTGGGGGCACTCGCAGGGCAGGGCAGGGCGGCCATTCAGCTCCCCGGCCGGCCCCGGGACGCTGGCCCCACCCGCCGGCCTGGGGCGCTTCCCGTTCTGTTTCCCTGGGGCTTGCAGTGGCTCTCTCAGCTGCACACAACCCGCCCCCGCCAAGCAGGGGGGACCAGGGAGGGTGCCCGTCGGGAGGAGGAAGCGTGCAGACGAGCTGCGGGGGGGGGGGGGGCGCTGACCCTCGGGGAGGTCGCGGATGTTCCGCCGCCGCCGCAGCAGGTACCAGAGGAAGAGCAGGGCGTAGAGCAGGGTGGCGAGCCCGGCCGACGTCCAGACCACGACGTTCCCCAGCAGGTGGATCTGGGCCTGCAGGCATGACGCGGGGACATGCTGCCGCCCTGCCCGGCTGCCAGCCCGGACATGCCCGCTGGGACGGGAGACGGGAGCAGGCAGCAGCCTTTCTGAGGGGCAGTGCTGCCCAGAGAGGGGAAGGGGCTGGGGTGGACGGGGCCTGCCCTCCCGGGCCTCGTCCTGTGGCTCGCTCAGTGACTTCCCCACCGGCCGCGGACAGGCGCACCGTGCGCGGCCTTCTGTTCTCCAAGAGGAAGCATCGGTCATGGAAAACCTCCGTGTGGACTTCCAACATTGCTGGTACTGAAGTAAGTTTCTCTGAATTCCGCTTGCCAGTAACTTTCTGAAGCGCCCCTCCACATAAACAAAGCCCTGGCACGCTCAGCCACGAGGTGCCAAACGCAGAGCAGGGGGCCAGGCCCTACACGCTCCCCCGCAACACCAGGCCGGCCGGCGCGCTGGGCCTCCGGCCTCGGCACCCGCGGGGGCACTGGCAGGGGCTCGGCCCTCGCCACCTCGTCACACAGGCCCCGGAGACGCTCCGCGCGGTTCCCGGGGGCCCACGGCTGGACGGCCACTTACGCTGGTGCGGGGGTGCAGCCAGTAGGCGATGTTGGTGTCCAGGGTGACCCAGTCCAGGGGGGAGGAGCTGTACTTGTGTTCCGAGTCGTCACTTCTCAGCGTCAGCATCCTCCACTGCAACAAAGCCCAGAGCTGGAGACCCGACGGGACCGGCGGGGACCGGCGGGGACAGGCGGGGACAGGCGGGGACTGGACGGGGACAGGTGGGGGCAGGGACAGGCGGGGACAGGTGGGGACCGGACGGGGACAGGCGGGGGCAGGGACAGGCGGGGACAGGAGGGCACAGGCGGGGACCGGACGGGGACAGGCGGGCACAGGCAGGGACCAGCAGGGACAGGAGGGGACCAGCGGGGACAGGAGGGGACAGGCGGGGACCGGACGGGGACAGGCAGGGACAGGCGGGGACAGGAGGGCACAGGCGGGGACCGGAGGGCACAGGCGGGGACAGGAGGGCACAGGTGGGGACCAGCGGGGACAGGCGGGCACAGGAGGGCACAGGCGGGGACCGGATGGGGACAGGTGGGCACAGGAGGGCACAGGCAGGGAAAGGTGGGCACAAGTGGGGACAGGTGGGGACCGGCGGGCACAGGCGGGGACAGGCAGGGACAGGTGGGGACCGGCGGGGACAGGCGGCCGCCCCCAGGGCAGTGTCAGGCCAGAACCAGCACTGCGCAGCGGGAGCCCCCAACCCTAACCCTGGCTGCAGCCGGGGGGCCCAGGGCTCGGCCACCCCTGCAGGACGAAAGACGGGACTCAGGGCTGCCCACGTGCCCCAGCCACAACAGGGTCACGCCATCACCCAGGTGTCCTGTCTGCGTGCCCGAAGCCAACAGCGCTGTCTGTGTCACTCTTGCGGGCCTCTGAGGTTCCGGGTTCCAGACTGCCAAGGTCAGGGCCCCGCAGACCGCAGCGCTGCCCCGGGCAGGAGCCGGCCCCGCCCCCAGCGCCAGGCCTCCCCGGCCGCACCTCACCTGCAGCTCCGAGAATCTGGCCATGAAGCTGAGGTTCCGGCTGATGTCGACCTGAGTCGGGGAGTGCAGCTCCACCTCCCTCTCCCTCTGCTCCTGGCCTGAGGAAAGAGGCGGACAGGCCCCACTCAGCCGGCCGGCCCACGGGGGAGCGGGGGAGCGGGGGAGCGGGCTGCTGGGCGGAGCCGGGGCCAGCCGGGGGCGGGACTCACTCCGGCCATAGCGGTGCTCCTCCACGTTCCACACCGTGCTCTCGCCCCGGGACACTCTCTCCCCGACCACCTCCAGCTGCCGGAACCCCCAGTCCGGGAGGTGCGCCCCGCTCAGCTGGCGACAGCAGGGACAGACAAGGGCTCCGCTCAGCCTGAGCTCAGCTGCCGGTCCCTGTGGCCAGCAGCTGTGCCCCTGCGTGCACCTCCCACTTCCTCCCACGTGAAATGGACAGGGCGTGACCTGGCCACAGCTCCCACCCAGCAAGAGCTGCGGCTGCCTTGAGCTCTGTGAACGGACTCCAAGCCTGCGGCTGCCCAGGCCACGCCCACAGCAGGGGCAGGCGTTGTGCACGGCGGTTAAGCCGCTGGCTGGGACGCCTGCACACCTGTTGGAGAGCCTGGATTCAGCTCCTGACTCCGCTCCCTGTTATCGCAGACCCTGGCAGGCGGCAGGTAACCGGCTGGGACCGGCCCCTCCCCGGGCTGATCTCGCTCCTGGCTTCGGTTGGCGTCAACCCAGGCGTGGCGGGAGTCAAGGGCACAGCAGGGGCGGCCGCGTTCACCTTTAAGACGGCAGACGTGTTCAGGTGCACGAAGCGGACCTCCGACAAGATGGTCTTCCAGATCTCCGTGTCAGAGTTCCTGTTCACGATGTCCTGCGGAGCAGAGCGAGTCGGGCACCCCCTCCTCCCCCGATTTCCTTAACGACAGAAATGAAGACCCGAGCCGGGGACCAGACCCCGGACAGGAGGGAAGCTGAGGGGTCGACCCTGGACGGGGCTGGGGTCCTAGGGGCGTTCTTCCTGACCCCACGACACTGCGTGTCCCCCAGGGACCCGTGAAGAAGGGGTGTGGTCCTCCCAAAGACTGCACACGGCTGCTTCCCAGAGCCTCCAGGCCTGATGTGCGTGGGCCTCTCTGCGGCTCAGCACAAAGGCCGTGGGCCCAGAGGCGCGGGCCCTGCAGCCGTGAGGAGCCCGCTTCCCAGCCGCGCAGAGCAGTGAGCGCCGGCCCAGCCGCAGGAACACTGCAGCCCGACGGGCCGGTCTCTCCCCGGGAGACCCTGACAAGGGCACTTGCTGACCCCCGGGGGCTGGGGGTGTGCAGCACCTGCTCTCCGGGGTGAATGGTGAGAAGACAGGGGCACCCTGGCCTGGCAGGGCCACACCGAGCGAGCACAAGCCAGCTACAACCTCTGAGCAGGCGCAGGCCCTCCGCCCAGGGGCTGCGAGGCCAGGCAGGACGCCAGCCTGCCTCTGGCCCTGACCCCAGCTTCCTACTCCAGAGCCCCTGGAAGGCAGCAGCTGATGCCTCCAGTGGCCGGGTCCCCGGCACCACGTGAGTTCCCAACTCCCAGCCTGGCCCGGCCCAGCCCTGCCGCTGCGGGCATCTGGGGAGTGAGCCAGCACACGGGGACTCGCTCTCTCCATCTCTGAGCTGAGTGATGAAAGGAGAAGAGCTGGGGCTGAGCCCTTCCTCCGACCAGGAAGCCACTCGGAGGAAGGGGCTGCCCCCCCCCCCCGGAGACATGGGCGGTGTGCTGGCCCCGCCCCGGCCTCAGCGTTCCCCGCAGCACGCACCAGCCTCCAGAGGTTCTGGGAGGGCATGGAGATGTTGTAGTCGATGTAGCAGGACACCTCCTGGGCGTGGGGGCTCAGCGGGGCCGCCACGTCGTGCCTGGAAAACAACGCAGACGCCGCACGCTCGCGTGGATCCCCCAGCTCTGCCTCGCGAGCCACTCCTCCAGGGCCGGGCCACGAGTCCATGCTGCAGGGGGCTCTCGGGAAGCAGCCGCCGGCCCCCGGCTGGGGTGTGCCACGCGGCATGGCTGTGGCACTGGCCGGCGCCCAGCAACAGACACTGGGAGACAAGGCTGTCCTGAGACCCAGCGCACACCTCCTCCGATCCCTCACTCAGCCACGGCTCACCACGCTCGGCGCCAGAGAGCAAGCCGGGCGCGCCACGGGGAGACAGAAAGGACGCGTTTCTCAGGGAGGCAACGTCTCAGCCGCCCCCGGGGGACCTGCGACTCTGGCAGGGGAGCAGTGCAGAGGGCCTGAGGGGCCACACTTGGTCATCTGGGGCCAACATGGCGGCCAGGCCAGGGTGACGGGGTGGCACACAGCAGGGTCACAGAGGGCTCGGGCGAGGAGCGGGTCCCTCAGGCTGAATGGGCTGTCGTATCTGTCGGGGGCGAGGTGGGGGCAGGAGGCGGCCTCTCTGGGGTCACTTCTGAAGGTGGACACGGCAGATGACAGGAAGGGAGGGAATACAGCCACGGGCACGCCGGGGACCGGGCTCTGCCAGCGAGAGCCGGGCCAGTGCAGCTGCCTGTGGAGACGGCGGAGCTATGCCGCAGCTGTGGGTGCGCACGGGGAAGCTGGAGCTGAGCCAGGAACCCGGAGCCACCAGGGCTCTCCCGGTGAGCGCCCCTGGGAAGCTGGGTGGAGGTGGGCGGGGCTTCCCAGCAGCAGCAGTCGGCAGCCGGGGAGAGGTGAGCGCAGGAGAAAGGGCCTCGAGGCGGGCCCAAGACGCCTTCGTGGCTGTTCAGCCGCAACCTTAAACCCTTCTCGGAGAGTGGCCGTGTGGCCTGGCGGCCCGGATGCTGCTCGGGACGCGCACGGCCCACGTCCGCGGGCTAGGATTTGGGTCCCGCTCGGCCGGATGCGGCGCTGCCTCTGCCCCCGCCCCCTCCCCACAGCCGGCCGTGCGGCACTCACGTGTTAAGGAAGCGGGTGGTCATGCCGTGGACCAGCTGCACGAGGTCTCCGTGGCGCACGGGTCTCGGGGGGCTGCTCACCACCAGCTGGTGCCTGGGAAGACGTGGCTCCGTCAGGGTGGCGCCGAGCTCAGCGCCCTCCACGGCAGCTCCGGGAGTTCGGAGACACACAGCCCTCAGCCTCCCGCTGCCACGCAGCTCGGGAGAGGCCGTGGAGCACGCCCGGCGCACACATCCTGCTGGACGCCCCGAGACCCGGGCCACTTTCCAGACTCCCAGGGATTCCAAGGGGCCTCTGTCCACCAGGGCTGCTCCCTGTCCGTGTACGAGCGCTACAGAGGTGCGCACACTGTGACTGCGGCCAAGGCGTCCTGCAGCCAGAGCGATGCGTCACTCACGACAGCACCCATTCTGCAGAACTGCACCGAGCACCCGTCACGGCCCAGGGCTGAGCGCACGCTGAGCCAGCCGGGCACCGTCCACGCGGTGAGTGGGAAGCAGACAGTGAGCAAGGGACCCGCGCAAATCAGCCACCGTGCAGCTACGGGTGGGGAGGGCGGTGCCGCGGAGAGGCTGGTGGGGGAAGCCCCAGGGGAGCTGTCACCCTTCTGAGAAGGGGCCGCTGGACAGCACAGGTGCCCGCCCTGATCTGCAGGTGCCGAGGGGCAGGTGCCCACTGGGCAGGCGCTCGAGTCTGGGGCCAGGGGATGCTCGGGGAGGGGTGAGACAAGAGAGTCCGCGGGGGCTGTAGATGCCGAAGGCAGGAGTGGGCGTGGTCGCCAGGCGGCAGGGAGGCCCCCACTGAGGCCTGGGCAGGGGTGCAGGGAGGGGCAGGAAGAAGCAAGTCTGGAGGGTGGCTGTGAGCCAAGGGGAGGCCAAGGGACCGGGCCCTCACCGGCCAAGAGCAGATCTTCCAGGCCGGGGGCCGAATGCGCCCAGGGAGGGAGAAGGGGGCGGCGCAGAGCGGCCAGGCTGGGCCCAGACCCGCGCTCACCTCCCGGGGTCCTTCACGATCCACCAGTTGTTGACGTCTTTGAAGGGGTAGCAGGTCACCTGCTGCTGGTGGGAGCTGCCTCGGCCGTTCTCGTAGCTGCGTGCAGAAGCCGGGGACGGTGTCTGCAAGGGGCCGGGGCCCGGCGCGGTACGCGGAGCAGGGGCAGAGCCCACGGGGCCACACTTGGAAATCTCCACCGCACGGGGGACCAGAGCCGGGGCCCAGTGTCCTGTGCTCTCACAACTCCCCCACAGAAAGGGAAAGCCACGGCCGGGCCGGCCCACTGCTTACATCATGGGGTAGGTGTTCTGGTGAGAGTGAAGCCAGCAGGGCAAGGGTTTGCCGGAGACGCTCCTCAGGGTGACCTGGGACCCGAAGGCCACCTCCAGCGGCTGGCCCTGGGTGATGCGCGCAAGTCCTCCCTGGACAGAGAGAGAGGCGGGCAGGTGAGAGGGAGGGGACCCGCGGGCCCGAGCCCGGGAGCCGCAGCTGTCACTAATACGTAGCTGCAGTGACCTGTCCACCGTGTGGTCGTGTCCCACGACAGCACAGGACAATGATCAGAGCTCCTTCTGAGGCCGGGCACCCGCCCATCCCAAGAACTTACAAACATCCAGTGTGACAGGGGCAACTGCCGTGTCTGCGCGAGTGAGGAAACCAGGATTGCTGGGGCACCGCACGGCAGAGGGCCTGGTTCAAGTCCTCGGTACCCCACCTTGGGGCACCGCACGGCAGAGGGCCTGGTTCAAGTCCTAGGTGCCCCACCTTGGGGCACCGCACGGCAGAGGGCCTGGTTCAAGTCCTAGGTACCCCACGTCTCCTGTCTGGCTTCCTGATAATGCTCCTGGGACAGCACAAGTCCTTGTGTTCCTGTCTCACACACACGAGACCTGGATGGAGGCCATGGCCCCTGGCCCCTGGCTCCTGGCTCCAGCCTGGCCCAGCCTTGGCTGCTGTGTGCACTCGGGGAGTGAGTCAGTGAGTGGAAGATCTCTCTTGTTTCTCCCTCTCTCTTTCTCTCTGTTGTGCTGCCTTTCAAATAAATACATTTGAGGGGGGGGGGGAGAGGTAGATGAGGAAAGCAAGTCTTGGTAAAGTTGAGTCTGCCCCCGACATGGAGTGGCCATCGGCAGGCCTGCGCTGGGGGCTCCCTTGGGACACGAGTTCCAGATTTTTGATTTGTTCAGATCTGGGAAGTGTGCACAGACTAAACTGCCACAAAACTCAAAACTGAACCACATCAGCCCCCCCAGAAGTGTTTTATTTGGGAGCATTGTGGATTTCAGGTTTCAGATCGGAGGAGCTCAACCTGGCTGCGTTTGCAAAAGTGAATACCAGTGAGTGAGCGTCAGGGTGGGCGTGAGCGAGCGTGAGTGTGGGTGTGAGTGAGCGTCAGGGTGAGCCTCAGGGTGGGCGTGAGTGAGCGTCAGGGTGAGCGTCAGGGTGGGCGTGAGTGAGCGTCAGGGTGGGCGTGAGCGTCAGGGTGAGCATCAGGGTGGGCGTGAGTGAGCGTCAGGGTGGGCGTGAGTGAGCGTCAGGGTGAGCATCAGGGTGGGCGTGAGTGAGCGTCAGGGTGGGCGTGAGCGAGCATCAGGGTGGGCGTGAGCGAGCGTGAGTGAGCGTCAGGGTGAGCCTCAGGGTGGGCGTGAGTGAGCGTCAGGGTGGGCGTGAGCGTCAGGGTGAGCATCAGGGTGGGCGTGAGTGAGCGTCAGGGTGGGCGTGAGCGTGCGTCAGGGTGAGCGTCAGGGTGGGCGTTGAGTGAGCGTCAGGGTGGGCGTGAGTGAGCGTCAGGGTGGGCGTGAGCGAGCATCAGGGTGGGCGTGAGTGAGCGTCAGGGTGAGCATCAGGGTGAGTGTGAGTGAGCGTCAGGGTGGGCGTGAGTGAGCGTCAGGGTGAGCGTCAGGGTGGGCGTGAGTGAGCGTCAGGGTGAGCGTCAGGGTGGGCGTGAGTGAGCGTCAGGGTGAGCGTCAGGGTGGGCATGAGTGAGCGTCAGGGTGAGTGTGAGTGAGCGTCAGGGTGGGCATGAGCGAGCATCAGGGTGAGCGTGAGCGAGCGTCAGGGTGGGCGTGAGTGAGCCTCAGGGTGGGTGTGAGTGAGTGTCAGGGCTGGGTGAGCATCAGGGTGGGTGTGAGTGTCAGGGTGGGCGTGAGTGAGCGTCAGGGTGAGTGTGAGTGAGCGTCAGGGTGGGCGTGTCAGAGTGAGTGTGAGTGAGCGTCAGGGTGAGCGTGAGTGTCAGGGTGAGTGTGAGTGAGCATCAGGGTGGGCGTGAGTGAGCATCAGGGTGAGTGTGAGCGTCAGGGTGAGTGTGAGCGTGAGTGAGCATCAGGGTGAGCGTGAGCATCAGGGTGAGTGTGTCAGGTGAGCGTCAGTGAGCGTCAGGGTGTGAGTGAGCGTCAGGGTGAATGTGAGTGAGCGTCAGGGTCTGAGTGAGCGTCAGGGTGGGCGTGAGTGAGCGTCAGGGTTAGTGTGAGCGTCAGGGTGAGTGTGTCAGGTGAGCGTCAGTGAGCGTCAGGGTGTGAGCGAGCGTCAGGGTGGGCGTGAGTGAGCGTCAGGGTTAGTGTGAGCGTCAGGGTGAGTGTGAGTGAGCGTCAGGGTGAGTGTGAGTGAGCGTCAGGGTGAGCGTGAGTGTCAGGGTTAGTGTGAGCGTCAGGGTGGGCGTGAGTGAGCGTCAGGGTGAGCGTGAATGAGCGTCAGGGTGAGCGTGAGCGTCAGGGTGAGTGTGAGCGTGAGTGAGCATCAGGGTGAACGTGAGCGTCAGGGTGAGTGTGTCAGGTGAGCATCAGTGAGCGTCAGGGTGTGAGTGAGCGTCAGGGTCTGAGTGAGCGTCAGGGTGGGCGTGAGTGAGCGTCAGGGTGGGCGTGAGTGAGCGTCAGGGTTAGTGTGAGCGTCAGGGTGGGCGTGAGTGAGCGTCAGGGTGAGCGTGAGTGAGCGTCAGGGTGAGCGTGAGCGTCAGGGTGAGTGTGTCAGGTGAGCGTCAGTGAGCGTCAGGGTGTGAGTGAACGTCAGGGTGAATGTGAGTGAGCGTCAGGGTGTGAGTGACCGTCAGGGTGAGTGTGAGTGAGCGTCAGGGTGAGTGTGAGCGTGAGCGTCAGGGTGAGTGGGGGTGAGCATCAGGGTGAGTGTGAGCGTGAGCGTCAGGGTGAGTGGGGGTGAGCATCAGGGTGAGTGTGAGCGTGCGTCAGGGTGAGTGTGAGCGTGAGTGAGCGTCAGGGTGGGCGTGAGTGAGCATCAGGGTGAATGTGAGTGAGCATCAGGGTGAGCGTGAGCGTGAGTGAGCGTCAGGGTGAGTGGGGGTGAGCGTCAGGGTGGGCGTCTCCCGTGAGGCCCCTGAATCCGTCCCGAGTCTGCAGGACTGTTCTTCCCAGTGCTCTCGTGTGTGCGAGCCCAGCCCTCGCTCGTTTGCCTGTGGTCAGCGCCCGAGGAGCAGCTCAGAGACATGTGGCTCCCTGCGCCTCGACGTGGCGCCTGCTCCGGCGGCTCCATGGTGCTGGGTCTCACCTCCAAGCTGGCCTGGAAGGCACTGGACATGATCTGGTCGTGGGGCCCGGAGCGGTAGAGCAGCAGCAAGTGGACGTAGAAGAACAGCAAGTACAGGACCACCGGGAGGACCAGCAAGGCCACGGCGCGGGCGAGCAGGTGACAGAACACACAGACCTGCCGGGAGAGCGCGGGGGTCCCTCCTCCTCCGGGAAAGGGTCCCCACTTCCCGACGTTGCAGCTTAGAAAACGTTAGGGACAGAAACCCCAGGAGGTGCCCTCTGACCCCCACAGGCCGGCCCGGCGCAGCGCTGACGTCAACACGCACATGGGACAGAGCCTTGTCGCCAATCAGCTGCCAGGCGTGCACGGCTGCGACGGCCAGCACCAGCAGGTACGTGAAAACACCCATGTACTTGACGCTGCAAGAGCCGCAGAGGTGAGGTTCAGAGGGGACGCGAAAACCCTGGCAGGCAGGAACCGCCCCAGACACGGGCTCCGACTCACCCCACGGCACACGAACACGCCACGCCAGTCAGTGTCAGCCAAAACCACCACGCCGGAGAGAACGGGCTGCAAGGGAAGCAGGGGATGAAGCAGACGACGCTGGGAGCGGTGGCGGCACCGTCCCCGAGGAAGGTCCCCTGGCTGGCTGACCCCACTGTCGCCAGGGACACCCTACTTGTCTAGGAGACTTCTCCAGTGGTGCTCGCCACGGGATGAGGATGCGTTCATGGCGCCAGCCCCCCAGCTACTAGGTGACTCCCGGCTGACCCCCAGCTCGGCAAACCGCCCACAATCTCTCCCTCCTTTACTGGGACGGAGCCTCCCGCCCTCCCCGTACCTGTGTTTCTGGGAGTTGGAGAACTTCAGGTAGGACAACACGGCCAACAGGTTAAAAAATATTAAAAGCGATTCCAAAAGCATGAGCCGGGACTGGGTGATCAGGGCGTTCTCTGGCACAGAGACAGCACGCGAGTGTCAGCTTCACGAAGCAAGACAGGTGCACAAAGATGGGGAAACACTCCCAAAATGGCCAGAGACACCCCCGGGGGCCCCAGAGGGATGGGGTCCAGGAACCCCACAGACACCAAAATCTGCAGACGTGAAGCCCTTGTATGAACTGGCGTGGGACATGCGTGTGAGCTGCACGCATCTTGGGAAGACACACGGCGCAGACGCTGCATGAGGTGTCCGCCCACGCTCACTGCGGACGCAGTGCTTGTCATTTTTTCAGATATTTTCGACCACGTGGGTGAGCTTGCGGCTGCAGGACCCATGGATACCGAGGGCCAAGAGTGCTGGGCGTGAAGGCGGGGCGGTCAGAAGTGGGGTGGCTGCAGGGCGCGGGCTCCAGGCCTGCCAGGGCAGCGACGCTTGGTGCAAACCGCGCCTAAGTGACAGCGACCGCGAACACGGGCGGGTCCCCTCCCTTTCTGAGCGTTCAAGGGCTCTGCAGGGCTGCTGCCGGTTCCAACACGTGACACAGGCACGGGGCCGTGTGGAACTGTCACTCAACAAGCAACACCACGTCTGACTCTGCCTCTGTCGTCCGTCCATCACCCTAAGCGGGAGGATGCTTCCTGAAGAGCGCCCAGGGGGCCCGGGGCAGGAGGGGAGGGGAAGTCAGTGGGCAGCAGGCTTGGCTGGGGATGGAGGTGCAGCCCCCCACCCCGTCTGCCACGGCCACAGCGCCACCGCTGCCAGTCAGACCACACAGTTAGCAACCCTAGGCCAAGGGGCTGGTGCGGACCCACAGTCAAGTCGGGGCGGACCAGACGCACCTCCTGCTCAGGCCCCCGACCCCGTCAGCTCACGGGGCCTCCCACGGCAGCGGTGCAGAGCCCGGGCGGGGTTCTCCTCTGCACAGCACCCAGCGCCCGCGGGAGCCCAGGTCTCACCGATGAGCATCAGCAGAGCGGCTCCCATGGCGGCGCAGTGCGAGAAGTGGAGCTCGGCCACGATCTGGTAGGCCAGGGGGACCGACAGGGCCCCGGCGAGTGCGGGCAGCAGGCGCAAGGACCACACGGGCACGTTGGGGCTGTATTCTGCAGAGGCAGCCACAGGGCAGAGCTGAGGGCGCCGCACACGCGCCGTCTCCCAGCCCACGGCTCATGGGCTCTGCAGGGCGAGTCCCAGAGCTGGGGCTGCCCCAGCAACCGGGGGTGGGGGGGCTCAAGATGGCACTGAGCTTCCCACGGCCAAGGAGCCCGCTCTCCCGAGCACAGGAATGAGATGCAGGATTCTGATTCAAAACTAATGTCGTGCCGGCGTCGTGGCTCACTCGGCTAATCCTCTGCCTTTGGCGCTGGCATCCCATGTGGGTGCCGGGTTCTAGTCCTGGTTGCCCCTCTTCCAGGCCAGCTCTCTGCTGTGGCCCGGGAGTGCAGTGCAGGATGGCCCAAGTGCTTGGGCCCTGCACCCCATGGGAGACCAGGAGGAAGCACCTGGCTCCTGGCTTCAGATTGGTGCAGCGCGCTGGCCGTAGTGGCCATTTGGGGGGGTGAGCCAACAGAAAAGGAAGACCTTTCTCTCTGTCTCTCTCTCTCTCACTATCTAACTCTGCCTGTCAAATTAAAAAGAAAAAAAGAAACTAATGTTAGACTTACTTAAGAATTTATCCCACCTGCTTCCAAGAACATTAAAGCAAAACACAAAATCTGCCCGTATAAGAGATACCTGGCGGGGCTGGCACAGTGGTGCAGTGGGTTAATCCTCTGTCTGCAGCGCCAGCACCCCATATGGGCGCTGGTTCTAGTCCTGGCTGCTCCTCTTCCGATCCAGCTCCCTGCATATGGCCTGGGAGAGCAGTGGAAGATGGCCCAAGTGCTTGGGCATCTGTACCTGCGTGGGAGACCAGGAAGAAGCTCCTGGCTCCTGGCTTTGTGTCGGCTCAGCTCTGGCAATTGTGGCCATTTGGGGAGTGCACCAGTGGATGGAAGGCCTTTCTTTCTGTCTCTGCCTCTCACTGTCTGTAACTCTCTCAAATAAATAAACAAATCTTAAAAAAAAAAAAAAAAAAAAAAAAAAAGAGATAACTGGGGCTGGCATTGTGGCTCAGCGGGTTAAGCCACCACCTGTAATGCCAGTGTCCCATATGGGCGCCAGTTCGAGTCCCGTCTGCTCCTTGCTAAGTGCCTGGGAAAGAACAGGAAGCTGGCCCACGTACTTGGGCCTCTGCACCACCTGGGGGACCCAGATGGAGTGCTAGGCTCCTGCCTTTGGCCTGGCACAGCAGTGGCGTTGCAGCCTTTTGGGGAGTGAACCAACGAATGGAAGATCTCTCTCTCGGTCTCTTCCTCTCTCTGTAACTGACTTTCAAATAACTAGATATTAAAAAAAAAAAAAAAAAAAAAAGGATATCCATGATCAGATGCCACACGATCCAGGCACGAAAGTGGGGTGAATAATCACCCACCCGGATTCCAGGGCTGTGGCCAGAACTTTCCCCGGCTGACCCCCGCCACCCTGGACTGACAGTGGGCTGCACGCAGCCCTCGCTCTCTGTTCTAACACTCGCACTTGAAGAGGGAAATGAAAATGACCGGTTACCTGCGCCAATTCTGTTCCACATAAAGTTTCCATCAAATCCTCCCATGTAACCTGGGAGGGAAGAGGGACCCGTCACTCCCTGCAGCGCCACGCAGGCAACGAGGCGCCGGGACACAGCCGCGGATTCCGCCGCCGCTGCCTTCCTCCCGGCAAGCGCTGAGTGTGCCCAGGCCCTGCTGGGCGGCGGCCGCCTACCTCCCAGCGCCAGCAGCATATGGCCAAACGGTGGTCCGCTGTCATCCAGGAAGAAGACGCGTTTCATGTAGAAAGAGATGTACTGCCCGTAATACACTTCGTCAAAACTGCAGGACAGACAGAAACACACACACGCTGCACCCAGCACGGAGGCGCCAGCGTGAACACGGGCTGAGCCGTGCGCCTGCAGTGTCGTCCACCCACAGGTACAGCCTGGCGCCCGGCACTCACTCGCTGGACCACACAGATTCTCTCTCTCTCGGGTCCTCCATCCAGGAGTGCCCGGCCAGCCAACCGACTGAAAGACCCCCCGGGCCCCGCGGGGGCCCCGGCCGGAGATCGAGGTTCTGAGTGGAGTCAGGCCTGGTGGCCGGGTCAGAGCTGCAGTACATGAGGAAGACACACAGGGACCATCGCAGCGAGAGGACGAGACAGCCGTGCAAATCTGCTGACCCCAGGGAACCATGACACTACTGTGTGCACACCCGTTTTGCTTCTAAGAATACTCTTTAAAAAAATATTTATTAATTTGAAAGGCACAGCTACGGAGAGAGGGAGAGAGAGAGAGAGAGAGAGAGATCTTCTATCTGCTAGTTCACTCCCTAAATGGCCACAGCGGCCTGGGCTGGGCCCAGCCGAAGCCACGAGGCAGGAACTTTCCCCAAGTCTCCCGTGCACTGGGGCCATCTTCTGCTGCTTTCCCAGGGGCATTAGCAGGGAGTGAGAGGGAAGTGTGACCACTGGGGCTCCACCAGGTGCTCGGGGGGGATGCTGGCTGCCCACACGGCGGCTCAGCCTGCTGCACTGCAAAGCTGGCCTCAGGGGTCATCGTCTTCAAGGGCGGTGTGTGGCCCCGTGTGAACACGCCCGCAGCCAGATCAGAGAGCCTGGGAAGCCGTGGTGACGCCTCAGACCCCTGGGTCCACGTCACCACATGGGAGAGCTGGGTTCAGTTCCTGGATGCCCACTCCCGGCTTCAGCCCAGTGCAGCCCAGTGCAGCCCTGGCTGTTGGAAGCATCCGGGGAGTGACACCAGAGGTTAGGAACTTTCCATCCTCTCTCTCTACCTCTCAAATTAAAAAAAAAATTAAAGATTTATTTATTTATTTGAAAGGCAGAGTTACAGAGAGGCAAAGAGAGACAGGGGGAGAAAGAGAGAGAGAGAAAGAGAGGGAGGGAGGGAGGGAGAGAAGTCTTCCATCTGCTGGTTCACTCCCCAAATGGCTGCAACAGCCAGGACTGGGCAGATCCAAAGCCAGGAGCCTGGAGCTTCTCCCAGGTCTCCCACGTGGGTGCAGGGGCCCAAGGACTTGGGCCATCTTCTACTGCTTTCCCAGGCCACAGCAGAGAGCTGGATAGGAAGTGGAGCAGCCGGGACTCGAACCTGTGTCCATATGGAATGGGGCACTGCAGGCAGTGGCTTTACTCACTGCGCCACAGTGCCCCCCTCCCCCTTAAGACAGATTCATTTGAAAGGCAGAGTTATGGAGAGGCAGAGAGAGAGAGAGAGAGAGAGAATGTTCTTAAGACCCCTCATTTTAGAGGTAGATACCAGAGTATTTAAGAACACAATATAATGTCTAGGGTTCGTCCAAAGCCATCTATTGCGTGGAGGAGACTGGCTATGACTGGTAAATCGTGGAGGCTGGGTAAGGAATACGTTTTCGCCATTTTCCGTAATCGAGTTAAACAGCACAGAACACTACGTGAGCCAGGTCCCATCATGACAGAAAAGGCACGCCGTGACTGTGCTGTCCACACGTGTCACAGGAACACAGTGCGCGATGCACACGCGCAAGCACTACGCGTCACTGGAGTCACGCTCTGAGCACGCTCCCCTACCAGGACTCACGCCACGCGCATCAGTTCTCTTCCAGATCTGCACGTGGCCACCCGAGGCCAAGGGCCAGCATCTGCATCCTCAGAACACACGCCCTGCAGGCACAAGCCCGTCTCTCCTCCCACTGCCAGAAGCACCCTGCCCGGCAGCCCAGGCGGCGCTGGCTTACACCACGGCCCGCGGGTAGGCGAGCTGCCACAGCCGGCTCAGGAGCCCTGCTGCGGCCAGGGCCACGACGCTCAGGTTGACCTCAGCGGTCACCACGACGGGGCGCTTCAGAAACTCCAGCATCTCCTGGCTGAGCAGGTCGGGAGCAGGCCCTGGGGAAGAAGGGAGAGTCACCGCCACGCACCTCACAGGCAGGCGGTCGGGGTCGGGGAGGGGCTCAGGGCTCCTGCAGGTGCTGCCACCAGGGTTCAGGGTCAGGGTCTGGGAGGGGCTCAGTGCGTCTGCTGGTGCCACCACCAGGGTCAGGGTCAGGGTCAGGGTCAGGGTCTGGGAGGGGCTCAGGGCGTCGGCAGGTGCTGCCACCAGGGACCAGGGTCAGGGTCAGGGTCAGGGTCTGGGAGGGGCTCAGGGCGTCGGCAGGTGCTGCCACCAGGGACCAGGGTCAGGGTCAGGGTCTGGGAGGGGCTCAAGGCATCTGCACATGCTGCCACCAGGGACCAGGGCCAGGGCCAGGGTCAGGGGTCAGGGTCTGGGAGGGGCTCAGGGCGTCGGCAGGTGCTGCCACCAGGGGTCAGGATCAGGGTCAGGGCTCCTGCAGGTGCTGCCACCAGGGACCAGGGTCAGGGTCAGGGGTCAGGGTCTGGGAGGGGCTCAGTGCGTCTGCAGGTGCCACCACCAGGGTCAGGGTCAGGGAGGGTCTCAGGGCGTGGGCAGGTGCTGCCACCAGAGGTCAGGTTCAGGGTCTGGGAGGGGCTCAGTGCGTCTGCAGGTGCCACCACCAGGGTCAGGGTCAGGGGTCAGGGTCAGGGAGGGTCTCAGGGCGTGGGCAGGTGCTGCCACCAGGGTCAGGGTCAGGGTCTGGGAGGGGCTCAGGGCTCCTGCAGGTGCTGCCACCAGGGACCAGGGTCAGGGGTCAGGGTCAGGGAGGGTCTCAGGGCGTGGGCAGGTGCTGCCAACCAAGGCCTCCACAGACACTCGGGACGCCGGCGGGGACTCGGCGTCTCGGACCCACACTCACTTCAGCAAGTCCCTGCACGGACCTGGAGCAGCAAGACCTGCGCGGACCCTGACCCTAACCCCTGCGGGGCACGACCTGGAGCGAGACCGCCGCCAACGGACGGCGCGGCCGCCCCCGAGCCTCCTCCGGCCACATCGGCCTCGGACACTTGCTGCTGCCACCGCGGCCGCCTCCCCCTCCCCCTCCTCCCGCCCTGGGGGCCCCCTGCACCGAGACGCCCGCCCCGCGGGTCACCCCCACAGGCCGCACCTGCCTCCGACCGCCACCGTCCCCCGGGGCTTCCCCCGGCCCCGGGCGCCCCTCCACCCCCGCACCCCTTCCTTTCACTTCCCAGAGGCCCGGGTCCCGATGCTCGGTTCCCACACAGGCGTCGGCCCGGCCGCGCCCCCTGCCTGGAGGGACATGGCCGCCCCCGGCCCGCGCCGCGCTGACTGCCTCTTGGCCGGGCTGTCGTCCCCGGCGCTCGCAAACATACAAGCGTTTCTCCAGTTCCCGTAGAGTCGCTCCCCGCACCGGGACCACCTTGGAAGCGGACCGTTAGGCAACGGGCAGCTCGGAACTCTGCACCGCCCACCCGTCCCGCTCGACGCTCTACTCGCCGTGTCTGAGCCGCCTGGTGCGACGCGCGTGCGCAGTGGGCGAGGGCAGTGCGCGTGCGCAGGCGCGCGTGCGCATGCGCATATGGGTTGCGGCGGGGGGGTGGGGTGGGGAGAAGGAACTCATCCCCGGGGTATTGTGCTCGGTTTCAGTGCGCTCGCTCGGTGCGCCCGGTACCCCGCAGGGTCGCCGGGGTCCCGACGCCCATTGCAGCTTCCTGCCGGTGCGCACGGCCACGCAGGCGGGAGACCGGGGCCGGCGGCGCGGCTCGAGGGGTACGGGAGCAGGGCCTGCTTCGGGCCGGCTCGCTGCGAGTGCACTAGGAAGGCGGCGGTGTTCCCCGTGGGAGGCCCCGGCCTTGGCCTGTGCCACTTGGGGCCAGCGTCCGGCTGGCCACGCGCCGCCGCAGCCCCGCCCCCAGCTCTCTCCAAATGACCAAAGGACACGCGACCTGAGAAAGCATGTTTAGCTTTATTTTTTTTAACTTTTTTTTTTAAATTTAAATAAGGAGAATTCTTTCATATGGAAAGAGCTAGTACAATCACATATTTGAAAGGAGAAACAATAGGTACTGAACCGGAGGGAAGGGGCAGGGTGAGTGCCAGCGCCGCCTGGCGAGTCCTCAGTTCCAGTGCCCATCCAAGGCCAGAGTCCCCGGCCGCGGACGGGCGGGCTGCACAGCGCACCGCGAGCCATCGTCCGCCCTTTCAAATATCTGGTCTACGTGACAGACGAGAAAGGCCGAAATAAAGACAAAAGGAACGAAACCAAACACAACCTTCTCGAACAAAGCCACCCCGCACCCTTTACCGCGCAAGGCGCGAGCAGGGTCCCCCCTGGACGAGGCGGCCAGTGGCGCACGCAGAGCCCGGGGGCGGCCGCAGCCCTGCCTCCTCACAGGCCCCCCAGGGCAGGCCTGCTCTGCAGGGGAGAGGGGCGACCCGACCCTGCGGGGAGGGAACCGGGGGCGAGGCGGCCGCTCACCACCCCACAGCCAGCACCCCGGGACCCCTAGAAGTGGGCTTTTCCTCACTGTGTCATAAAGTCATCCTGTCCCCCCCCCCCCCCCAGGAACCTACACCCAGACCCCACGTCTGGAGACGGTCACGGGAACAGGGAGGGGCGGGATGAGGAGCAGCAGACCACACGCAGAGCGGGTCCAGGGCCTCCCCTGTCCCCACCGAGGCCCGCGTGCACCTGTGCTCCCAGGGGCTTGAAATCAAAGCGAGACCCTCCATTCCTTTGCCCACCACCGTGAGCTCGGCCCTCCAACCCCACGGAGGGACGAAGGGAGCTATTGCACCTTCAAACGTCTCCACACTGAAAACTGCGCTCCGTCCGACCGTGGGGAGGGAGGGGGCCGGCGGGAGGCCGGAGGCTGCCTTCTGCTCCCGCGGTCTCTCCAAAACCTCCCAGCGGGGCAGCCTGGACCCTACATGCGACCTCCGGGCCTTTCCGGCAGAGTAACTGAGACGGCAGATAAACAGAGCGGTGACACGTGGACTTCTCCTCACCTACACCTACGACATCAATACATATAAATAAATTCTAGTGTTCTGTTTTTATTTGGGTGTTCGGGGAGGAAGGAGAACACAGGGCAGAGAAAGGGCTGGAGCGGGCGACCTCTTTATTTTGTCTCCAACAGGAAGTGCTGTCTTTCCAGTGGCCGGTGCACCCGAGGGCACGTCTCCGAACAGCGTCCAGGACGGTTCTGGGTTTCCTCCTTTGACAGACGTCGGCGCCGGCCTCAGGGCTGAGTGGGTCTGGCTGTGTTCTCACGGGCACAGGCGGAGGTGGACGCGCGTGGCTGCCGCTGACCCAGGCTCATCCAGGATGGCTTGGCAATGCGGTGCGGAGGGGGCGGGGCAGACGACTCACCACACAGGGACAGCGACCAGACACTTGAAGGAGAGCCCTTGCAGAGGGGCAGAATGACGAGGGGCAGAGACAAGCGAGGGAGTCTGGGGGTGGGGCCGGGGGGGAGCTGCTCAGCCCACAGGAGACAGCAGCCCATCGGGCCCTTCCTGCCCACACGGCCCCCACTCCACTTGCTGGAACCAGTGAGGAGCCACGGGAAGCCATGTGAGCAGTTGCAGATTCTACAAAAACCTTCGAGGCCAGAGCCCGGGCTGCTGTCACACACGCAGGTGACAGCAGGGCCCGCTGCCCGCTGCCCGCGCTCGAGCCAGGCCTTTCAGAACTGCTGGTGGCCAGAGGTGGCAGCTCCTCGAGGTGGGAGTTCAGAGACCCGAAAGCGCAGCTTCCCCTTCACTGTCCTTGTGAGGGCAGAATCTGGGTGACTGCTGCTGCCCAGGGGAGCCACGGCCGGGAGCGCAGGCTGCAGCGGCTCCCACACTTCGGGAGAGCTGGCTCCGCAGCCAGAGGACGCCGTCCCTTCTCGGAGGCTGCCGGGATGCGTTGGAAGTGTGGTGGGCCCTGCCCAGCTACGTGCCAATGGAGGATGAGTGGGACGGACAGACGCTTGAGCTTAGCTTAGGCCTGCTGCCTGCCCTGCACACGTGGCCCCAGAGATGTTCACAGGGGCTCGCCACCACGCGGCGGCAGTGACGGGCTGCGTGAGGGCTGCAGGTTCAGGGACCCAGAGGAGCAGAGGCTCGGGGGAAGGAGGCGAGTGTGACAGCACAGCGGCCGGAGGCAGAGTGCACGTCCTGGCCAGCCTGGGACCCGGCCGCGACTCTGGCTCCACGATTCGTCTCCGGTGCCCGCCATCAGGCGGCAGCCTATCCGCTGGCTTCCTGGAGGAGCCGAGGACAAGTTCTGTGCCAGTCTGATCATGCTGAAACGTCCTTCTCAGGTCAGGGGCCGGAGCCGGCTCACCTCACCAGGGGCTCCCGTTCCTGTCCTACCCGGCAGAGGGGCAGGGCTGCGGGACAGAGTGCAGGGACACCACGGGGGGGGGGGGGGGGAGGGGGGCGAGGAGCGTAGAAAAGTTCAGCTGTACAGGCGGAGCTGGCGTGGTCTTCCTCTCCTCTCCTCTGTAAAAACCATCACTGCTTTTAAAACAAAAAGCCTCCAGCTGAAGTGACCCTGCGGCCTGGAGACTGCGCGGCGCCCTGGCTGCGCGGAGCAGGACGGAGGGGCGGGCGGGCGGCACTGCACGGAAGGCGACGCACTCCACGGTCACGCGGGTAGGAGGACATGGGAACGAGGGAGTCGTTTGCTTTTTTTTCGTATCAAAGCAAGCAGGTCAATGCCGTTTATCCACGGGTACAAGCTGGCTGACGACGGAGCTTTCCGAGCGGAGGACCGGAGGGTCCAGGGACGCTCCCGAGCGTGGGCTGTCGCGGCGGTGGCGGCGCTGTCCTCGGAGGCGAGCGGCCGCTGGGCGCCTTCAGGCCTTGCTCTCCTCCACCTTGACAGCCCGGGGCTTGATGGCTCCAGTTCGCTTCACGTGTGAGGCAGCCGAGGGCGCCTCCTGCAGCGTCACAGCTCCCAGGCTGGGCTTTTCATCCACTCGTTTTGCCTTTGGACAGACGGAGGGGGACAAAGAAAGTGACCCTCACGCAGAAATACATCTGAAGACACAGCTCCCCCCACTCCCGCCCTGCTCCTGAGTCGCAGAGGAAAGCGACCCCGAGTAGCGGGTGCCTGGCTGAAGGACCACACCCCAAAGGCACTTAGGGCCCTAGCGCACTCTGGCTGGGACGCTCTGCTCCCTGCCCACAGGCGTCCGGAGGCAGGAAGAGCCGGGCCCTCTGCAAATTCAGCAATGCACACTCCAGGCTGGAACATTTCTGGCCCCACGGCTGACTGGAAGAACCTCTCATGTCAGTGCACCCCACGCCCTACGGGCAAGAAAGCCCCTTCAAGTATCTGAGCATGCCCCACGGGCCCTGGGGCCCAGCTGCCTGCCCGGCAGGCTCAGCTCTCCCAGATCCCTGACCACGACTCGCCACACTCCCACCTTGGAAAAACCTTCCCCAGGACCCTCACTTGACCGTGGGACTTCCAGTCTGGGTTCCACGTCTGCACAGCAGGGTGTCACAAAGGGACCAGTTGCAGTTCTGACCATGACATGTGGCCTGAACTCTGGGAGAAAGCTCTAGAAGCCATTCTGTATGACTCAAGTGGTGAGCCCCAGGGGAACCACGTGCGGAAGAGTGAAAGGAGAGCAATGGCGCCCCCACAGCCAGACTGCTGACAGTTCTTAACAGAGGCCTGGGGGGCCCGAGCGCCAGGCCCGGCACCCACTCCTGAGGAGCCATGAGGGGCGCAGCGCGGCAGAAGACCCTGAGGAAACCTCCAGACCACACCACGCGCACGCCTGCTGCCCTGAGAGCCCACCCAGCCACGACACACACAGGACCCGGCACTCACGAGAGCTAGCACGCGCAACTCCCCGCGGGCGTCCAGAGCCCCCCACAGGCCTAAGCGCATCTCCCCAGGTGCCGGCACAGCCCCGGAATGCCCGGCACAACACCTCTGGCGGCACCTCCTCGGAGGACTCAGCACCCTCCCTTCTCTGCAGGACAAGGAAGGATCCAGAAGCCCGGCAGGCTGCCCAGCTCCCCGCCCCCGCTCCAGCTGCTAGGGCGCGTTGCTCCCTGTACACAGAGGAGCACTCCAATAGGCGGGCCAGCCCTTCTCCTCGGTGCTCGAGGCGGGCCTAAGGGTCCAGGGCTGGAAGGTCTGGAAAGCCATCTTCTACCTGTTGAACGTAGTGTCCCTGTACAGAGCCCATGTTAACTGCTGATCCACAGGGCTTCCCACTGGGGCTAGCAGAGCTAGGCCTGAAAAAACCAAAGGCAGGGGTTGAGAATACACGACGTGTCACCACAGAAACGGAGTCAAACCCTGGCCGGAGCCACTCGCTGGGATGGACACCACCAGACACAGGAGAGCCGAGTGCAGATGGGTAGAGGGCGCTCACCACCATCCGCCCTGGCGCCCTCGAGACACGGCTCTAGGAGCTGCATCCAGGAGAGAAGAGGCCCAGGGCCTGGGAAGGCCAGGCAGACAGCGACCGCCTCAGGGTCGGAGGGGCTGGAGCAACGTGATGGGATGCAGCCCCGGCCCTGAGCCGCCCTGTGTCCGGGCTCTTCCGGAGGAAGGCGGGAAAACAAGTGTGTCCTGTTCCTCGCCAGCGTGTTCCACTCAGGGGCGTGAGCGAGCCGCCAGCGTGCTGACCAAGCGTGACAAGTGCTGAGTGACAGCTCTGGAGGGCTCCCGGCTGCGGGGCTGCCTGTGCTGGGGGCACGGCCCCTCTCTGGTGAGCGGTCACAGATGCGGCGTCCCCTACAGGGCACAGCTCAGCTGCCGTTTCCAGAGAACTCTGGGAAACACTGTTCCGCAAGGTTATACCGATGCCCCCATCCCCACCTCCTCCCAAACACCATCAGAGCCAGTTTCCAGGCGTCAGTCTTAGTACTGGAAGGGGCGTGGCTCCAGGAAACATCAAGGACACCAGCCCCTGCAGACGTGCAGTCCCGTACACGGCACGGCACGCTGCCTGCGGCGCGCCTGCGCACAGCCTCTGCTCTGAGGCCTCGCTCTGCTCTCCATGAACAAAGCTGCTGCCGGCCCTACAGACGGACAGACAACTCTTACGACCTGAGCGTCTCTGTTCTAGACGCTGCCTCCCTGAAGGCGGCCCTGTGGCCAGACGCTGACGGGACCTGCCTGTGACCGCAGGGGAGACACATCTGTCCCTGCTGTGTGTGGCTGTCCACCTGTCTTTTTACCGTTCTGTTATTTTGGCCAAGGTGAAAGAGAATGGCGGGAAAACAAAAATGCTAACAGACCAACAAAAGCAAACGATGCCAGGAAAGAAGAGGAGGCGGACCGAAGTCCCTTTCTCTGGAAACGAAGCTGCACGTGTAAGCGATGTGACAGGAGTCTCAGGCCCAGATGCAGAGAGCAGCAGGGCAGAGCGGCCAAGGCACCAGGACGTGAAGAACGGGCTCAATCCAGGAAGCACCTGCACGTTTTTGGGGTAACCTCACGGCGCCGCCACGTTAGTGTCGGTGTCTCCCAGGGTGCTGCAGACCCCACTCGTTTAAGGGGGTGGGGCGGGGTCACCACACAGCCAGGGCACACTGGCTCCCCTTCCCACATGGCAAAGAAGCCAGAGGAAGCACAGCCCCGTGCCCACCTCCAGGGCTGCCTCCAAACTCAGCTAAGGGGCCCTGGGCCAGGCCCTGGAGCTGGTGACAGACGGAGGGTGCCAGTGCCAGTGTACAAGGTGGCAAGGACGGCCCCACAAGCCTGGTGACACCAAGCCCCCTGGCAGGGGCCAGAGCATGGAGGAGCCCGTTCCCTCCCCCTTGCCAGGATATGGCCGTGCTGGTCGGGAAGTCCTGTCAGGAGTCAGGTGGTCCTGACATCCACTGAAACATGAGCCGTTCCTTTTCCTGGCTTCCAGGAAGCCCCCTCGATGCATCTCATCACTCCCCATGGTCACCCGGGAAACGTGCATGTCCCAGCGCTCAGGCCTCACAGTAACAAAAGGAGCAGAGACCACCTTCTCTGGGCCCAGGTCACAGGTACCGCACACACTCAGCCCAGGGCCTGTGTTTACCTGTAGGCCTGCGGCGACGGCACGGAGCTTCCTGTGGGAACATTCTGTTTACTGTCGGCAAAGTGGAAGCCTTTCAGGTCCATCTGAGAGGACTGGAGAGACCAAGAAGGAAGATGGCGTCACAGCGGCCCTGGGCAGAGCGGTCAGGCCCAGCCCCTCCCCTCCAGGACCAGAGGGAGATGGCGTCACAGCGGCCCTGGGCAGAGCGGTCAGGCCCAGCCCCTCCCCTCCAGGACCAGAGGGAGATGGCGTCACGGCGGCCCTGGGCAGAGCGGTCAGGCCCAGCCCCCCGCTCCAGGACCAGAGGGAGATGGCGTCACGGCGGCCCTGGGCAGAGCTGTCAGGGCCCAGCCCCTCCCCTCCAGGACCAGAGGGCTTTCTTCTTTCTGTTAGTGAAGCAGAGGACTGGAGCGTCACCGTGCGCACAGGGGACTGGGAGCTGGTGCGGAATTGGCCCCGGGAGCATTCCACCAGCATCTCCAGGACCTGCGTGCCTGACGGCCTCACCCAGGCCCAAGCCCCCTCCTCTCCTGCCCGGCAGGTGGAGGGGGTCATCTTTACCTCTCTGCTGGTGTTCAGGACCGGCGGCTGGGACCCAGGTGGAGGAATCCTCCGGGGAGCCCCGACAGACAGGCTCTGCCCGGGTGGCAGCTGGATGGACTGCGGCAGGATCAGCGGCTGCTGCCCGGAGCCATACCGTGGGAGCGGCATGGTCAGCTGCTGGACAACAGGACAGTCAGGAGGAGGACACACGTGGGAGGAAGTTTCAAACATGCATCCAAGAGAGCCACACGTTCCATCTCAAAAGCACGAGAGCAGGCCTGAACTCAGGCAGCACAATGAGTGGCAGGAGTGGCTGTCCTTCCTGGAGCGCAGTGAGCGGAGAACGAACGGAAGACCAAGCCGCTCGCTGCACAGGAGCTGATGGTCTGAGCAGCACTGCCCGCAGCCAGCACGTGCTCGCTGCGTGCACACGACGGCTGCGGAAGCCAGGGACACTACTGGACCCGACAGATGTCAGCGTGACACGTGCTCAACTCAGCCGTAGGCAAGGGGAGGACACAGCAGGGACGTCAGAAAGCCTTAAGTCTCACGTGGACTTCCAGTATCTCTGCCTTAAGGAGCAATGGCCGGGGCCAGCACTGGGGTGTAGTTGATAAAGCCACCACCTGCAGTGCCGACATCCCATGTGGGCGCCTGTTCGAGCCCTGGCTGCTCCACTTCCCACCCAGCTCTCTGCTGTGGCCTGGGAAAGCAGTGGAAGATGGCCCAGGTCCTTGGGCCCTGCATCCATGTGGAAGACCGGAAGAAGCTCCTGGCTCCTGGCTTTGGATGGGCCTAGCTTCAGCCATTGCAGCCATTTGAGGAGTGAATCAGTGGACGGAAGACCTCTCTCTGTCTCTCTTTTTCTCTGCCTCTCTGTAACTCTGCCTTTCCAATAAATAAATAAGTCTTAAAAAAAAAAGAGTGCTGCAGCCAAGCCGAGCCCGCAGAGCAGAAGCCACACGAGGCCTGTTGCTTGCACCTCTGTGCGGCAAGAAAGCGCAGACCGCTTCCTCCTGCGCCTCAGAACGGCGACAGAACAGGTGAGCACTGCTCCAGTTCAGAACAGGAAGATGGGGGGCGGGGGCCACTTTTCGTCTCTTCATCTCCCTGCCGCTGAGTCCGCCGGGGAGGGTCAGAGGGTCTACTGGAATCCCATTCCGAGACTGTTGGACCAGACTCAGGAAAACGCCATGCTCCTCCGTGCAGGCCCAGGGCGAGAGAGGACAGGCTGCCACGCGCTCTCGAAAGGCCCACCCTGGCTGCTGTACTGCACAGACGGACAAGGAGGGACAGAACACTGTGACCGGGATGGGGGGATGACAAGTGCCTGGATGTATGGTCGTTTTTAAAGGTGGAGCTGACAGGATCTGGAAGACCGGGGAGGAGGGACCTAGATCAGACAACCAGAGCGCAGCAGGAAGGACGTCTTTCAGCCACAGTCTCAGGTGCCAGGAGACACGAAAGCAGAGATGCTGAAGTCCACTGAGACTTAGGCCTAAGCAGTAGGACCAGGCGGAAGACAGGACTCCACAGGGGATCAGCCCGTGAACGGGACCCAGAACCACAGGGTCAGCGAGTGGCTACCAGTACCACCCTGGAAACCGAGTGAGGGATCGGATTCCAAGGTCAATCGCTGCGGCTGAGCCGCACAGCGCCCCTCACGAGGACTGCACTGCGCAGCAGCTACCGCTGACCAGAGCAAGCGAGACCTGCAGGGGTGCCAGGCGGTCAGAGGGTTTTGGAGGTGGGTCACTGGAAGGATCTGGAAAACTCAAAGGTGACAACTGCACAGAACCCTTCAACTTCAGATGTGGAAGAGGCAGAGCTAGCTGGTAATGACCTTGTCCAGACGGACCTGGGAGGGCAAGGTCCACGGCACACAGACCCGGGGTCAACTACTCAGACACCAAGACCACCGAAAACTAGGTCGGGAACACGTGGAGACTAAGCCAAGAGCCAGATAAGGAAGGAAGACTGCAAATCCAATGCTGGATTTAGTCATGTGGCACCTGGAGCAAATGGGGGGTTAGTCAGACATGGTCTGCAACATGAATTCAAAGCTGAGCTTCAGGCGAAAGCCAGGTGTTAGGAGTGGAGCATGATGGGACTATGCAGAAGGGGCCAAGGGTTAGCACCCAGAGGAGGCAAATAGGCAGGTAACCCAGCCCTACAAGAGCAGGTGAGGAGAGGACCAAGTCACCAAGGAAGGCGAGCTCGTGTTCTGATTCCTGACCTGCGGGAGCTGCGAGTCCAGCATCTGTGAGGCGCCCAGGCCGGCAGCCTGGCCGAGCTGGCCCTCGTAGACCAGGGCTTGGTTTCCACTCATGGGCTGATAGGGTGAGCCAGACTGCGGCTTCACCATCTCCAAGGGCTGCATGCCGGGGAACGCCGAGTACGGAGGCTTCAAGGCTGTACCCCCAGACAGGATCATGGTGCTGGGTGGTGACAGGCTGGGGTGCATATACACCTGAGACCTGCAAAAGCCAGACAGACGTCAGAATCAGATGGTAACATGCGCAGGTCATAGGATCTCTGGCCCCACCCCCAGAGCCTGAAAATCTGCATTCATAATAAGCTCTTAGATGGTGCTGCTGCCGCAGGAACTTTGGGCTAACTAATCCAACAAAGCTAGGTTGTAAGAGGCCCAAGACAGACACACTGGAGGAAGAGCCCAAAGGCGGGAGTGCAGAGTGACAGAGGGTGGGCCGGAGGCAGGATGACACAGGACGCTCACAGGCGCAGGCCCACAAGCCCTAGTAGATGGCACTCCCCCACCTCGCCACAGGGCCCAGGAACACCAGGAGCGAAGCCCTGGCTGCCCGTACCAGGCCCCCACAGGAGCTCACCTGAAGGGCTGTAAGGAGCTGAAGATCTCCTGGGACTGGGACACGGGGAGCCCACCCCTCAGTCCGAGCTGAGCCTGGGCCTGCAGAGACGTGTGGAGGGAGATGGGGATCTGCTGGGCAGCGGCAGCCTGCAAGGAGTCGGGCAGGTCACGCGGTGTCCCCAGGCAGCTGGCCCTCCCACCTCCCGGCCGCCTCCAGGGGGCAGCACCAAATACAGGTTCCAATACATCCTTCCTGGGGCTTCCCTTGCTCTTGGGATAAAGCCGTCAGCAAAACACTGCCAGCAACCCCAAACCATGGATATTCCCAGCCTGGAATTCTGTACAGCAGCAAGCATGAGCCCCACCACACAGGTCAACACAGGAAACAGGCAGAGTGACTGAGCACGTGCGGCCCGAGTCACGAAGCCGAGACCCAGCTGGGAATATGCTTTACAGGACGGCAGGACAGGTCACACCCTCTGCCCTGGCCTTGACTCTGCACCTGGAGCAGATTCGGTCTGCTATGGGCACGCCAGGGTGGCAGGACACTTGGGAGGGCAGCACCAGGTCCAGGAAGACCTGCTCACTTCTCAAGCTGTCTCTTGCTAACGCATCCAAGCCCGCGCCTCTTTCTTCTTCGGATCACCAAAGAAAACTGTCTCAGCTAATTTTGCAGCTAGCGTCCAGGAGGGAAACTGGGCAAGGCGAGGCACGTGGGCTGGAGCATTTCCTCAGTGCCTCTTTCTTGTATCTGGTTTACAAAGTCAACACACGGCTTCTGGCTGCCTTGAGAGGACAGGAGACAGGTGAGCGAGAAGCCACTGCACCTGTCGGCCCTGCCCCTCCCCCAGCCGCCGAGCTTGCAGCCTCACCTGTTGGTAACTCTGCTGCTGTGGCATTGTCTGAGGGACCAGCCGGGGCTGACTTGCAAACACGTGGCCATCCAGGTACAGTGGTGGGAGGTGGCTGCCTGGAAACACAAGTGGGGGAGTGGGAGCAGGTGACATCTTGTGTTGTGGGTGTCCCATCCACTCTTCCCAAGACGGAACGTGCGAGTGTGCCTGTGCCAGTCTGCTGGCTTCTGCAGCACACGCACCTCGGACAGCCCGGGGGCCACAGCATCAGGCCCAAGAGCAGGGTGTGGGCCCCGGCCTGCCAGTCCCACCTGCCCCAGCCTGTCAGGAGGGGTATTTGATGTAACTGAGGGGTGCCGTGGTCTCTCAGTCACTGTCCTCTTCATCTCCCTGCTATTGAGTCCACAGTGGAGGGTCAGAAGGATCTATTGGAAGCACATCATTGAGACTTTGGCAGCTGGGCCCTCAAAATCCCCACGCTCGCCCTTGGGCACCAACCCAGGACAGGCAGCAGCAGCTCGCCCTGAGCTCATATAACCAGCACTTTCCAGGGAAGCCTTCCACGGAGCTTCACCATCACCATCACCATCACCATCACCCTCAGTTTACTTTCTGGAGGAAGAGGCCGAGCTGCTTTCTGGCATGGAGGTGCGCCTTGCCTGGGCCACTCAGGGGAGAGAAGTAAGTGTGTGGAGGCTGTGACCATGACCCCTACTTCTATACACTCAGGTCAAGGCAGAGGTAGGGCTCAGGACTGCGCACCCAAGGTTTTTCTGGATAATGGACGGAGAAGGCTCCTGTGGCCTGAGTGGGGATCGGGGGACGACAATACCTGGTATAGAAGCAGAAGGTGCAACAGAGGCCACAGGCATGGGTGGCATGGACACTCCACCGAAGGAGCTGTAGCTGACCCCACTGGAGGCACCCACGGAGGACGGAGGCTGGATGCCCGAGCCAGCCCCCCCCGGAGAGCTCTGCTCCGGCAAGCTGGGGGAGTTTTCCCAGGCCTTGCGCGCAGACTCCATCTTTGGAAGGAAGCGGGTGACGATAATCACTACCGGGGATGGCATGGACAGTACACATGCCGGCGACAGCATGAAGGGGGCTCCCTCCTCCAGTCTCCACCCGGCTGAGGCCCTGGCACAGCTCAGGGCTGTGTTACCTTCAGAGTGAGGTCGGCGGTGGGGAAGGACATCGGGGAGAGGCCGATGGCCCTCGGGACGTGCTGCTCCCGCCGGAGGATGGGGATACTCTGTGTTAACCCTGCCTGGAGGGGGAAAGAAGCCGTGGGACACACCCGGAGCGGAGGACAGACGCAGCTGGTCCACATACGTCCTGCTTCGACCACGCGCGCCCAAGACCCACAAGCTGGAGCCCGTGTCCTGTAGACAGTGGCTTTTGTCCCTTTCCGGGCTAGAGCCAGCACGACGCCCACCCGTCCCCATGCCCTCCAGACAGGGGCAGTCATGTCCCAGCAACCGGCTCCCAGCACAGCGGCCACTGCACAGGCCTGCAGATACCCTGGGGTACAGAGAGGGAACGCTGTGGCTGTCATGCAGCCCCCAGGAGACAGAAAAGGGCCTCTGATGACAGAGACCGAAAAGGAAACAGCCAGGTTATCTTCCTGCAGCCCTCTGCCGGGTATACTACATGATTCTGAGTCACACAGTCCACACCCGCGTGACCACGGCACCTTTTCTGTCCCACATCTAGATTCTCTGTAGCAGCATCCCTTCCTGAAATCCTCTGGGGGCTGCTGCCCCGAGACCCTCACTCACCCGCAGGTCGACTGAGCACCAAGCAGTGAGGACAGAGCAGTGAATGCCACCGTGACAGCCGAGCTGGGGCCACAAGAGCTGTACCTCTCTGCTCCTGAGTGCACGGTGGAGCTGCAGACTGTGAGGACCCTCGAGGAGCAAAGAGGCCTCCCGAGGAGGCGTCGTCTACGCTCGCTGGACAGGACAGAGACCTGTTTCATCAGTCACGGCTGAACTGGTGCAACGGAACACTGCGGGCTCCAAGAAAGCCCTACAGGCCAGACCTCAAGACCGACACCATCCCCACTGGGAGGATTACAAGACTTGGCTGCGGAACCTGTAAAGCAGCCTGGGGGGAGAGGGGGAGGACACGCAGCAGGCTAGAGGCGGAATCCCCACTCCTGACTCCGAAGCTCGCCCTGTCTCGTTGTCTCCCAGGGACCGCCAGCAGGACAAGCAGAGCTGGCAGAGGAAGCACAGACTTACGCTACTGGCCAAGGCATCCTGAAGCTTGACAACTGGATTCCCCGCAGGGCCAGAGGCAGAACCAGGCGGCAGGCTGAAATCGGAGTCCTGGAAGAGAGGCACAGAGCCACTGACACCCCGTGGCTCACTCTCCCCCAGCACACACCACTGTGATCCCACGGTCACAACGACTCAAAACCCACCAAACAGCATTCACCCGAAACAGCCACAGGACTACCGCACCTGAGAAAGGAGCCGCCTGACCTCCCTTCCCGGCCCGCCGTGGGTGGCCTGCGAGCCTGACTGGCACCAGGAAGGCCCGCGAGGCGCTCCAGCGGCACCTGCCCCATCCCTGACTGCAGGCCAACGCGCTCGCCCTTCTATCAGCTCAGTCCCCATCTCCTGCTCTTTCTTGGAGACAACCCTGACAAAAGCCCTGCCTTTCCAAGCATCAGATGAAAGAGAGAAACAAATCAAAGCCTCACTTTTGGATTGACTCCAAATTCAATGGGCGGCACAGGCAGCACGGAGTCCACGTGAATCTCTACCCCATTAACAGGCGGGACGACGGCCCCTTGCAGCCGCTCGGCCCCCTCCGAGCCCTTTCTGTTTTTCAGAGAACGCTCATTGCCGATGGGTCCTGGTCTGTGCTCCTTGCTCTGTCCTGAGCCTTGTTCTGAATCCTTGATGGAAAAGCAGAGGCTGAGACACACGCACTGGAAGAGCCCCAACCTGGAGCTTCCAAGTGCCCTGGAATCAGGGCAGACAAGATGATGGCCCCTTCCGCCCAGGCCCTGGCCACCGTGAAGGAAACTTCCAGGTTACCTTTTGCTCAGACTGCTTCTGAGCCTGCTCCTTGTGGCTGTCGGCCTTGGGTTCCGCCAGGCCGGGCCCGCTCATCTCCTCTGGTTTCAGAGTCCCATACGGGGAGCTGCGCTGTGAGGAGGTCGCAGATGACTCCCGAGACTCGGCACTCAAGTCAACGCCACTATCTCCCTGGCTGCTCTTAAAACCCTGCTGTGCAGAGCACAAAATGGGTTAGAGCCCTGAGCCCCGAACTCCATGACACGCTCCTCCAGAAAGCAAGACTGAGCCTAAGACTGAGATCCATCACCCCCCAACCACCTGCCCTGCTTGGGTCCCCGCTACCAACGGTGCCTGACAACACACGTATGGCTGGACGCACCAACCCTGCTCAAGCTCCTAGCACGAGACGGTCATGAGCCCTAGACCGAGACTGCCAAACTCCTTCCACTCGTGACCCAAGCCAGACTGAGTGACCACCAAGATCAAGCTCAGAAGAGGCCCTCAATCCCACTCCCTACCCGGAGTGTGTTTCTCCCTTGCTCTTCCTTTTCTTTCTCCCTCTCATAGGCACTTCACGTTAGACTCGAAATCAAGGTTGAAGACAGCCAACGGGCCAGGGCTTGGCAATGGCCTCTGGCCCAGGCTCAGTGGGCTGAGAAGGCAGTGCGTGGATGGCGAGCACACTCACCTCGGCGGCGCCGGGCTCGCTGCTGCTGAACGCGGTGACGGCCTTCCTCCAGGAGTCACTGGCTGCAGCCTGCACGGGGAGCGCTGCCGGGGGAAGGCGCCCGTCATAAACACGGCGCAGCACGGCCCCCATGCCACCCTGCCCTGCCCTCGGCAGGTGACACGCACGACACACGGCACCCACAGCGTCACCGAACTCCCCAACACACAGATTCCACTCGCTGTGCCTCAGTGTCTCATCACTGAGCTGTCAGTCCACACAGCAGCAGTTCTGCCTTCACCTCGCCCGGTTCGCTAGCACTCCTCCTGCTGGCTGATGCTTGTGTCACTTAAATCGGGGCGGGGGGGAGGGGAGGCGTTTTTTCTGCTATGCCGTCTGGATATTTATAGCGTGATTTATGGGTCATACAAAATTATCAACTTAAAAACCGGCCTGCTATAGATATTACTTATTTATATGACCCATGGGCCAGACATTCCCTACCCTTGACTTAAAATTAACTATTTCTTTTTTTTTAAATATTTAATTATTTATTTGAAAGAGTTACACACACAGAGAGAAGCAGACACAGAGAGAGAGGTCTTCCATCTGCTGGCTCACTCCCCGATTGGCCGCAATGGTCAGAGCTGAGCTGATCCGAAGCCAAGAACCAGAAGCCTCCTCCGGGTCTCCCACGTGGGTGCAGGGGCCCAAGGACTTAGGCCATCCTCCACTGCCTTCCCAGTCCACAGCAAAGAGCTGGATGGGAAGTGGAGCAGCCAGGCCTTGAACAGGCACCCATGTGGGATGCCAGCACTGCAGGAGGCGGCCCCAACCGCTAGGCCATAGCCAACGGCCCCCAAATCAAGCCTTTCTAAAGCCGCGTGCTTCTTGAAGACCCAGGTATGTACTGCTTAGACCTTTAGCTTACTGGCCCCTTCTGACAAAAACCATGGTCTCGAGCCCAGAGAAAAGCATCTGCACACAACCCCCATGGGCTATTTTGAAAACACCCAGAGCAGGCCAGGGGCCGGCTGCGCAGTCACACACACCCCCAGCCAACCCCGCGGGCGGGAACTCAGGGAACCCACCCCACTCAGACTCCACAGCAGGTACTGCCACCAGCGCTTTATCAACCACTGCGGCACCTCCGTTCAGTGGCGACTGTGCACTGCCTACTGCTCTTGAAAGTGCAGGAACTGCGGTTTCACCAGGAATGCGAGGACGGCCTCTATCGCGACAGTAAGAAGCCAGGCCCAGAACCCAGTGGCTTTGGTATTTGTCACATGGGCCAGGGGTGCAGTCATGTGACACTTGGCTGTTCTGCATAAAATGAGCCACAAATAAATGATCTTTCCGAATTCCCGGGGAGGTGCCGGATGGCTTCCGTTCACCTTCCTACCCTCAGGGCTCACAGTACAGGGCATTCAAGAAGAGTCAGCTCTATTACAAGGACTTTGTGTTTTATAACAAGTTACCAGAAAGCCAGCTTTGGATATGAGAAAATTTTGAAAAGCAGAGTTTCTGAGAGAGGGGAAGACGGGTCTTCCACCTGCTGGTTCACTCCCTAGGCAGTGGTAAAGGTCAGGGCTGGGCCAGGCCACAGCCAGGAGTCCGGAGCTCCCTCGGGGCCTCCGCATGGGTGCCGGGCCCAAGCACTGGGCCATCTCCACTGCTTTCCCAGGCCACAGCAGGGAGGTGGTTTGGTAGTGGAGCAGCAGGGGCTCAAACCAGTGCCCATACGGGATGCCGGTGTTGTAGGTGGAGGCTTAGCTGGCAGCCACCCGGGACCCTGAAGATTTGTTTTTAATGTAAGGGTCCCTTACTCTGGTCTCAGGCTTGCACTTCCAAAACAATGTTTTGGGAGGCTGTCTCACAGACTGTCCTTCCTGTCCTTGGTCCCCCGCCCAGCCGTCCTTGCTGTTCCATAAGAAAGGAGAACGGATGACAGAGGGGGCAAAGAGAGTGCGTCCAGCTCGCTGAGACATTCCAGCTGTGGGCTCACCCTTTTCCAGGGCACCGCGCACACACTGGATGCTCTGCTCCTCCAACTTCAGGGAAGTAAAATGTCGCATCTGTTCGGAGCTGAAGCAGCCAACAGTGCTAGGAAGCATTCAACACTCGAGCTGCACCAGGGAACGCAGGCCCGGGAATGCTCTGGAAGCCCACGATGGAGTTCTGGATCGCTGGCCCCTGCCATCGTAGCCATTTGGGGAATGAACCAGTGGACGAACACCTGTGCCTCCCCCTCTGCCGATCACTCTGCCTTTCAAATCAATCAAACCCACCCACCCACCCAGCCATTCCTAAGCAAAGGCCCCGGGGGCTGAGCCCAGCGGCTCTCACCTTGGCTGCTGCTCTCCCAGATCTCGGTGCCCAGGCTGCTGCCGGGCATGGTCACGTCACCTTGCTCGCGGCACAAGCTGTTCTGCTTCTTAGCAAACCGAGGAGGAATGCGGGAGGGAAGGCCTCGACCTTTGACAGGCACCTAAGGGGGAAAAGGCGCTGCAGCCCGCCTGAGCTCGGAGAAGTCCCAGCACCCAAACCGCAGCCCGGCATGCCTGATGTGTCGGGGCACCACCACGGGGCGACTGGGAGCACAGGCTGCTGACCTGCGTGCCGCTGGAGCCGAGGCCACTGACTGGGTCTGAAGGCCGCCCTTCAGCCGCCACTACCCGACCCAAGTCACCCTGCCCGAGAGTCGGCCAGCTCCCCCCGCACAGGAGAGACTGACAGCAGACGCCGGGAGGTGATGCAGGCCTAACAAACGCTCTTTCTCCCTCTCTTCTGCCTCGGGCTTTCCTCAGACCCTCCACCCCTCAGCCCCCCTCGCCTTGCACCACCTCACCTGCACGGCTTGCTCCTTCTTCCTCCTCTCTTCCTCCAGCAGGCGGCGCTGTTTCTTGGTCAGGACTTCAATGAAGCCTTCACCCACCACAGAGCCGACCTCACTTTCCTCCCCAGGGCTGGACCCACAATTTTCCATGATGGCAGCTGAACCAAGATGTCACAGGAAGAGAGTTTGCGCTCAGCAGAAAGCAAGAACTGCCCAACACAGCAGGTGCCCGAGAGCCAGGGACAGGCTCAGCGCAGGCAGCAGCTGCGCACGCTCTCGGGACAGAGGTCTGAGCACCAGGGAAGACGACAGCGGACCTGCATCCCAGCTCTGCTCCTAAGCAGCAGGGAGGTGACGGGGAACCAGCAAGGTCTGAGCAGGCGCTAGGGCAGCTCTCAGAAGCTAGTGCTTCCTGAAAGGCCAAACCCAGCACCCCGAGACTGCGGGGGCATCGGCTCTGCTGGGGTTCTCCCCTCCACAAGGAGGGGTGGGCGCCACACTCACTTCCATAGCTCAGGTCAAACTGCTTCCGAGCCTCCCCCTGCTCACTGGCCCTCTGGACAGCCAGGGTAGCCTCCTTCTCCGCCTTCTTACTGGTGGCTTCAGGACTAGCAGAGTTGGCACGGGTGGCCCGTTCCAGGGCGTAGGGTGAGTGGCCACTCCCACTGTTGCAGCCACTAAGGCCTCCTGGCAAGGCCTCATCTGGGGACCTAAAAAGAAAAAAGAGGCTCCTGTGAACTCAGAAACAACCCAAGTCCGGGAAGGAAGGAGAAACTACATACGCACGTGGCCCACACAGACACAGCAGCTGACCTGGGTCCAGTCCCCTCCCCAGCTCTCATCAGGCAGGACTGGCCGGCCAGTATGGCCGTGCACCAACACATGCGGCCAGCGGCCACCCACGCACTGCTGAGCACGGTTCTCCCTGCCATGGGGACAGTGGCGCTTCCTCCAACCCCCTCCCAGGCCTCGGTGCTTCTGTTCTCTCTACGGCAGAAGGGAAAGGGATGACCCTTCTGCTCTCATCCAGGACAGCTGGCCAGCACGGAGCCAGGGCTCCAATGGCTTTGTCTTTAGGGGACCACCACCCCGGCTTCTGTGCCCTGAACTCTGAGGAGGGCAGAACTCTGAGCACCCTCCTAGGATGCCCCGAGGGCAGTGAAGGCCTTGGCGCCCCCTTGTCCGAGGCTCCTAGTATACACGTCAGTGAGCCCTTCGCCCGATACGGGCAGCCTGTGGACAGCGAGCCCGACCAGGCACAGACCAGTCACCAACTCCACAGAAGGGACACTCACGGGCCTGAGGCAGCCCAAGCCCCACTGCCCCTGCTGGGCCTGCTGGGTGACAGCCGTCCGTCTTCCCTGTACCGCGCTGCCGCTCCGCCCTGTCAAACAGCACTGCCAGGCGCCAGCCACCCCCTCCGGCTCGTGCAGCCAGGAGGCCAGCCGCGAGCAGCCGGCACACTGCCTGGCAGCAGCTCAGGCACAGAGGAAGCTGGTGGACTGACCGGTGCTTGCCAGGCTCCACACCAGGCGAGGCCCTACGCAGCAGCAGCCCTCAACGGCCCCTGCGACACACACGGAGGCTGAACTCTCGGGACGGCAGCTGCAGAGGATCCCTGGGGGTGGGGGACTCTACTGTCAGTTTTAGTCTGTCAAGCCACAACAAAAACACACCACGAGAGGCAGACAAGCGATGCAAGAGCGAGTGATGAGACTCTCACACACGACGGTCCGGCAGGCGCCTGACACGCGGCGGGCAAGCATGCATGGGGTCAGTGCTGCTGAGCAACGGGGACAACAGAGGGCCGAGGAGCTCTCGCGTTACCTTTTAGCTTTCACAGGTGTCCCGCTCTGCTGGCTCTCGTAGCGGGGGGACGCTTCACCACCACTTGGCCTAGCAGGCTTCTCCCCACACCCTCCCGGCTCCAGCTTGCGGCTCTGCCTGTCCCCCTGGGGCCTCTGGCTGGAGAAGCTGCGCTTGGCCATCTCCTTCTTCTCCCCCAAGCCGGCCCCGCATAGGCCTCCATCCCCTAGGGGCGCAGGTCCAGCCCCGCGGCCTTCGCGGCGCTCACGGCGCTCGCTGAAGTCGCTGCTCTCGGAGGCCGTCTCCCACTCCTCGTTGCCATGATCAGAGGAGTTCTGGTAGGAGAGCTCGGGGGACCTGCGGCCCCCGGCACCACTCTGGTCCCCAGGACAGAGCTTGGATCTGCCCGGCCACTGCCCTGGCAGCAGATGGGGCTCCTCTTCTGGGCCCCACAGGCCCAAGGACTCTCGCTCCTGCCGGAGGCGCCGGAAGCGAGGCGGCTTGTCCTGGCGTGGAGGGCGCCTCCTCCGGAAAGGCCGGATCTCGGCGTTTTCGCAGTCAGCTGCGTGGTCGTCTTGGAAGAAGGACGACCTCTTGTCGTCCAAGCGGCCGTCCTCCAAGGCCCTGCTACCAAACACGTCGGCGTGTCTGTAGGAGTCGGGGACGTAGTCTCTGTCAGAGGCACGCCGGGCGCCACCTGCGTCGGAGCCGTACTCCTGCCAGGAGCAGCCCGCGCTTCGGCTCTGCCAGTGGGCAGGCTCTTTGGAGAGGAAGGTCCTCCGCCCGTAGCCGCAATTGCTGAGCCGGGGTGGGAGGGCGCGCCCGAAGGCCCGAGGGCCCCGGCTCTTGGCATCTAGCGCCCCCTGGTCCTCGCAGTAGGTCTTGTTGGAGCGCCAGGAGTCTCTCTTCAAGGCGCTCTCCTCCCGCTCTGGCAGCAGACCCTCGTTCCCGGCCTCGGAGCCTCTCTGCCGACGTCGCTTGGGCAGCTCTTCGTACTCGGAGCCCTCGCTGTGCGTCTCGCTGGCGATCCTTCGCCGGGGTTTGGCTCGGGGGCACTCTTCTGGCTGAGTGAAGTCCCGCAGGCCGCGGCCCCGGCCGCCTCGCTGGCTGCTGCCGTAGATGCCGCGCGCCCCCAGGACCCCCCCGCCACAAACACTGCCTCCACTTCCGCCAGTGGGCCGACCACGGAAAGTGAACTCTCTGAATCCACGGCCCCGGCTCCGGGCCTGCCCTCTGCCCCCAAAGGCTTGCTCCTCGTCAATGAAGATCCAGTTGTTCCGCTTTGTTGGGGGGACATCGCTGGGCTCACGCGAGGGTCTGGCCTCCCACGCCTTGTCGGGCTTCTCGTCATCTTCCAATTTACTGGCCTCATGGCCAAGACCTGGACGGGGAGAGCCCTTGGCCTCCACAGTGGAGGGGGAGGCGTTGGCCAGGGAGGGGTCGTTCTCCTCCTCCTCGTCCTTCTCCCCCTGGGGAAGCGGCTCCTTGGCCTTGGCCAGCCGGGCGCTGTCCTCGCCGGGGCCCTGCCTGAGCTTCTGCAGCTCCTTCTCCTTCTCCTTCTCCTCCACCTTGAGGGCTTTCAGGACAGGTTTCTTGATGGGGCCCGACCTCCGGGTCCGGCCTGGCTGCTCCTGCTGCTGGCTGCTGGCGCCCCGAGGCTCGGGGGCCCACTCAGGCTCCGAGGACGGCGGCTTGCCGGGGCTCCCTTCCTTCTCCCAGGAGGAGACGCTGCAGGACGACGCCTCCTGGGTGGCCTCCTGGTCAGCAGCGCTGGCTGTGTCAGCGGCCTTTGGCTGGTGACCAACGTCCCAACTGCCGTACTCGGGCTTTTTCTCAGCAGGGGCAAAGTCGGGCTGCAGCGGGGAGCGCCTGAGGTTTTGGGCGTGACCCGCAGGAGCACCCGCTTCCTGAACATTGTCTTGGGGTGGAAACAAAAGCTCCTGGCCTATTCTTTGAGAGGAGACACAGCTGTCAAAGTCTGCTTGGGCCTTCTTGTCAAAAGCACTCAAGTATTCCTCCGCTCTCTCCTCAAGGAGAGTGCGCGGGGCACTTACGCCCCCTGACCTTCCGGGTGAGGCACAGTAAGAGCTTTCCTTCCTGAAAAGGAACCAGAAACACCAGTCAACGGGGTGGAGCGTGGTTCCTGCTTCCATGCTCAACACAGAGCTTAGTTTTAAAAAGAAAAAAGAAAAAAGAAAAAAAAAAAAAAACTAAAAAACAAAAACCAAAAACCACAAGCACCAACACTTGCTCTATCTTTCAACACGTCTCAGAGCTGCCGGGCCATGGCGGTGGTGACCTTGTAGTCCGTGAGCGTGGAGAAGGCAGCGGCCACCAGGTGGGCTCAGCGGGCCGCCCTGGAGACAGAGGGGCGAGCAGTCCCCTGGTGCAGAGTGCGCTGGAGCCTGGCAGAGGCGGTGAGAGTCGGGCGCTCGGGCCGGCTTCGTTGACTTCCACAGGAACCAGCAAGCCCCACCTGCCCGCACTGCAGCAGCCCCCAGCAGTCTCCGTCCCACCATCAGAAGGAGCCCCCCACACCAAGCAGCCAAGCAGTGCTCCCCACACTCCTACCCCAGGGGCACACGAGTCTGCCAAAGGAGCCCGGCTGCCCCGCGGGGCGTCTCCCAGGACAGCGCCCCTGCCCGGGGCCTCGCCGGCCTGCGCTGCTCCTGCAGCTGAAGGCATCTCACCTGACGTGCAGGTCCACAGCCAAAGCGTCACTCGGCTTTGGGTGGGGGAGTGGGTAGCCCTTGCTCTGCAAGGCCATGTAGCCCTCTGGGCTCCACACAGGGGCTGGGTCCATGGGAGTCACTTTTCTTTCCTGGAGCGAGGGCACACAGTTCTGCTCCTCGGAGCGACAGCCAGTCCCACTCAGGGAATCTTGCGGCATCATAGGTTTCATCAGTCCTGAAGAAAGCAAAGAACTCATCTACATTATCCCATTCAGAAAGCCCTGCGCAGGCCCAGAGCAAACAAAGAGCCAACTGTCACGCGCACACAGCACACGCACCGCATCAGCACAGGCTCTTTGTCTTTCCTGACCCAAGAAGCTTCGAAGGCACACTTGTTCAAAGACCCAGAGTCCACTCTGGGCTCCCAGATGAGGAACCTCTGTGTTGAATGTCACATAAAACTTGACAACAAAAGCTGGACATTTCCTGTTAGAGTCTGTCAATGCTGGCCAGAAGGCTGGCCAGGGCTGGTCAATCAGCAAGGAGAATTTCTGTGCAGGGAGACACACTACCTCCCAGAGAACTTCGAAGGAACAATGAGGTAGCATGTATTTGACTCAAGATCCCTGCAAGATTTAGAAACAGACTTTGGGACTTTCTCCCCTTGTATTTCTACCCCCAAGACTGATAGCAGCACTCCGCACCTTTGTGTGGGTGAACTGAGGAGACGGTAAAACAAGGCCAAAAACAAGGTTGTTCTTTTTTGTTTGTTTTTAGAGATTTATTTATTTTGAAAGGTAGAGTTAGATAGGCAGAGGGAGAGAGAGGGATGTCTTCCATCCACTGATTCACTTCCCCAGATGGCCGCCAACGGCCAGAACTGGACCAATCCGAAGCCAGGAGCCTCTTCCGGGTCTCCCACATGGGTGCAGGGGCCCCAGGACTTGGGCCATCTTCCACTGCTTTCCCAGGCCATAGCAGAGAGCTGGATTGAAAGTGGAGCAGCCGGGACTAGAACTGGCAGCCTTATGGGATGCCAGCACTGCAGGCGGTGGTGGCTTTACCCACTACATCAGAACACCAGCCCTGGCTGTTCTTTCTTTGAGCCGGGATAATCCAGCTGGGATAATGGTTTGCACCAGGCCAGGGGACTGAAGCTTTCCTTTAGCATGGGACTTTTTGTTCAGAGGCTACTGATGCACACGCAAACACAAAGCCAATCTGCTGGAAGTGGTGGTGGACAGCCCTTCTGCAGCCCTGGATTACTTACCATTATTAAGCATTTTACAAACTATATGCCTCTCCTCGTTTCTGGTAGTATGATTGACCTTGAAAAGCCCTCCTACCACAAAAATGCTGGACAAAAGCATCAGACTCTGTGTTTATCTGCAAGCGGCAGGACACAGAGGTCCCCCTCCGCTGGGAGACTCCCCAGACGGCGGAACGGCCAGGCTGAAGCCAGGAGTCCGAGGTTTCACCTGGGTCTCCCAGAGGAAGACAGGAATGAAGCAGAGAGCTTTCTCTCTCCTTCTCTTTGTAACTCTTCCTTTCAAATAAATAAATCTTTTATTTTAAAGATTTACTTACTTATTTGAAAGTCAGAGTTACACAGAGGGAGGAGAGGCAGAGAGAGAGAGAGAGGTCATCCACCCGCTGGTTCACTCCCCAGTTGGCCACAACGGCTGGAGCTGCGCCGATCCGATGCCAGGAGCCAGGAGCTTCTTCCGTGTCTCCCACGTAGGTGCAGGGGCCCAAGGACTTGGACCATCTTCCAATGCTTTCCCAGGATTGGAAGAAGAGCAGCCAGGACTAGAATCAGTGCCCATATGGGATGCCAGTGCTTCAGGCCAGGGCGTTAACCCACTGTGCCACAGCGCCGGCCCCTCAAATAAAACAAAAAGACCTCCTAAAGTAGGGTCAGCATCATTGATGCAGTGGGTTAACTTTGGCATCCTATGTGAGTGCATATTCAAGTCCTGGCTGCTCCACTTCCAATCCAGCCCCCTGCTAATGTGCCTGGGAAAGCAGTGGAAGATGGTCAAATTAGCTAGGTCCCTGCCAATCACATGGGAGACCCAGACAGGAGTTCCTGGCTACTGGCTTCAGCCTGATCCACCACGGGCCATTGGAGCCATTTGGGGACTGAACTAACAGATGGAAGACCTCTTTGTCTCTGTCAGTCTGCCTTTTCAAAAAACAGGACACGGTAAGGGCCACACCCTTAAAAGGTGTATCACAAAAATGTGTTTTTTGTTATTGTTAAAAGATTTATTTATTTATCTGAACGTCAGAGTAACAGGGGCAGGGAGGGATCTTCCATCACTGGGTTATTCCCCAGGTGACTGCAATGGCCAGGGCTGGGCCAGGGCAAAGTCCGAGCCAGGAGCTTCTTTTCTCTCTCCTCTCTGGGTAGCAGGGTCCCAGGCCCTCGGGCCATCTTCCACTGCTTTCCCAGGCCAGCAGCAGGGAGCTGCATCAGAAGTGGAGCAGCCGGGACATGAACTGGCACCCAAATGGGATGCGGCACGGCAGGCAGCAGCTTTACCTGCTATGCCAACACTGGCCCCCAAATCTGTGCCCTTTGGTACAGGGTACTGATTAGGAAATTTTTCTGTCTTAGCTAGGGTCAAGGTCACAAAGAAAAGAAAAGGGGAGGGGGATTCAAAACCACATGCTTGGTTTCACAGTGACTTGGAGGAGAGCACAGTTCAGATTCCTACCTCCCAGAATGGCCCAGGAACCTCTCAAATTAATACAAAAGGTGGTTCTAGGCTGGCAATAAAGAGGCAGGGGTTGTAGTGCAGCAGGTTAGGTTGCCACTCAACTTCTGACCCAGCTCCATGACAATGCATGTGGGAAGGCAGAAGATGATGGCCCAAGGACCCAAGTCCCTGCCGCCCATGTGGGCGACTGAGACGGAGTTCCTGGAGTTGGCCTGGCCTAGCTCTAGCTGTTGTGATCATCTGGAGGAGTGAACCAGAGGAAGGAAGATCAATCTTTTTAAGACTTATTTGTTCATTTGAAAGGCAGAGTGACACAAAAAGAAAACATATCAAACTCCCAGGGAATACATATGCCCTCAAATCATATCATACGGGATCCCCACAGAAAAAACTACTGAGACTGAACGTGCAACCCAGCATGAGCAGACAATTGTGGGGAGTGGTCCCCTGAGAGCTCTGTGAGACCCTCCCCAGCAAGGACAGATAACAGAGCAATCGTTCACTGCTGGACGGTTATGCCCACTGGGACTAGAAGCCTAAAATAAGAAACTGAAAACGCAAGAGAAACACAAGACAACACAGTGGAGGAACAAATGCTGGTAATTAAAAACACAGTCACTAAAATTAAATCTCGTAGACAATAAAATGATTAGAGCAGGTGTTTGGTGTGGCAGTTACGAAGCCACTTTGATGCCTGAATCCCATATCGGAGTGCCTGGGTTTCGATCCTGGCTCTGTTCTCAATTTCAGCTTCCTACTAATGTGTGCCCTGGGGGGCTGCAAGTCCGTCCCTGCTAGCCACTCAGGAGACCCGGATGGAGCTCCCAGCCCCTGGCTTTGGCCTGGCTCAATTCCAGCTGTCATTGCTGCAGAATGGGGCTCTCTCTGATCACCTGCTTGTCTCTGTCTTTCAAATACACAGAATACACGTTTCAAAAAGTAGAAATAGTTGGAGTGTTGGAGAGAACAGGACTAGGAATTAGTTCTCCGGCAACTTCATCGAGTAGAATGCACGCCTGCTTCTGTCCCCCAACAGCGAAACTGAACAAGACAAATCAAGGCCAAAGATTTACTATCTGACCATTTAAATCCTAGCCTTGCCGGCGCCGCGGCTCACTAGGCTAATCCTCCCGCCTTGCAGCGCCGGCACACCAGGTTCTAGTCCTGGTCGGGGCGCCGGATTCTGTCCCGGTTGCCCCTCTTCCAGGCCAGCTCTCTGCTGTGGCCCGGGAGTGCAGTGGAGGATGGCCCAAGTGTTTGGGCCCTGCACCCCATGGGAGACCAGGATAAGTACCTGGCTCCTGTCATCGGATCAGCGCGGTGCGCCGGCTGCAGTGCACTGGCCACGGTGGCCATTGGAGGGTGAACCAACAGCAAAGGAAGACCTTTCTCTCTGTCTCTCTCTCTCACTGTCCACTCTGCCTGTCAAAAAATTAAAAAATAAATAAATAAAAATAAATAAATCCTAGCCTTTAGCAGACAGACTGTATACTTGACCACAAAGTAACTATGTTAGAAATTAATCCATAAATATAAGCTTATAAACCAGAAATTAATGACTGAAGACATGAGAAAAAGAACAGAATAATTTCAAAGGAAATAGAGAATAAATGGGCAAAAAAGCAGAAATTAATGAAATAAAATGCAAGTTAAGACAAAAAAAGAAGAAACACAAACAAATACTTTTTTTTTTTTTTTGGACAGGCAGAGTGGACAGTGAGAGAGAGAGACAGAGAGAAAGGTCTTCCTTTGCCATTGGTTCACCCTCCAATGGCCGCCACGGCCGGTGCACTGCGGCTGGCGCACCGCACTGATCCAAAGGCAGAAGCCAGGTGGTTCTCCTGGTCTCCCATGGGGTGCAGGGCCCAAGGACTTGGGCCATCCTCCACTGCGCTCCCTGGCCACAGCAGAGAGTTGGCCTGGAAGAGGGGCAACCGGGCAGAATCCGGTGCCCCGACCGGGACTAAAACCTTGTGTGCCGGTGCCGCAAGGCGGAGGATTAGCTTAGTGAGCCGCGGCTCCAGCACAAACAAATTTTTTTTTTTTTTTTTTTTTTTTTGACAGGCAGAGTGGACAGTGAGAGAGAGAGAGAGAGAGAAAGGTCTTCCTTTACCGTTGGTTCACCCTCCAATGGCCGCCGCAGCCGGCGCACCGTGCTAATCCGATGGCAGGAGCCAGGAGCCAGGTGCTTTTCCTGGTCTCCCATGGGGTGCAGGGCCCAAGCACCTGGGCCATCCTCCACTGCACTCCCTGGCCACAGCAGAGGGCTGGCCTGGAAGAGGGGCAACCGGGACAGAATCCGGCGCCCCGACCGGGACTAGAACCCGGTGTGCCGGCGCCGCTAGGCAGAGGATTAGGCTAGTGAGCTGTTGCGCCGGCCTATAAACAAATACTTTTTAAAAGGCATTGGGAACCTTGGGAAAAGCTAGTCAATGGGAAAAAATAATCAAAAAGAAGGCATGAGGAATGAACAGAGGGGGGCTGGCATTTGGCCGGCATCCATATGGGCGCCCGTTCAAGTGCCAGCTGCTCCACTTCAGGAGGATGACCCAAGCACCCGGGCCCCTGCCGTCCACGTGGGACACCCACATGAAGCTCCTGGCTCCTGGCTTTAACCTGGCCCAGGCCTGGCCACTGCAGCCACCTGAGGAGTGAACCAGTGAATGGAAGATTTCTCTCTCTAACTCGGACTTTAAATAAAAGACCAGACTGGACTCCAGGTGGGTACACCCTTAACCACTACCTACACTATCTCAGACTGGACTCCAGGTGGGTACACCCTTAACCACTACCTACACTGTCTCGGACGCTGCAGGTGTGGCCCAGCAGCCCACGAGGCTCACCTGAAGGATGTAAGGCTGAGGGGTAGAAGTCCACGGGGGTCCGAGTGGGTGGGATCCGTGGGTCCATGTAGGAAGGCACCATCATCCACCTGGGATCGAAGCCCAGCATGTGAGGGTGGTGCGGGTAGAAGGTGCGCTGCGGGTGGGCAGGCGGGGGGTACACAGGCTGCCAGTGCTGCATCTTGTACAGCTGCTCCTGGTCAGGAGAAAACGAGCTGGTTAGACGGGGGCAGAGCACAGCACCCGAGTGCTACAAGGGGAGACCCCACTGTGTTCTAGCCCGCCATCGGGCTGGGCTCCCTCCCGCAGCTCGACGGAAGAGCACCCCATTACCACCCAAGCACCCAAGCAGACCTGTGCTACACGAGCAGGCTAGGTTTCCCTTTCAGCCAAGCACTCTCCTGGGACTGTCGGCACGCTGGCCGCCTCTCCTGCTCCACAGCCACCACCTCAATGGGGGCAATCGTTTTCACACACCCACGCCAGGCGCTGGCCCAGATTCAGAAGTCCTTGCTCTCCACCCAGCAGCCTGGAACCTGGGCGGCCACACGTGACCCACACCAGCCTGGAACCTGGGCGGCCACACGCGACCCACAACAGCCTGGAACCTGGGCGGCCACACGCGACCCACACCAGCCTGGAACCTGGGCGGCCACATGCGACCCACAACACCAGCCTGGAACCTGGGCGGCCACACACGACCCACAACACCAGCCTGGAACCTGGGAGGCCACACGTGACCCACAACACCAGCCTGGAACCTGGACGGCCACACGCGACCCACACCAGCCTGGAACCTGGGCGGCCACACGCGACCCACACCAGCCTGGAACCTGGACGGCCACACGCGACCCACACCAGCCTGGAACCTGGACGGCCACACGCGACCCACAACAGCCTGGAACCTGGGCAGCCACACGCGACCCACAACAGCCTGGAACCTGGGCGGCCACACGCGACCCACAACACCAGCCTGGAACCTGGGCAGCCACACGCGACCCACAGGGTCCTCCCAAAGCCTGCCCGAGCTGCCACTCTGGTTTCAGCTCCCATAACTGCCCTTTGCTCACAACAGCCCTGCCTGCCCACATCAGGCTTGGGGAGACCATAATCTCTGTGATGCCCTTCTTCCCTCTATCCCTAAACCAAAGTTTCCAGCTTAAAAAAATGCCCCTCTGCCAGCCTTCATAAACCCCTCACGAGGCCGGGTCCACCAACAGTTTATTACCTTCTGCTGCCGGTCTCCTGACTAACTGTAAGAGACCGTGCGTGTCCAGTTCACTGTGGTAGCCTTGTCCCAACACCACCGCTGCAAGGCAGCATGTCTGCTACACAAATGGACAGGCACAAAGATCAGACCTGCACCACCCCAGGAGCTACGTGAGTGCTGAGCCAGGCCGCCAGCCCAGGAGGGCTTCCACTGTGCCAGCAGAGGCCTGGCAGCCTGAGGCTGCCCTGGGCTGGCGTCCTCGCGGACACTCACAGCACCGTTTCGGAGTTCCTCAGTCAGACCACTGAGCTACTCTCTCCCAGGCCACACAGGAGGCTGCTGGCTTCGACCCAACAGCACCTCCTCCTGGCTAGGCTCCAGGCCCTGGGAACTCAACCAGAGGAGCCACCATGGCGTTTGTTGACTTCCTCTTATGCCCAAGGAAGGGTTCCCTCATCACTGCCTCCCCGACCCCTACGAAGAGTTCCCTAGAGCAACTGTCACTGCCGCACTTGGCATGGTAACTTCAAAGATCTCCCCATCCACAATCCTGCTCCGAGCCAGCAAGTTACTGCACAGTACTCACTCACAGTACAGCGCTGCAGAAGGAGGGCAGCCCCTCAACACCCTCTAGGAGCCCAGGGGAGGGGAGGGGAGGGTTTGGAGGAGAGTAAACAAGACAGCTGGAAAAGGCTTAAACCTTCCCTGTTTCTCCAGGACACACACACTGCAGAACATTTTCAATTACTGATAGTAGCAATCTACCACACTGCTAGCTGCAGGGCCAGCCAGGCGCGAGGCTCCTGCTACTCCAAGGTGAGCAAACGCCACTGAGGGCCGCCAGCTGGGCGGGATCTGCAGCCTGTCACCCCTTCTGCAGGGCACAAACGCAAAACACCAACGATGGGGGGGCAGAGGAACCAACTTTCACGTGGCACTGCACAAAGCCCTCTTCACCAAGGGCAGATCCACAGCTGCAGCAGCACACGCCTGACGCTCCAGGCCCATGCACGGCACATGCCTGACGCTCTAGGCCCACGCACAGCACACGCCTGACGCTCCAGGCCCACGCACAGCACACGCCTGACGCTCCAGGCCCACGCACGGCACACACCTGACGCTCTAGACCCATGCACGGCTAGTTACGTCACCAGCATGAGCTGCTGACACAAAGCCCGCACAGCTGTGTCCGAACCCAAAGCTGACATGCCTCTTTCTCACGGCTCCTCTTAATCCTGCTCTGAACAAACAACTACTTTTCCAGCTAAACTAACAGAGCTCAGGGCATACACCATTATCTTCCTGGGTAGACCAACACACCGAAGAGCTCTGTCCGTTCCCAGGGTCTCTGTTACTTGCCGAAATAAATAACGGCCGGGGCTGATCTTCCAAAGGAACCACATTTTGAGAACAACGCCAGACTTCCCTTTTGGTGACTTTTAGGTTTTGTTTGTTAATGTTTGCTTTCATCTACTTGAAAGGCAGAATAAGAGACACCGAGAGAGAGAGACAAGAGTGGTGTTCCATCCACAGGTTCACTCCCAGGTGCCTGCAACACAGAGGTGGCAGGGACCCAGGAATCTGAGCCGTCATCTGCTGCCTGCCAGGACGCACTGGCAGGAAGCTGGATGAGACGCAGAGGAGCCAGGATTTTGAACCGTGACAAGATGCTGACGTCCAAAGCAGCAGTTTAACCGGCTACGCCACAACAGCTGCCCCTGGTTTCGTCTTTGAGCTGGAGAGAGAATGTGAGCTCAGGAGCCAGGTCCGTCTGTGACAACGCTCTAAGTGTCTCGGCCGCCTACCTGCTGCGTCTGCTGCTGCTGACGCTGGAAGCGGGGAGGAAGGGTCTTCTGGTACTTGCTGAACTCCGGTGCAGGGGACCCAGCCTCCCTGGCCTCCTCTTCGCTGCTGCTGCTGCTGCTGCTGCTGCTCTGAGCCACCGCCGGGGAGGCTGTGGGTGCCTCCTCTGAGAACGCGGGGGGCGCCTCCTGCACAGGGAATTCTGGGGAGCCTAGAGAACAAGCAAGCAGAGAAACGTGCTGTAGGGAGCTCCCACGCTCAGCCCAGCCAACGCTGAGCAGCAGGTGGCCGTGTCCTCAATGGCAGACTGGTGCGTCCACTGAACCCAGCGCTGTGCTCAGCGTGACCCGGGCACCAGTTCACTGGTTTCCCATCAAACTCTGAAGAGGCATCACCCACTGTCACTGTAGAGATGAGAAAAGTAAGGGTTGGGAGGTCAGGTGAACTGCTCGGGTCAGTCAGTGGCAGAGCTGGGAAGAAGTTTTATCTAAAGGGACTCTGGTGAACCAGAGTAGCCCTGAACTCACTGGCAGGCCATGTATCCACTACTCCACGCACAAACGCGACAGCTCCAGGACCACGTGATCTGGCCCACTTAGTCTCTGCATGCCTGCTTTCTCCTCTGTGAGTGCAATCCAAGCCACGCCTGCCCCACAGGTCTTTGGAAATCTCCTTTGCCTAGCACTGCTAAGTGTCTCTCACAGCCGCCTGCTGTGTCCGTTTCAGAACCACACACTCTAACAGGCAGAAGGGCTTCATTCCACGTCAAAGGTCGTGCTGGCATTTGCATCTCTGCTTAGCAACTGTCGTAACGGCACAGTGGTGACGATAAAATCAGCCTGCTGCTATCTGTCTGCCAGAAACTGTAACATGCTTCATGTATGTTGTTGGAAAATAGAAGCAAAAGATTAATTTTAGTGAAAAGATTTCTTAAGTTCATGCAGTTTTTCACATATGCATTTTCATAAGTTTCTTGAAGATCCTCATACGCACAGATTTCAAAAATTTTTGCAGCAAATACTTTTCATTCCATCTTCCACAGACTTCTTGCAGACACCTACTATTCATCCCACCTCACTGACCAAGAAACAGGATCCAGAGAGGTAAGACCCGCAGCACAGCCAGCCAAGGAAGCTGGAGCAGGGTCACAGCTCAGGCACCGGACCCAGGTCTGAACCCTTAGTGACCGATGGCTCCAAATGTCACCTGCTTGTGAGCCGCAGGAACAGTGACCACAGTGCAGGGACCCCAGACGGCGACAGGAGGGCCCACTCACCTTTGCGGCCGGCAGGGCCGTTCTCCTGTGGGGACACCTTCTCAGCGCCCGGAGATCGGGGAACTTCCTTCTCCACCTGCTTCTGGGCCTGCTTACACTTCTGGTCCAGCTGTTTGAGTTTGGCCGCACAGGCGGCCAGCCGCTCCTCCCGGGCGCGGCGCTCCTCCTCCTCCCGGCGCTTTCGGGCTCGTTCCACAGCCTCAGACATCTCTGACTGGACGAACTTCTGCCGTGGGGGTGGCTTGTCCTCCTTGTCCTCAGCAGACTGTTGCCGGAACACACTGCCCATGGAGGACTTCTGCCGAGAGAACCAAGTCTCTGATGAATGGGTGGATCACAAATCCAGGAGCCAGGGCCACTCCCTCTGGGATTCACTCTTCTGCCCAAGACCCCGCAGAGCCTCCACGAGACAGCACAATCAGGCGGCAGGCAGACTTTTTTTTTTTTTTTTTTAAGATATTTTAATTTATTTGAAAGGCAGAGTTACAGAGAGAAATGGAAAAAGAGAGAGAGAGCTTCCATTCGCTGTTCACTCCCCAAACGGCTGCCAACAGCCAGGGCTGGGTCAGGCCGAAGCCAGAAGCTTTTTCTAGGTCTCCCAATATGGGTGCAACAGCCCAAACAGCTGTGCCATCTTCAGTTGTTTTCTCAGGCCATAAGCAGGAGTTGGATCGTAAGAGGAGCAGCCGTGACTTGAACCAGTGCCCATATGAGATGCCAGCATCGCAGGCAGAGGCTAAGTCTGCTATGCCACAGCACCGGCCTCTGAACTGGGTTTTAATCCTGATCTGTCCTCACTATACTCGGAAAGAGGTTTGGCAGATACCGATTTTCTACACTGCATCTTTAAAATGCAGCTAACAAAGAAGTCCTTGGGACTATGAAGGTGAAAAGAAATCATACGTGCAAAGCTCTCGGCGCTGTGCCTGACAAGCAGGAACAGTAAGTGGATGCCCCTCACCACTATCTGACACAAGAGATCAGGGCACTGGGGCGGGCAATGAAGCCACGGTCTGCAGCGCCAGCATCCTATATGGACTCGGGATGGAGTCCTGACTACTCCACTTACAATCCACGTCCCTGCTAGTGCGCCTGGGAAAGAGAGCCCGAGTGCTGGGGCCCCTACTCCCACGTGAGAGATCCAGAAGAAGCTCCTGGTTCCCGGCTTTGGTCCGGCCCAGCCCTGGCTGTTGCAGCCATTTGGAAAATGAAATCAGCAGATGGAAGATCTCTCTATCTCTCCCTCTCTCTTTAACTCTGCTTTTCAAATAAATAGATCTTAAAAAAGAAAAAGAGAGAGAGAGATCAGGGCCCCAGTGGGTGACAAAGCAAACCATCTCACTCCTCCTCCCATGACAACACATAAACCCTTGGGAATGAAGAATCCCAGGAAAATGAAATCCACCGTAAGACACACAAGTGCAGCTTCAGAGCAAACGCACAGAAACGCTAAGCAGCAGGCATTATGGGACACTGGGGCAAGCCACCGCGTAGGGCACTTATCGGATGGAGTCCCTGGGATGGAACCCGACTCTGGTTCCGATACAGCCTCCTGTTAATGAACGTGGCAGGAGGCAGACTACGGCCCAAATATGTGGGAAACCTGCCACTTCTTGGCTGCTGGGTGTGGCCTGGCCCAGCCCTGGGTGTCACAGGCATCTGGGGAGTCAACAACAGTGGAATATCTATCTGTCTCACCACCTTTCAAATAAAATGGAATATCTATCTGTCTCACCACCTTTCAAATAACATGGAATATCTATCTGTCTCACCACCTTTCAAATAAAAAACCTATTTTTGAAAAAAGATGTATTTATTTATTTGAAAGACAAAGCTGCACAGAGAGAAGCAGAAATAGAGAGAGGTCTCCCATCTGCTGGTTCCCTCCCCAGATGGCTGCAATGACAAGAGCTTCCTCTGGGTCTCCCACATGGGTGCAGAGGCCCTGGCACTTCAGCCATCTTCTGCTGCTTTCTCAGGCACATGAGCAGGGAGCTGGATGGGACTGGAGCACATCAGCAGGGAGCTGGATGGGACTGGAGTAGCCAGGACTCGAACAGATGCCCACATGGGATACCGGCCCCCTAAATAAAACCTTACAATCCCTATTTTGGGGACTGGCATCACCGTGTAGCACGTAAAGCCATCGCCTACATCCCAAATGGGTACCTGTTCGATTCCCCAGCTACCGCACTTCCAATCCAGCTCCCTGTTAATGGCCCCAGTGCTTGGGACCCTGCACCCCCATGGGAGACCTGGACAAAGCTCCTGGCTACGGGTTTCAGCCTGGCTCACCCTGACCATTATGGCCCCAGGGGAGCAAACCAGCAGGTGGAAGAGCTGTCTCTCCCTCTATCCCTGTAACTCTTTCAAATAAATCAATAAATCTTTTTTTTTTCTTTTTTGACAGGCAGAGTGGACAGTGAGAGAGAGAGAGAGAGAGAAAGGTCTTTCTTTGCCGTTGGTTCACCCTCCAACACTGTGCTGATCAGCACTGCGCTGATCTGATGGCAGGAGCCAGGTACTTCTCCTGGTCTCCCATGGGGTGCAGGGCCCAAGCACCTGGGCCATCCTCCACTGCACTCCCTGGCCACAGCAGAGAGCTGGCCTGGAAGAGGGGCAACTGGGACAGAATCTGGCGCCCCAACCGGGACTAGAACCTGGTGTGCCAGCGCCGCAAGGCAGAGGATTAGCCTAGTGAGCCGTGGCGCCGGCCAATAAATAAATCTTAAAATAGCTAAAAAAAAAAAAGCCCCCAATCTACACTTTGGGCATCTTGAGCTTCTCTCAGAGTGTTGCTGTGAAGCCTTGACAACACCCAATGGACCAGTGTACCTGATCCCCAGCCACTGAAATGCCAACGAGGTCTAAAGATCCAAGAAACACAAGGGGGCCGGTGCTGTGGTGTAGCGGGCAGGGCGCTACCCACAGTGCGGGCATCCCCTGTGAGTGCCGTTTCAGCAAAAGATCACCCAAGTGCCATCTTTCCAAAGGGAAATCTGGATGGAGGTCCAGGCTCCTGGCTTCGGCCTGGCCCAGCCACAGCCACTGTGGCCATGTGGACTGAACCCATGGATGGAAGATCTCCCTAACTCTGTTTTAAGTAAATTAAAAAAAAAAAAAAAAAAAAAAAAAAAAAAAAAAAAAAAGACATGTTTGGAAAAGGCAGCGAGGAAGTGCTCAAAAAAAACAAAAAAACAACAAAACAACAAAAAAAAAACGCAGATCAGTAAAAAGGACACCTATGCCAGCGGGAAGAAGCTCCCAAAGGACAGACGATCTGAGTAACAGACTGTAAGCCACTGAGACAGGAAACAAACACACTGAACGCTGGTGCACAGTGGCATTCCCAATGTCTCAGTGTTTCTCCCCACTCAATTCCCATCCATTACGAATGGGCACAGGGTAACTCTACATTGATCAAAGCACGCATTGTCTGAGGTGAACAGCAGAGTTCCAGACGTGGGGGATACAGCAAGGAGGGCCAGCTACCACCCGAGAGATTCCCGCCAATGATCAAACCTTGGACCTAACGAGGAAGCACTGGACAAACCCAGTTTGGGGCCGTTCTACTTGCTGTAACCTTCAAAAGCATCGAAGTCATGAGAGCTAAGGCAAGGCTGAGGAAGTGCGCTGAGGAAGAGGACCAGGGAGCCTGGGCAGCCACAGGAAATGCGTGAGGGACGTCCACAGGACGACCTGCAGAAGCTGGCTAGCGTCTGAGGATCAGAAACGCCACTTCCCGGTTTGGTTGTGATTGCCTAGAGGACTGCCATTGTCTGGGCAGGAAACAGACATCAAAGTGCCTTGTAGCAACAGGACTGGGTCTTTTTATTTGGCTCAGAAAGAGATTCTTTGTATGACACTTCCAACATTTGTGTAACTATAAGGTCAATGCCAGATTTTTTTTAAATTGGTAATTAAAACACCCACCCAGGACTTTCCAAACTCAGCCATGAACGTACTGAATGCATGGGACAGTCAAGCAGGGAATTCTGGGAATTCCGGTCCACAGGAGTCTGAAGGGGGTGTGTGCCGTCTCAGCGCATCAGCCGCGCACAGAGCCGCCGGGCCCGCAGTACCTGGTAGTCGGGGCCTGCGGCCCAGCCGTGGAGCTTTCTGGAAGGCGGCTGTGGTTCTGGCAGCTTCCGGACGACTCGGGCCGCGAGCGCTGCTTCGCCCCAGTCCTTCCCTTCTTCTTGGGTGCGCTTGGCATCAGCACTGTCCGCAGAGCTCACTGACAACTGCCGCTGTCTCCTAGGGTCCCAGCTGTTCCTAGGATGCACCACGTTCAGCGTCAACTCTCCCCACTCACTCCCAGCAAGTATGGCCTCACCGGGAGTTGCCGAGTCGGCTGTCCATGTGCCAGAGACCTTCACGTGTGAACCTCAAAATCCATCACAAGCACTCATCAAATCACTCTTACACACCAATCTCTAGGTGGCACACAGCGCAGTCGTCATTCCACTGACCACTAAACGGTCCTCACTACCCCATTTTTAAGAGCTGGTAACTGAATCTCAGAGGCGAGGGGGAGCCAATCTCACGGGGAGGACCTAACACTGGAGCCAGGACGCCCAGACGAACGCCCTTCTTATACTCTAGCTGCTTTGTGCTTTGGATAAATCAAGTGCTTAACTAACACTCTGCCAGACCCAGATGTGCGCAGTCAACGAGTGTAAGAGCAGAGACGGGTGGGGACAGGGCGGGCTCCTGTGTGGCCTGTGTACACCACGCACATGCACACGTGCAGAGGGAGAGTTCGAGACGGAAAGTGACTTCCACCCGGACTCTGAGAAGTGGAGACCACTCAAGTCTGACCCATGAGAGAACGCCTGTGTTCGTGAGAGACACCTACGGTGCAGTATGCAGGATGGGCCAGAGAGCAGGGTGAAAAAGGAGACAAACCGGATAAGCTCCGGCGGTTCAGAAGAGGCACAGAGACAACAACCAAGTGGGGATGGGGTCAGAGGGTCGCGGGGAGGAGAGGGGCCGAGCGCACAGAAGGAAATGAACACAGCAGAGGTGGTTGGGAGCTTCCGGTGTGAGTCTGCATGGCGGATGGCTGCAACCCGTTCAGAGGACACTGAAAAACGAGCAAGATTCCCGCGGACGCAGCCTGGGTGCTCTGAATTTTGGCCGTCTTGCTCAGAGCCCGCGGCGAAGCTGGGTCTAAAGCCCACACCTCGGCAGGCAGCGGCATAGCAGTTAAGCTGCCGCACTGCACCAGAGGACCTGGTCTGAGTTCCAGCCACCTTCCTGCTAACGCGCACCCTGCGAGGCAGCAAGTGATGACCCCAGTGCGTGGGTTCCTGCCACTCCAGGGGGAGACCCAGATGGAATGCTGGCTTCTGGGCTTTAGGCTGGCCCAGTCCTGGCTTTTGTGGGCATTTGGGGGTTTTGAATAAGCAGATAAAAGATTTTTCTCTTTCACAGTGTACCAGTGCTCAAGCATGTTCATTATACCTGATCTTTGCCTTGAATTTAAACTCTCAATCAGGTCTCCTGCCAAGCTTACTGTGCCGGAAAGGACCACAGAAATATGCCCCAACTGCATTCCAAGTGTTGGCTGAGACCAAACAGCTTGGAGATGATTACAGAATCCTCTCACTCACTCTTCTGTATCATCAGAGAAAGCGTGGCAGGTGCTGACCACAACAGCTCCCGGGCTTCAGGAGCTTTGACGTGAAGGATGGAATAGGAAGGACAAAGCCTTGCAGACCTGTGTGAACACTCAGTGACGAGAAAACAGAAGGAAAAGTGTGTGTAGTACAGCGACACTAAACCACACACACCACGAGGCACAAAGGAAACGCAGAGAGCAGAGCGCAAAGGAAGCTGGCAGTTCCACTCAGGACACCAAGGGGAGCAGGCACACTGCCGGTCCTCCAAGGACGCGAATTACAGCAACCCTATGAATGCTTTTTAAATGGGAGCCAATGCAACAACATTGTGGTAAAAACTAGAGGGAGCAGAACCCGAGTAATCTTGTCCAAAGAAATGATCCAGAAAAGAGAAGCTCACCGTGGTTAAAGAAGTCTGAGAAACCTGGCAGACGCCCTGCTGCCTGCTCCTCACCCCCTAATCCACTGCAACACCTCAGGGTGCTGAGCAATCCCCAGGCAAAGAAAGAAGCTGAAGCCAGGGCGGTTTTCCAGACTTGCTTGGCCACAAAAGCCTGTGGCCTGGCATCCACAAATGGGCCAGGCAAGCAGTGGCCTGAGTAACACCCTTGGGGACGGCACGGTGGTGAGGAAGCTTCCTAACACAAAGCATGGCTCCACTTGCCCAACAGCTGGCCTCAACTGCTCTCCCTCCTTATCTGCAAGACAGAAACAGTGGCTGCCCCTGCAAGGCTGCCATGGGACCCATGGGACTCGGGCACGCTCCTGGGAGACCAGCACCGGGAAACGTGGATGTGCTGCTACCTTCAGTGACCGGGAGATGGTGCCAGCAGGAGAGGGAGTCTCACCATTTCGGCCTGCCATCCTTCACAACCTCCTCCTCCTCTTCATCATCACTGAACTTGAGTTTCTCAGAGTAGTCCACTTCTTCATGAAGGCCTGCGACAGCAGGAGGATCCAGGAACAAGGAGAAAAAAACGAGAATGTCAGTGGTGCGCAGGGCACCCCGAGAGAGCGCCGGCTTCAGCAGGAGCACCCCACACCCACTGAGAGCTGGTCACACCCAGCTGCATCTGCCCCACAGGCCCTGCAGCTGAAAGCGAAGCAGCACTGTCACACTAACCCTCCCATGATACTCGATTTCCCTCTGACGTGTACGTCCAGGCACAGGAGAGTGAGCAAAGCAGGCTCGGGGAACCGACAAGAGGCCACCCTTACAATGCGGAAACCAACAGGGAGACCGCGAGCTGCTGGTTCTGCCCTGAGCGTCCCCCAACGCTGAGTGGTATGGGTGGCAGAAAGTATCCATTACCGCTCAGCAGGCAAACAAAACGCGACAGACCCACACCACGCGGTATTACGCAGCCACAACACAGAGTGAATGTGGACACGGGCTACCGCACGAGGCACCGGAGAGCACGCAGCCAGACATGGATTCATATGTATTCACATACTGTGTGATTCCATTCATAAGAAATGCCCAGAATATGCAAATACAGAGACAGAAAATAGTCATCAGAGGGCTGGGAAGAAAGAGAACTGGGGGACCAGCGCTATGGCACAGTAGGTTCATCCTCCGCCTGTGGTGTCAGCATCCCGTATGGGCGCCGGTTCTAGTCCCAGCTGCTCCACTTCCAATCCAGCTCTCTGCTGTGGCCTGGGAAAGCAGTGGAAGATGGCCCAAGTCCTTGGGCCCCTGCACCAGCGTGGGAGACCAGGAGGAAGCTCCTGGCTCCTGGCTTTGGATCGGCTCAGCTCTCTGGCCATTGCGGCCATTTGCAAAGTGAACCAACGGAAGGAAGACCTTTCTCTCTGTCCCTCTCTCTCACTGTCTGTACCTCCAGCTCTCAAATAAATAAATTAAATCTTAAAAAGAGAGAGAGAGAGAGCGAGCGCGCGCGAGCTGGCAGTGTCTGCCACCAGATACTGGCTCTTTTTGGGGTAATGGGAATGATCTGGGGTTGGGAAGTGTTGGTGGCTATACACTCTTGTGAATATACTGAAAATCGGCGAACTTGAAGAGGCTGAATTTCATGTTATATGTAAATGTTACATGAAATCTCCTTTAAAAAAATATTAACAAAGATGTAAGTCAGGGACCAGTGCTCTGGCGCAGCGGGTTAACGCCCTGGCCTGAAGCGCCAGCATCCCATATGGGCGCCGGTTCGAGTCCCGGCTGCTCCTCTTCTGATGCAGCTCTCTGCATGGCCTGGGAAAGCAGTGGGAGGTGGCCCGCGTCCCTGGACCCCTGCTCCCACGTGGGAGACCCAGAAGAAGCTCCTGGCTTCAGATCAGCACAGCTCCAACCATTGCGGCCATTTGCGGAGTGAACCAGCGGATGAAGACCTCTCTTTCTGTGTCTACCTCTCTGTAACTCTTTCAAATAAATAAAACAAATCTTTAAAAAAAAAAAAAAAGATGTAAGTCAATTGAAAGGTGGAGTTAGAACAGATGAAAAACCACGTTGAAGCCATATGCTGCCTGCTATAAAGTCCTTTGGAATACTAATACAAATGAGTTGATAGGAAGATTAACAGAAAAACAAACCATGAAAACAATTAACAAAGTCAGAGACATTGTATTAATACAGGACAAAATACTTTTTTTTTTTTTTTTAATTTGAGAAGCAGAGAGACAAAGGAAGAGACAAAATGACAAAGAACCAGACACACCCTGTCCCTACAGCTCCCGACGACTTGCTGGTTCCCCCGAACGCCACAGTCGCCAGTGCTGAGCCTGAAGCCAGGGACTCACTCGCATCTCCCATCGTCTGCTGCCCGACAGCCAGCATGAGCAGGAAGCGGGAATGGAGAGCACAGCACAGCCAGGACTAGGACCCCAAGTACTAAAGCACGGAACACACACATCCCAGGTGACATCTTCTGCTAGGCCAAATGTGCCCCACACTTAAAAATTCTCCAGGGGCCGGGGCTGTGGGGCAGCAGGCTAACGCCCTGGCCTGAAGCGCCAGCATCCTATATGGGCGCCGGTTCAAATCCTGGCTGCTCCTCTTCCAATCCAGCTCTCTGCTATGGCCTGGGAAAGCAGCAGAAGATGGGGAGTGAACCAGTGGATTGAAGATCTCTCTCTCTGTGTAAGCCTGCCTTTCAAATAAATAAATAAATCTTTAAAACACCACCACCACCACAGGGTTCAAAAAAAAAAAAAAAAAAAAGGAATGCACAGGGCTGGCACTGTGGTGTAGCAGGTAAAGGTGCTGCCTGTGACGCCGGCATCCCATACGGGCAGAGGTTCAAGTCTGGCTGGTCCAGTTCTGATCCAGCTCCCTGCTGCTATGTCTGGGAAAGCAGAGGAGGATGGCCCAGGTCCTGGCTTCAGACTGGCCCAGCTGCGGCCACGGCAGCCACCTGGGGAGTGAACCAGCAGGTGGATAATCTGTCTCTCCCTCTCTCTATAACTGTGCCTTTCAAATAAGTAAATAAAATCTTTTTAAGGGCCAGTGCCGCGGCTCACTAGGCTAATCCTCCGCCTGCGGCACCGGCACACCAGGTTCTAGTCCTGGTCGGGGCGTCGGATTCTGTCCCGGTCGCTCCTCTTCCAGGCCAGCTCTCTACTGTGGCCCGGGAGTGCAGTGGAGGATGGTCCAAGTACTTGGGCCCTGCACCCGCATGGGAGACCAGGAGGAAGCACCTGGCTCCTGGCTTCAGATCAGCACGGTGCGCCGGCCATAGCGTGCTGGCTGCAGCGGCCATTAGGGGGTGAACCAACAGAAAAGGAAGACCTTTCTCTCTGTCTGTCTCTCACTGTCCACTCTGCCTGTCCAAGAAAAAAAAAAACACGCAAGGAATTCGATGGGAAAACATCTTCGTGAAACCTTAAAGTTACAAAGGACGGGGCCGCCGCATGGGCCCCGGTTCAAGTCCTGGCTGCTCCACTTCAGATCCAGCTCCCTGCTAATGCACCTGGGAAAGCAGAGGAAGACGGCCCAAGTGTTTGGGCCTCTGCATCCACATGGGAGACCTGGAGAAGCTCTCAGCTCCCAACTGGTCCAGCTCTAGTCATTGCAGCCATTTGGGGAGTGAAGCAGATGATGGAAGATCAATCTCTCTCTGTCTCTCTCTGTCCCACTCTCACTCTCTGTAACTCTGCCATTCAAATAAATAAATCTTTAAAACAAATTTTAAAGGACTTGCTTCCTACAGACTGGAAAAGAAACAGAGAGGACAGGGAACACCACACCAGTCACTAGGAAAATGCAGCCCGAGAGCAGCACCGGACACCACCAGACCCACCAGAACAGCTACGGTTAGACAAGTGGGAAACTCGGGCGATGCCAAGCAACCAGATCCACACACGCTGCTGGTGAGGTCAGACGGGACAGCCATCTCTGCAGACAGAACAGTTCTGAGTGTAATCACAGACCTCCCCTGGGACCCAAATATTTTATTCCCAGCTATCTACCCAAGAGAAGCGAAAGTGTTACTCATAATGGATTTTTGAATGCATAAGCCAACTGTAGGATATGGGCACAATGGAATTATCTTAGCAGCTAAGCAATCACCAACACACACACAGACACACACCACTGACGAATACCAAACGCGTCGACAAGTGTGGGAGTTTGGTGCAGTCCAAAGTTGAGACGTGCTTGGGATGCCCACATCCATGTAGGAGTGTGTGGACCAGACACCAGCACCCGTTTCCCAGCCTGTTTCCTGCTAATGTGCACCCCAGGAAAACAGCCCAAGCACTTGGGGCCCCGCTATCCACATGGGAGATCCAGAGGGAAGGTCTCTGCCTTTCAGATCACAACAACAACGAAAGTTTTCAAAAATTCTAACTGTGGAAAGTGCATGGTGTCAGTTCACTGGAAGCTCTGTGGCAAAAGTAATCAGGAGAAGCAGACGCCTGGACAGAGCGGAGGAAGACGACCGACGGCAAGAGAGGCAGACGCCTGGACAGAGCGGAGGAAGAAGACCGACGGCAAGAGAGGCAGACGCCTGGACAGAGCGGAGGAAGAACACCGACGGCAAGAGAGGCAGACGCCTGGACAGAGCGGAGGAAGAACACCGACGGCAAGAGGCCGAGAGGACTCTGGTGTGGCAAGGGAAATGCTCTTTGACGTGGGTGTTGTTACAAAGGGTACCCACTTGTCACAATTATACAAGTAAGATGGGTGCTTGGGACCGTCACTGTGGCACAGTGGGTTAAGCTGTCACCTGCAACACTGACATTCCTTTCAAGCACTGGTTCAAGTCCTGGCTGCTCCACTTCCCATCCAGCTCCCTGCTAACACTGCACGTGGGAAAGCAGCAGCACAGGGCCCACCCAGGTGGGAGACCCGGAGGAAGCTCTGGGCTCCTGGCCCAGCCCTAGCTGTTGCAGCCATCTGGGGAGTGATGCAGAACCATCTCTCTCTGGCTCTTCCCCTCTCTAACTCTGTGTGTCAAAGAAAATAAATGTATTAAAAGATTTATTTATTTATTTGAAAGAGTTCCAGAGAGAGGGAGGGAGAGACAGAAATAAAGTGAAAACTTCCACCTGCAGGCTCACTCCCCAGGAGCTTCACCCAGGTCTCCCACTTGAGTATTTGAGCCGTCTTCCGCTGCTTTCCCAGGCCATTACCAGGGGACTTTACGGGAAGTGGAGCAGCTGGGACCCGAACCGGTGCCCATACGGGATGCTGGTGCTGCAGGCAGAGGCTGTCGATGTCACAGTGCCAGCCCCATAAAACAGTGTGCCTTTCAATGGAGTTGGAATTTATCTGAAAACTAAAATTACTGCATAAAAAAAATAAGCAGGTTGGGGGACAGACAGAGAGCTGGAACAGATGAAGTAAGGATACCAAAGTCTGCCACTGCTCTAAGACCAAAGCAAGGCACAGCTCACGTCAAAGGCCCCACCAGTCTGAACGCACATGAGGATCTACCGTCTTCCTGCCTGCTGTGCCTCATGAAAACACAGCGTCATGCCCCAGGGCTTGCGCCCGGCAGGCACTCAGGCTTCCACGCTGCCCTCCGGCGATGCCCACCTGCCCAGCCGTCGTCAGCGTCAGTGTCCAAGTCATCGAGGCCCTTCAGGTTCTCAGCATTGATGATGGTGGGCCGAGGCGCCCGCTCCACCAGCTGCCGAAGGGGACGGATCGGGCGAGTCACCCCCAGTCTGTTGTCTTTTCTGAAGAGAAAGAGAAGTGGTGATGATGGACTCACGCTCAGAGAAGCAAAATCAAACACTTTTCCAAAAGTCAGTTCTACACCACAATGGTTCTTATTTGACGTACTATTTCTAGCATTTCCTTTGAAAAGAGATATAAAGAACAAACACACCCCAGAGAGGAGTCCCACGGCATCCTGTAATCCTGGCTCACTGCTAATGCCTAGGTTAGCAGCAACACACACACGCCAAAAGCTCTACCCTGCCAGGAGTGTGGAAACATAATCCAATCTCTCACCCACCCGCAAATCCCAGCCACCCGACACGCTCTGGGTGTCTGGATGGGTTTTGAGTCCCCTGTGGTCCCCAGAAGACGAAGTCTTTTCATGCATCAGCCCATCGTCTGACCAGCATCACCACCAGGAGTCAGCCCTCCACAGGCCACGGTGACACAATAACCTTACCCATCTTGGTCATTCATCTGGAACTGTCTAAAAGGAACACGGGGTTCCAGGCGGAGCTGAGGAAGGGGGAAAGAGCCTCGTTCCACTGTACCCTGGTTCTCGGATGACTGTGGCGAACACATCTGAAACATAACACCAATGAACAGGATTTCCTGGTACTGGCCCAGACCCCAAGTTCCGTCTAAATCAGAGTTTGTCTCAGAAAGTGGAAAATGGGAAAAAGAAACAGGAAAGTCTTGGGGCTTCCTGATGAACCCTACCACCAAATCCCCCAATTTCTTTCCTTCTGTCAGGATGTCAATTTGGGGCTTACGTCAGGGACTACCTGCCTCTCATTTTCCTAAAGAACCAAGGCTAAAGTAATATCCACATCACCAGGGGAAGAAGCCAGAGACTCTTAAGATTGGAAAGGGGGAGGGGGGGAGAAAATGCAAAACTACTGGAAACCTCCAAAGTAGGGCTCTCAGGGCCAAGAGTGAACTTGGGAGGGAGAGCCCGCGGTGGACATTCAACCACTGGAACTAGGTTCTGCTGGCAGTGAACAATCCAACCTCATGGGAAAAGATGCACACTCTGAAGACTTACAAAAGCAGGAAGCATGTCATGGTATGTAGGTGGGTGGTATACATTTCCCATGAACTGTGAAGCCCCTTTGCGGACAGGCTGAGCCGGGCGGAGAGAGGGGTCCTTAGAATCGCTGGTACATGCCGAGGAGGGGGCTCCGTCTCCCGCACTCGAGTTCCTGCTGCCCAGCTCAGTTGGGGAGGCGCCCAGAGACGTGGCAGAAATTATGTTTCGCCCACCGCCCTCCCTCCAGCTTGTCACATCTGGAAATCGAAAGGGGCAACAGGGGAGAGGAAAGAGGAGGGGAGGGAGGGGTCGCATGAGGTTCTGAAGGTCAAGGGACCCCCCTCATTCACCAAAACACAAAAAAACAGAAATAAAACTAAGAAAAATAAAAAACAGGAAAAAAATAAAAGTAAAGGACTGTCCAGTCTGTTAGGGAAGGCGGGGACACCTTGCCGATGAGAATGACCTTGCTGGGGAAATCTGACTGCAGGAGAAATGTGAAACGAGATCCACTCAGAAAGGAGGCACGGGAATTAAGACACGCTCTCCCTTCACGGAAATCACAGCTCCCAGATCTCCCAGATAAGTGACACAGAGCTAGAGAAGCAGCCTCGGGCCATCCCTCAACACGCAGTGACCAGCAGGCCTCACAGCAGAGTCTCCCAGCAGGCTGCTCTCACCCCTGCGGGGTGGGGGCTAAACCCGAGGACAACCTGACCACCTTGGCAGGACGATCACACCTCTCCTTCCTTCTCTGCAGGGGACACTTGCAGACCCCAGTGGATATCTGAATCCCCGGAGAGTGCCCAACTCTCTATGCCATGTCTGTTCCTATACGTACACACCTCTGACACAGTTTAATTTCCAAGTTAGGCACAGTGAGAGACTGTTAATCAAACAAAATGACCATAGCAGCATACCACAAAAATCACGTGAACGTGGCCTCTCCCATGAAGCTCCTGACCGTGTAGCAGGACTTCCAGATGCCACTGGCCATGGGTAATGGACAACATGGCAAGAAACACTACAGCTGAGGCGAGAACAATGGAACTCAGAGAAGCCCAGGACCTCTTCTGCAGCCAGACTTGGTCAACAACTGAAACACACGGGGTCCCTGAGCTGTGCGACCAGGCAGGGACGGAGCCCTAACACTGGTCTGCCCCCCAGCTCTCCAACCACAGCAGCACGGAACCTGGGGCAGCCCAAGGCCACCCCTCTGCAGCCTGTGTCCTCATCTTCTCAAATGAGGACACCAGAACAGATCCTGGAGGTTTCTTCTCGCTTAAGTTTTTATAGTCCTACAAGGCAAGTCACCTTAGTTAATTCCAGAAAAATGCAATTCTGTCCTAGAGGCAATGTGACTGTCCGTTTGAAGCAAACAGCCCTGTCACAGGAGAACATTTAATTGACCAGTTCTGACTGAGTGGCTGCATCTTCAACAGTAAAGGCCCTGGGGATTAATCAGGACAAGCAAACAAAAGACCCTGCAGATGAAGCACCTGAGAACAGGATCCGCTCCTGGATCCCCGGTGAGAACAGGCGGAAACCCTCTCTCCTGACCATCACCTTAGCCGGGACCCACCAAGGCTCCGAGGAAAACGCACCCGCAGTCCAGCATGCTGCACAACCCTGCCCCTCCTGGCCAGACACCAGCAAGGGGACAGCAGAGGCCAGTGTTGGGCCGGCAACAGAACCATCCCCAGGGGAACATGTTAAAAATATCGATGCTAATTTGGCTGTGTGAGGGGATGGGGAGAAAACCTGACTTTTAAACAAATGCCCCATGCGATCCAACAGAACTCTGCTAAGGCAACACTGGCTCAGAAAACAAGCTCCTGAACCATCCATCCATCGCTCTCCATTCTTCCTTGCCTCAACCGCCCAGCAGAGCTAAAGTGGCAACTGGACGACAGATGGGAAGGGGACAGGCCTGCTCCGACCAAGGGGCAGGCAAGGCAGACGTGAGCCTCAGGCAGCCGAGGACGCGTGTCCAACAGATGCCCGGATCAGGCACAGGGCCAAGAGCCAGGCTTCCCAGCTGGAAGCCTGGAGACCCCGGCATGTCGGCACCTTGAAGGGAGAGGACAGACAGAGGGGGCAGCTGCCAGTCCAGCAGGCGCCAGAGAAGAGGCCGGGGTCACTTACTCTGGGGGCGGAGGCTTGGTCCTGGCCCATACGACAGATCTAAGACGCCCTTTTCTTTGCCAGCCTTGTCCTGCCCTCCAGCTGCTTTCAGCGTCGGAAATTCCTCGGGAGAGAAGGATAACAGTCGGCTTGAGCCCCTTAAACCTGTCAAGAGAGCCAGAGACGAGGAGCAAGTGAGAGCGGCCCAGAGCTGCTGGCTATCCCGGCTCTGCAGTCGGAGGCCGGGCTGCCTGGCAGCTCTAGGTGACAGCAGGGGCTGGCCGGCTACAAAGGGCGGGACGCCACAGCCGCTCCAGCTCACTCCTCCCTCCGTGCTGAAGTGTCAGAGGTCCCGCAACTGCGCTGGGCAGCACCCAGCAGTCTGCACGCAGCTGAGCGCGGCCGCTGCTCTCACACAGGGCTGAGGGTCGCACGAGCCCTCACCCTAGATTCGCAGGCAGGAGCGCCCTCATTCGTCGTCCTGCCTCTGCCCGCTCCAGTTTGTCACTTCCCACAAAGTTCCGGCAACCCTAGAAGGCCCAACGTCTCACTCTCCTGACACTGGGAATGGCTTCTTCCTCGGTTGTTCGTTCATTCTCAGTATTACGAACTTCATGCAGGAAAAGCCTTTAGTCCTCCTGTCCCTTCACGTACAGCACCGGCGCCGCAGGCTCCGGAACTCTCGTTTGGATGCTCCATGCCAAGGCCGAGTGGCGCCCTTCCTTTCATCTGGAGCACACAGCCAGGCAGCAGCGGCATCGATCAGGGCGCCCCGCTGCGGCACCCCGTTTCCAGCACAGTTCAGCCCAAACTGTCCCCAGGCAGTAACTCGGCACCGCCGCCTCACAGACGGCACCAGGAAGCCAGGGCTGGGGCTGCCAGACACATCCGGCCACAGTCCCCTGCCGCCCTGCTCAGCGGGGAGGACCAGGGTCCCATCATGGTCACCGACAGTTAACCCCGAAGAGGACCTCCACCATGTCACAGAGGAACTGCTGCCTGGGAAAAGACTGTCAGTGTATTCTGTGCCTTGTTCAGCCTCAACAGTCGTGAAGGTGCTGCTGTGACACGATTAAACTCACCCTCCGCCGGTTAAAAGGACGAAGGGCAGAACTCAAAACCTCACACCGGAACACGAGTGTCCCAAAGGCTCCACTGCCTTCTAATGCACACCCAGCAGCGTGCTCGGCTGGGAAAACTGAGGCAGTAAAGCAGGTCACGGGGGGGGGGGGGGGGGGGGGCGCTCCAGGAGCCGCAGCAGAGCCCCCAGCCCCGGCCCCTGCCCCGCCACACACTCCCATCCTCCTAGGTGTTTCCGGGCAGGTGATTCAAGTTAACCACTCCAAGAGACCACCTGCTGTGTGGGGACAGGCTATCAGTTCAGGAAATTCCTTCTGAATTCTGAATCTCATACACACTTGTGGGCAATGTGCCCAGACCGCCACGCCCTGACATCGGCCAGCACAAGACAGGAGGCTGCTGGAAGCCAAGTCCTTACTCCGGCCGCACCTGGGCCCTGCCAGGCTGTTCTCGGGCCTCCTGAGCGCCGCCTGCCTCACTCATTTGCTGAAGATTCGGGCTGCACAGCTACTTTCCAATTCAGTTTGCTTCTGACAGACAGTACAGCCACATGGTCAAAAGGAAAAAGCCAGGCTCAGCAGGGTGCAGCGGGCTAGGATGCTGCTTGTAATGCCAGCCTGCCACAAAAGGGGCGGAGCACTGCTTGAGTCCCTGCTGCTCCACTTGGATCCAGCTCCCTGCTCATCTGTCTATGAGAGCAGCAGCAGGTGGCCCAAGCACTTGGACTCTGCCACCCACACGGGAGACCTAACCACCGGCACCAGCCTCGCCCAGCCCCAGCTACTGCAGACATTTGGGAGTGAACCAGCAGAGAAAAGATCTCTCTCTCCTTCAAATAAAAATTTTTTTAAAAAAGTGGAGTGCCATGGAAAGTTATAAAAGGCATAAATCCTCTCTGTTACCCACCGCAAGTTTTCTGTCTCCTTCTAGAGATTCACAGCACTTAGTATGGGTAACCCACTATGCAGATCATCCTGCGTGTTCTCACATACTGGAGATCTTGTCACCTCAGTAGAAAACTTTATTTTTCTTCATATTTAAATTGTGTCTCACTAAAGCACCATGATCTCTTGCTGTTACAGTGTTGTAGTGAGGCATCTCACACACAGCCAAGCGTAACTTACAGACACATCCTCTCCTCCCACTGAAACTCTGGGGTATTTTGGTAGGCAGCACCAAACTGTCTTCCACAAGGGTGATGTCAATTCACAATAGGGGCCAGCGCTCTGGCACAGGGGGTTAAAGCCCCAGCCTGCAGCGCTGGCATCCCATATGGGTGCCAGTTCAAGTCCTGGCTACTCCTTTTCTGATCCAGCTCTCTTGCTATGGCCTGGGAAACCAGTAGAGAATGGCCCAATTCCTTGGGCCCCTGTATCTACATGGGAGGCCCTTAGGAGGCTGCTGGCTCCTGGCTTCGGATCAGATCAACTATGGCCATTGTAGTCATTTGGGGAGTGAACCAACAGAATGGAAGATCTCTCTCTCTCTCTGCCTCTACCTCTCTCTCTAATTCTTTCAAATAAATAAAATAAATCTTTAAAAAAAAGTTCTAAATAAAAATTCTTTTTTTACAAAAGATTTATTTCTTTGAAAGTCAGAACTACACAGAGAGAAAAGAAGAGGCAGAGAAAGAGAGAGAGAGAGAGAGAGAGAGAGGTCTTCTATCCACTGGTTCACTTCTCAGATGGCCATAACAGCCAGAACTGTGCCTATCTGAAGCCAGGAGCCAGGAGCCTCCTCCAGGTCTCCTGTGCAGGTGTAGGGATCCAAGGACTTGGGTCATCCTCTACTGCCTTCCCAGACCATTAGCAGAGAGCTGGATAGGAAATGGAGTAGCCAGGACCAAACCGGCACCCATATGGGATGCTGGCACTGCAGTCAACGGCCTCACCCGCTATGCCACAGCACTGGCCCCATAAATAAAAATTCTTAATTGTATTCACTTAAAAAAACCTCTACCCTGGTAGAAAGTCAAAGGCCCACACTACAGGTCTAGGGAGCCCTCTTCACACGGCACTCAGAGTCCCTGAGGGACCTGCATGTGCATCGCAGCCCCCCCTTGCTCTACAGACCTTACCATGGAGTGGGTCACCCTGAGCTGTCTGCTCACAAGCATCTGAACATGACGTTGGGAGGCCGGCACAGTGGCATAGTGGGTAAAAGCTGCCGCCTGCAGCACCGGCATCCCGTATGGGTGCCAGTTAGAGTCCCGCGTGCTCCTCTTCTGATCCAGCTCTCTGCTGTGGCCTGGGAAAGCAGTAGAATATGGCCCAAGTGCTTGGGCCCCAGCACCCACGTGGGAGACCCGGAAGTTCCTGGCTCCTGGCTCTGGATCCTGGCAGCTCCAGCCACTGCGGCCATTTGAGGAGTGAACCAGCGGATGGAAGACCTCTCTCTCTGTCTCTGTCTCTGTCAGTAACCCTGCCTTTCAAATAATAAGTAAATCTTAAAAAAAAAAAAAAAAAAAAAAAGATGCAGGGCCAGCGCTGCGGCTCAATAGGCTAATCCTCCGCTTTGCGGCGCCAGCACACCTGGTTCTAGTCCCAGTCGGGGCGCCGGATTCTGTCCCGGGAGTGCAGAGGAGGATGGCCCAAGTGCTTGGGCCCTGCACCCCATGGGAGACCAGGAGAAGCACCTGGCTCCTGCCATCGGATCAGCGCGGTGCGCCGGCCACAGCGGCCATTGGAGGGTGAACCAACGGCAAAGGAAGACCTTTCTCTCTGTCTCTCACTGTCCACTCTGCCTGTCAAAAGAACAAAAACACCAAAAAACAAAAACAAAAACAATTAAATAAATAAATAAAAAGATGCTGGGGTGATGAAATCCACCTGGCCCATGGACTGATCTGTCTGTCATCTCCCACCTGGAGACAGAGGCATGAGCCCTCAGCCACAGCGACTGCCACTGAAAATGGCACTTTCTGCTAGGCATGGCCATCTAGAGGTCAGTCTTCTAATGGAGCGTCAAAGATCCAGCCTAGCGAAGCCCTGGCTGTTGGGGATAACGGGAGGGTGGGGGTCGGAGGGGACCCACCAGGGCAAGAAGCGGAGAATGGCAGCCAACGCCCCTCTACAGAAGGGCGAGCAACTGAGAGTCTCCCCCGCTCATCACTCTGATACGATCACTCCCACCAGCGTGATCCCCTGACAGTGGGCCTGGTTCAGCCTGCACAGGGCTGGAAATGTCTGAGCGAATGCTGAAAACTCAGGAGTTCACATGGAAAAATCTGGAGTTTTGGTTCTCTTAAGAAAATGCTTGCGGACCCTGAACCTGCATGGTTGAGGGCTCTGGTCCCTGGAGAGGGCACCTGGCTGCCCTCCTGCATGGGGCTCACAGGACCATTTCAGCTCTCTGTTCTGGGCCCGTCATTTCAACCTTTAATCCCCAAAACTCCAACACTTCTCCCTTTTGTCTTTCTCCCTCCCTTTCTCCTCCTGCACTGCTCTGCACAGGACACCTCGTCTTCTGAGCATGTCCTCTTCAGGCAGGAGGCCACGCACCTGCTCAACATGCTGGTGCATAGGTCCAAAAGCAAGCGGCCCAACCCCCAGGGTGAAGCTAAAGCCACACCACACTGTCCTCCCTGTGGGCCAGGGGGGGAGGGAGGGAGTAGCTGGGTGTCGGCAACCACTGAGCAGGTGCAACACCCTCGGGCAGCGCAGCCTCCTCTGAGCACCGTCGTCAGCAGTGACACGCAGTGAAATGCAGGGGTGACGGCCTTCTGCACAAGCCGCAGCCCTGCACTCTGGCACAGGCAAGAGCCCCAGGGAACATGGCCCTCTCTGGTGACTGACAAAGCTGTGGGTGCCAGAACCGCTCAGAGAGGCATTCACCCACCCCCACACACTCACCACCTTCGGGTCCTGCTGGCTTTCCATTCAGCTGTGCCCATGACTTTGGTCCACCTGGCACTGAATTTGTGTTCTGGAAGAAGGAAGAAAGTAGAGAGCCAGTTCAGTGAGTCCACTATTCAGTACCTGAGTGCGTAAGAACAATGTGTGGGGGCAGCAGCTTCCACTCGAGCCCTGTCCGGATCTCAACAGCTTTCACAGTGTCTCACGGCACCCACTCGGTGCTGCAGTCCCAGGGACTGGAACTGCCAGACCCACCTTCTGGATGAGGACAAGGAGGAAGTGACTCTCAAAACCATGGCGCTAGTTCTACAGCAAGACGAGGACTCAGACCCACGCTGCCTTCGTGCTGTGCCCCGGAACGCTCCACCAGGTGTCACCAACGCCCACAGAGAGCACTCAGTCTTGCTCCAGAGACACAAACTACTCCAGCACGAGTCTCAAAACCTGTGCCGCTGCTACCAGGGGAACGCAAACACGCCTGCTGTCTCCACACGGGCCAGCCGCTGCACCCTCTGACTGCATCACTCAACAAGGCAGGCCTCCTCCACTCACCTGGCCTTGCCTGTGCCAGCCCTCGGCCCCGCTGTTTACCCTCTGCTGTCTCACCACACCCCGGGAAGGGACCAGTCACACGCCAACGATGGCTCAGCCAGGGGTGACCGACAGACACTCAGCTAGAGTGGCACGACCCAGACCTGCTCCCAGCTCACTGAGTGTCCAAAAGCCCCCTGGAGTCCGCAACCACTGAGCTCACTTGCATGATCTGCAACAGACTCAACGGGCTTCCCTCCCCACCAGGAAGAGGCGCAGAGAACAAACCAAGCGCAGCGTGACTCTCCGCCGGCTGGGCTGCCACTCCCCTTGCTCAGCAAGCTCCCCTTGCACACACGCCCCATCACAGGGGCGCTCTGTGACGCCCACCGGTGTCCCTACCCACACACGCCACAGGGGCTGCAGTCCTCACTGGGCCGCTCTCGCTCCCCTTCCTCACACAATGCACCACACAGCCTCCACCTGCACCTTCAGGCACTAAACTGGGGAGAAGCCCGTAGGGCCGAGAGTGGGTTGTGAAGATCCCTGCCAAGTCCACGCCAAGAGCAGAAGCTCAGCATCACCTGAGGAGCAAGCCCTGGTCTCTGCATCCCCTCCACAGTGAAGGGGGACCAGCAGCCACGAAGATGAGCGCTGGATGTGCCTGGTGCTGTGGGCCGACCAGCTCCTCCCCCGCACCGCAGCCTAGGCCCTCGGCGACTCTTCGGAAGAGATGCCCAGGCCCTTACACAGTGTCTCCAACAGTGGGCTCGGCAAACTCCTGTCCGTCGACACCCCAGAGGCAAGTCTGCTGACTGCCAGGGCTGAAAAACCTTGGGGCCACATGCTGGGAACTGACACAAACTCAGCCCTCCCCCGACCGGCCATCAGGCCCAGGTGTGAACGCATCCAGGACGTCGTAGGAGCAAGAGTCTCTGCTCCTTTTTTTCAATTTCAAAAGCACAGTTCAGTGTTGGCTGCAGAAAGGGTGACGGACAGACAGACTTCCCACATACGGTCACAGAGAAGGGAACAGCGTTCCCAGACTTGATGTTGCCCGGAGAGCAACACAAAACCAAAACACAGTAGTTCCAGCTGTTGTTAGGAGAGCTGGCGAATGCTAGAAATCCATGCTGACACATCTTTTTGTCTCTAAAAGATTCCTAGATTTCTCATCTAGATTTCTAGCATCAGCTAAGTCCATCCTGCGGATCTACATAAATGCAGTGAGGTGCCAACGGACAAGCAGATCAGGAGCCCCTGCTTAGTTAATTAAGCCACAGCTTTCTGTTTGAAAAGCATTTTCAACATGCGACAAATCAAGGTATTTCCCAATGTGGCAAACAGACACGCGCCCTTAGAGACATTCAGCTAAGAAAGGTTTCCTTCGACAAGCCAATCCGGGGTGCTGTCCGCGGAGCCCGGAAGAAGCCCTGCAGCAAGGCAATGGGACTGGGCTTTGCCGGCGTGCTGCCTCCTGACCCCTGCGGCCTGCCACTCTTGCGGTCCCAGGTCACTTCCACGGAGCTCACCAGGGAAACCCCAAGGAAGCTGCCAGTCAGCCTGAGTGACGTCACTCACGGCCAATCAGCAGGAGTCCCAGTGGGTGCCCACGTCCTAACCCATACCTGGGGTCTTTCTCTGAAAGCTGCGCATTAAGGTTTTCATCAGTGGCCATGGCAATTTCCCACGCCCCTTGTCTAAAGTCACTCACTGGGTCAGTCTGCCTCTGGGAGAAACGGGTCAAATAAAGAGCACATTTCTCAGAGACGACACCCATCGGCCCCCAGCACCTACCTCCGGACTGATTGACTGAGTCGGTTTCTGCAAACTGGAGACAGATTTCTGCAAACCCGGCTGCGGCTGCGACTCCGGCGGCTGAGAGGCTGTCGCACTGGAACTGGACAGAGGCAGGACACACAGTGGGACGAGGGCAGCACAGGCGAGCTGAAAGGACCCCTCTGTCCCCCCGAGTTACTGGGAGCAAGGTCTCCCAACGGCCTATGCTGGCAAAGACCCACGAGAAACTGAGCCGCGTCTGCTCCACCCACTGACGGTTCACAAGACAGGGCGTCCCTCTGCCTTGCTGTGGAGCCTCTGGAGAGCTTGCTGGAAACAATGGAGGAGACGGAGGGTTGGGAGTGGGGAAGGCGAGTCACAGGAGCCCCAACCCCTGACCAGGATTCCTATCTGCTTTGAGACAAAAGCAAATTTTTCTACCTTCTCGTGGCTAACAAAGAAGTACAAGCTCATAGTAAAAATAATTTTTTTTAATTGAGAAGTCAGAGAGAAGCTGTGAGCTCCCATCTGCTGGTTACTCTCCAGATGCCTATAATGGATTCTGCTGGGCAGTGCCAGAGCTGGGCACACCACCTGGGGCTCCCATGTGGGCAGAAAGAACCCAACTACTGGAGCAATCGCTGCTGCCTCCCAGGTTGTGCCCAAGCAGGAAGCTGGAGTCAGCCACACGGAGCGGGAGCCAGGAACTGAATCCAGGCAGCCTGATGGGGGGTGCGGGCAGTTGAACCACTAGGCCAAAGACCCGCCCTGAAAAGAAGTTTCTAAATATATAATAACTCAGAATTTTTCACAATCTGATCCTCTAGAGGGAGGGCTTCATACACCCCATATGGACTTGTGCAACTTTTTACTTTAATATATTTGAACATCGTTTCCTACTATCCACCTCTTTCTTTTAATGATGACATAGAAATGGATGGGCCATAATCTGGCCAGTCTCCAATGTGGGTATTTTCCCTAGGAAGAGATAAGACTGCAATAGGCATTTCTGTATGCGCACATCTTTACACACCTTTACACACTGTAAGATCTTAGAAACAGAACTGCTGGATACAGAGATGCTTTCAGTTTAAGACATATTGCCAGGGGCTGGCACTGTGGCGTAGTGGGTTAAAGCCTTGGTCTGCAGTGCCAGTATACCATACAGGTGCCAGTTTGAATGCTAGCTGCTCCACTTCCGATCCAGCTCTCTGCTGTGGCCTGGGAAAACAGCAGAAGACGGCCCAAGTGCTTGGGCCCCTGCACCCACGTGGGAGACCCAGAAGAAGCACCAGGCTCCTGGCTTTGGATCAACACAGCTCTGGCCACTGCAGCCATTTGGGGAGTGAACCAGTGGATGGAAGACCTCTTTGTCTCTGTCTCTGCCTCTCATTAACTCTGCCTTTCAAATTAAAAAAAAAAAAAAAAAAAAAAAAAAGTTGCCACACTGCCAGCTAACACAGCCATGCCCACAAGCAATCTTCTGCAAGGGCAACAGGAGAGGACTCTGAATGACGGCCTTGTCTGACACAGCGGCTTCCCAGTCACTCTTTCTATTCAACTTTCCACTCAACGAGATGCCAGGAAGGCAGCAACCCACTTGGCAAGAACCCAGCCAACGTCAGTGGCTTTATCTGTAAGCCGAAGCCAAATCCTACACAGACACTCTTCCAAGGCTTGCACTGGCCCTCCTCTCACGTCAGCGTCTACTAAAACGGCAGCTTCCAGGCAGCGGCATTGTGTTCCCCAAGCCCAAGCACTGAACCCTCCCTGCTGCCAGCCACCCCCACACACACTCCACCAGCTCCCTTACGCCCCTCGGGAGGCTGCGGCCCAGGCACAGCAGAGAGCCACCTGGGGCCTGCTGCCGTCTCCAGCATGCCTCTTCACCAGCTCCTGTGGGCGCGTTTTAATGACGGCCCTTACTGGAGCCTCCCAACACTTTCCACACCAGTGCTGGGAGAGACTGGAGAAAGGAGGCGCGATGCTCTGCCTCTCCTCTCAGAACTTCCAACAGCAGCCGCACGCCAGCGCGCTCCTGCTGTGAGGTGTACCACTGGCACGGAATGACGACCACGGCTGCCCCTGCCACACCCTTCCTCTGGGCCAGGCCCTGCATGAAGTACTGGACCTGTGTTAGCACTCCTCACAACCAGCCCTGGAGCCAGGTGCCATTCCCACACCCAAGGGTGGCCTCAGAGGCTCAGAATGAAAAGGACTCCCAGGTACACCCAGCTGGAGATCACACAAACGTCAATGTGACTGTGATTCCTAAGCTAGCTTAAATACAGACAGGGACCTACTCCAGTCACTACGACTTTATAACCATGTGGCTGGATCAGTCACTCTCTCTCTACGTTCTGTCTGAAATAACTGCAGGGGACAATTTTACAGAAGTGGCTCTGGCCATTCCCACCACAAGCTGGAATGTGAAGGACACTGGCTGGTGGGCTGCACTCGGGGTCCCACCCGCTGTCTGATTCCCTGCACTGGCAGGGAGAGCACGAGACACACAGGGTGAGTGGTGCAAGGCACCTGAGTTTTGCCTTTGTTCCCCACTGGCAAGCCCACAGCAGGTTTCTGCTGCCTGCCCTGGCAAGGTCGTCCCTCCCTCCCAGGACGAATTCGCCTCCCTGGCTGAACAGTCAGAGAGGTGCACCCGGGTCATGTGCCCTGCACACAGCTGTTCTGACTCTCTAAGGACAACTCTGCGCCAGACCCCCGGCCTCCTAAGGCCTCCTGAGAGCGGTGCTGGAGGGGTGAGCCTGCCGGGAGGTGGTACACGAGACCCCAGACAACGGGGACCACGTGTTCTCCCTGCAGCAGCCTCCTCGGTCTGGGAAGCTGCTGTGCCCACAGGGACACCCACCGCTGGGAGGGGACGACCTAAGCGCTAGCCCTGTCCCCAGAGGCTCTCACAGGAACCGGCTCCGAGTCATTGCATAAGCTCCCCTTAGGGACAGGCCTTTCCTAATAAGGCACCGAGGGACACTGACCCCTGGGGACAGGGCTGCTCACAGAAACGAAGCTGCGTGGGCTCCAGAGGCCAGGGAAACTGAAGTGAGGAAGCAAGAGGCACACAAGGCCACACAGAGAGAAGGAGCCCCACGCGGACTTCCTGGGTCTCCAGCCGGGGCTGCCGCCCAGCACCGCCCCGGCCTCGCTCTGCGCCTCCCCTGTGCTTACCTCTTTGGGTCTTGCTGGTCCTGCTTGTTTGCCCATCCCGTCCCGTCCTTGGGTACTATAACGATGTTGGGGTCGTTTCCTTTATTCTCCGACTTCAAGCTTGGCAGGTTTGCAGGTGGTGGCATGCGCCGGGCCGTGGCAACTTTCCCGAGACTCTGTAAGCCATGTCTAGGAATAACTGCAGGGAAAGGGCGGGACAGACAGCACACAGGAAAGCTGCAGCCCCGAGCGGCCCCGCAGTCAGCTGCGCTTTCAGACTGGGGCGAGGGCGGAGCTCAGCAAACAAGCGGGGCAGACGCAGGGGCACACCAGCGGCCTGCAGCCACCTCAGGAGCTCCTCCTGAGGATCCCAGAGACAGAGGTGGCTCAGCACGGAGCTGGGCCCAGAAACCTCACCCCACACGGCAACCATCTCTGGGCAAGTCCTCAGTACGGCAGGACTGTGCCTACACCCAGGCCGGGCCTGAGCAGGGCACCTTGGCCATCCGTGGGCTGCAGACTGGATCAACATGAACCTTCCCCACCAAGTTTTAGAATATCAGAACCAGGAAACCGGAAACAGTTAATGCTAATGCAAATGAAGTTCCCTTCCAGCCACCAGACCAACCCACTGCAGCAGGATCAGACCACCAACAGGAGGCAGAGGGTGCCTCTACTTCCCAAGCCACCAGTGGACCCCACGCCCAGAGACAGGGCTGCACTTTGGGCGCGTGGGAGGCTTTGGTTCGGGAGTTTCTCATCAAGGGAAAGCGAGGAGTGGCTTCAGCCTGCGTCTTACCTGAGGATCTGACCGCGTCTACTGATTTCCCTTTATACTTATCAAACAGGCTGAGAGTCGAATACTTGCTTTTCCCATCCTTGCCCTTGGTTATTTGCCCCAAACGATCGGACATTGCGATGAAATGTCATCTAGTAAGGAAATTTTTCTCGGCACCGCTCCCAATCTGCCTTTGAAATAGGGAGAAAAAAAAAAGTGTCAGTCACCGGAACCTGCGATCCAGCAGACGGATCCAGCAGACTTCAGGGATCACGGCTGGCCTGGAGATCTGAAGACAGCTCTGGACTCACCCTTAGGAAGCGCCCTCACCGCCCACAGGCAGTTGACTTACAGGTAAGAAGTGCCTGCAGACACCCCAAAAGCGCTCCATCGGCCGGGCCACCCCCGAGCTCACACTTGTTACTGGTTCTTGCTCTGTCTGAACCGGCAGCATCCATGGCACACCAAGAGCCTGCAGCGGAGGCTCTCCCACACTCAGCCCTCTCTCCAACCCAAGGGCAGCTCTTCAAGGTGAGACAGCAATGCTCGCCCCTGTAGAACATCTGTGTGCCATCAGAAACAGAACAGCCAGGACAGGGAGAGAGACACGGCACACTGAGGCCCAGGCTGCTCATCTCAAAGGAGAACAAAGACAAATCAAAGGCCGGCAACCCAAGTAAGCAAACCACTCGGCACAGCTGGGTGCAGGCGCTCCTCACACAGCGGAAACGGCAGCCAAAGAGAAGCATCTGCATGGGCCTCTCTTCCCCCATCTGCCAACAGCCATCAGCTACAGGCCAGCCATCCAAGAGTGCAGAAAGCGGCCGTGGGCCGCAAAGCCTTTCTCCTGAGGGTCCCCTGCTGGCACCACCGCCAGGTCTCTGTGCCCCACAGAGAGTCCTGGCAAACATGCGGATAGAGATGCAGGCAGGGTCACGTCATATATGAGTCCTATACTCTGTGGTGGCTGCAAGCACCCGGTTCCTAAGGGTGCAACCCACAGCAAGCCTGCCACCATGGTATTAATCAGAAAAGTTTGCACAAAGCCCTCCATCTTGCCAAGGAACACGCTGGACGCCATGCTGGGGCTCTAGGAGTCCTGAATCCTTAGTGGGCTGTGAAGATGCCTTGTCAAATTCTTTCAGGTCACCCTCATGGATGCATTCCACAAAGCTATCAGAAGAAATCCTGACACCCAGTGAACCCCCAAACCAGTCCACGAGAAGAACAAGTTCACCACACTGCAAGTTCTGGTCGTGCGGCCTGGTGAAGGTGTGTCACCTTCCAGCTGCACCACTGCCGCTAAGACAAGCAAAGTTTGCAGAATCCATAGCCAACAACCTAGACACTTGTGCCGGCTAAAGCCAGTCTGCGATCGTGGAGGTGTCCGGCCAGATTACGAGTTCCCCGCAGTGAGGCCTGAAGACTGCCTGATGGAGCTACTCTGTCTTCATCTTACTGGGGAAGTTAACACATCAGTGCTTAAGACAAGCTACGTGGTACAGCAGGTGTGAGAGAGGAAAAAGATCTGCCTAGGCAACAAAAGCAGCCCCCCAAGTCACCCCCAGTGAAACAGAGCCAGCACCCAGGGCTGACAAGAGGGTGCCCACCTGTGCACCTGCCCGTACGGACACCCGAGAATCCCCCTCTCCCCACCACGTGCTGACCTGCAGGCATCACGTGTCCAGCAGCACTGTCCTCATCACTCACTCGCTTGCTCTCAATGTAAACACTGCATGCCCCCCGGGGCCAGGGAGTACTGAGAGTTTCACTGCCTTTCACCCTACACCCAACTTCAACTAGAGGTTCCAAACGTGATTAAGAAACAAAAACAAACCAAAAAACCAAGCAAGTGACTACTACTCCCCATCACCAGAATTTATGTAAGGAAAAGATTAGGCATGTTAATTACATATTCTTAGCGACTGTAAAAACATCCAACTAATCAAAGGCACTTGGTGGTAGGTGCCACAGTAAGTTCCCACTTCACCACTCTGCACTTAAGTCACCCAGGCCAGGAGAGGCAGCCAGTGTGCTAAGAGGATGGCAGACCCAAAGGCGGCTCCTGAAATGAAACGCTGTATTACAATCCAAGACACCTGGGAGTGTCACCTCCTTATGCCAAGAAGGATTCTGTGGAGGTCACCAAGTGAAGGGTCTTGGGGGGAGATATTACCCAAGCACGAGGGTCCTTGCAAGAGAGGCAGGAGGGTCAGGACCTTGGGACCACAGACGTAGAGGCTGGAGAACGACTGAAGACAGAGGAAGGGTGAGCCAAAGAATGCACGCAGCTTCCAGAAGGAACGCAGTCTTGCTAACAATTTCATTTTAGCTCCATTAAGACTCATTTCCAGGGGCCGGCATGGTGGCATAGCCAGTAAAGCCACTGCCTGCAGTGCCGGCATCCCATATGGGCACAGGTTCAAGTCCTGGCTGCTCCACTTACAATCCTGCTCTCTGCTGTGGCCTGGGAAAGCAGTAGAAGATGGACCAAGTTCTTGGGCCCCTGCTCCCAGGTGGGAGACCCAGAAGACGCTCCCAGCTACTGGCTTCAGACTGGCACAGCTCCAGCCATTGCGGCCATCTGGGGCGTTAGCCCTGCGGATAGAAATCCTCCCTCCCTCCTTCCCCCTCTCTCTCTCTCTCTGGAACTCTTTCAATAAAATAAATAAATCTTAAAAAAAAAAAAAAAGGACTCATTTTCAGATTTCTGAGCCCTAGAGCTCTAAGAATAAATTCAAGTTGCTTTAAGCTACTAAATGTGTGATAATTTGCTACCTGAGCAACAGGAAACTCATACACTCCTTTACTAAGATATTCTACTGGACACTACCATGTGCTACACAAAACTGGACCAGGACACGCAGGACAAGCTGGACATGACCCTATCCCACATGGGCCCCGCCGTGGCCACAGAGCTAATTAAGAAGCATATTCCAGAATCTCTCACTTCTGCATCATGCTGAAAATGCTAAACAGCAGCCACACCCCTGAGCATGGCGTTCCCCTGAGGGTAAAGACACACATTTCTGAGCAGAACCAGTGTGTCCCTGCCCTGTCCTAAGGCCTCTACACAGCTGCACACAGAGACACCTCCATTCACTCAAATTCATAACTAAACACCAATCGAATAAAAGGCAACCATCAACCATTTAAGAAATCAGGCATGTTAAGATTCAATGTGGGGGGCTGGTGCTGTGGCATAACAGGTAAAGCTGCCGCCTACAGTGCCAGCATCCATATGGGCACTGGTTCATATCCCGGCTGCTCCTCTTCCAATCCAGCTCTCTGCTGTGGCCTGGGAAAACAGCAGAAGATGGCCCAAGTGCTTGGGCCCCTGCACCCACATGGGAGACCCAGGAGAAGCTCCTAGCTGGCTTCGGATCAGCCCAGCTCTGGCTGTTTCAGCCATTTGGGGAGTGAACCAGCAGATGGAAGACCTCTCTGTTTGTAACTCTGCCTCTCAAGAAAATAAATACATCTTAAAAAAAAAAAAAAGATTCACCATGGGGGTTGGTGTTGTGGCATAGCAGATAAAGCCACCACCTGTGGTGCCAGCATCCCAAATGGGTGCTGGTTTAAGTCTCAGCTGCTCCACTTCCAATCCAGCTCCCTGCTAACGCACTTGGGAAAAGCAGTGAAAAGACAGCCCAAGTGCTAGGGCCCTGCCACCCACATGGGAGACCACAGGAAGCTCCTGGCTCCCAGCTTCGGCCAGGCCTGGTGCTGGCCACTGCAGCCATTTGGGGAGTGAACCAACAGGCAGAAGATCTCTCTCTCCCCCCAACTCTTTCAAATAGATAAATAAATCCTTAAAAAAAAAATTCAAGGCGGAAAGGCTGGCACTGCGGCGCGCTGGGCTAAGCCACGGCTTTCCGTGCTGGCATCCCCTATCAGGGTGCTGGTTCAAGTCCAGCTGCTCTGCTTCCAGTCCAGCCTCCTCTAAGGCACTTGGAAAGGCAGCAGATAACGGCCCAAGTGTTTGGAGGTTCCTGCCCCCCACATGGGAGGTTCAGATGGAACTCCTGGGTTCTGGCTTCAGCCTGGCCCACACGTGGCTGTTACGGCCATTTGGAGAGTGAGCCAACAGATGGGAGATATTTCTTTCTCTACTACTCTGCCTTTCACATATCAATGTAGAATTTAAAAAATTATGAAATTTGACCAGAAAACACTTTTTTTCCATAAATATTGCTAGAAAGTCTTAAAGTCTGTTAGCTCACTGACACAAAAACAGGTCCTTCTTCGATTCTGCCCTGACCGTGCCTGTGGACAGAGGCTAGAGCGGACACAAACAGGTGGTCTCCGTGTGTCCCCCTGATGCAGCCCATCTTCTCTGAGTCACCCATTCCCACCCCAGCACCCCAGGGAAAACAGAAAAGACAGTGCACAGACAGGAGTCACTCCCACTCCTGGGGATTTACACTTGGGCCAAGCGACATTAGTCAGTCTACAACTATTACTGGAACTGTGCATTCCCAGTAAACGCAACCATTCCACAAACACTACAGGGCACCTGCCACATTCTGGCGAGCAGAGCCTAGGCGGTGCTGGAACAAGGAGCGCCCCGGACTAGACCTGCACGAGGCCTGCACCCACACCGCTTCTCAAGCGGCTCCCTTCCAACGGAGCTTCACACCTGCTGAGCACAGCACTGACCTCAGTTTCCCCATTGACTGACTGAGAGTCTGGACAAGAACTCACCAGCATCGGCCATTTCTAAACATCAAGCATGTAAATAACCCACCGCATCTGGGATTTGATTCTGATACACACCTGGGGTGCTAACAGGCGATCACCTGCGTCCCTATGCTATGGAAACGACCCCTGGGGCAGGGCCTACCACCTGCTCACTTCACTCTCCACAGACAAAGGCTGCGGACGGTTCTTTCAGGCTGACGTTCCCTTAGAGCAGGGGCAGCAAATCAGTCGGCCTGGCAGGGGAAACGCAGGTGTCCCGCACGGCCCTCAAAGCCTGCTGGACCGACTCTATGAGCTTCCACAAAAGACGTTTACGGACACCCACATACAGCACGGCTCCGAGATAAAACACATCATCATCTGGATGTCTCTCCACTGAAGTGCTGCCACACTGGGGCCTGGCTCGACCACACCCAGCTGGCTCCCTGCTTGCCAGCTGGTTTTCATAAGCGTCAGACCAGGAGGCCTTTAACCAACTTCCAAACATCTACTGAGTTTCTATTTATCAGCACACACTCCAAACTCAAGCAGCCGTGATCCCATGGTAGGAAGAATACCATGCGTTTTTGTCAGGAAGTCGGCTGAGGCTTCTGTGGGTTGGAGGTCACAGGATCTCTCCAGATTCGTGAGACGAGAACTGGCTGGAACCGGCCCCAAGTCCTTGCAGGTAAGTGGGGACCAAGTCCTGCTTAGGGCCACCTGCTGTCTCCTCTCCATTTGGTGAACACAGAATTATTTTCATTCCCAAACAAAATCTGATCTGGAATGTCCGTTTTTACTCCCCAGAAAGCAGGCACGAGCTGGGCCCTCCTGCCCGCCTCCTGCCCCACCACGGCGACCCTCCCTCTGCTGCAGCGGCCGCCTGAGGGCCACCTGGGCCCAGAGGCACTCTGAGGAATCCTGCCTGAAAATAAACATTGCCCAAAGGCAGTGGAGAAAAGGGCCAAAAATGCACGTGAAGGCAGCTCTGAGGAATGAGTAAGTGAATTCACGGACTGACAGCAAATCCAGACCTGCATGCTTGGGCAACCGAAGGTCCAGGCTTGGCTGGAACAGCAGCTACACAAGATCTGCCAACAAAGCACCCACCATCCGAGCCCCGCCAACGGCTAACCAGGTCCCTCTCTGCGCACCAGAGGGAAAGTCTCCCTGCACTCGTAGTTTATGAAAAGCCATTTCCGGATAACAGGATTAATTTCACCCACACGTGGGCAGCAGCCAGCGTCAGGTGCCCGAGCAGGCGATCTGCGGCAGCCTGGAACACACTGGGAACCCTAACAGCTGCACGCCCAGGCTGATGGCCTCGGCACTGCTGAGGCTGGGCATCCTGCTAAGCACTCACAGCCCTGACGCCGCACAACCACCCCTTCTGGGAGAGACTACTGTGTCAGCCTGCTTGGCAGAGAACGTTCAAGTTCAACCAGCACAGGAAAGTAACTCGTCCAAGGTCACAAGGCTGCCAGGTGCTGGAGCCAGGCCTGCAGATTAAATGCCCGGGGAACCTGGGACGCCACTGCCGACAGGAAAGACGGGGCGATCCGTTCTGCTGTCAGTCAACCCAGGCTCAACAGCTGCGTTCTGGCCTGCACAGACGGTGGTACTGGACAAAAACTCCAAGACAAGCACATTATGCCACGCCTCCAGCAACCAGAGTTCCAGCCAAAGCAAATCCACTTTCATGCTTTTTTTTACAGTCTCCCTGAGTCTAGTAACAGTGGATCAAAATCGCCTTCTGCTTCCTTTAGTCCTCACCCTGGGACAGCTGGGGCACTCAACAGGTGCTCTTCCTGCAGTCACTGATGAGGAGGACCCACTGTGCGCCCCGCACGCTCTCACAGCACAGGGCCTGGGCAAGACGTATGACGAATTCAGCGTGAGTGCTGTGGTCGTGGACACAAGCAGACGTCCAGGGGTGGGCAGGAAGGGTGGACAGCGGCCTGCACAAAAGGATTAAGACCCCACTACTACACAGAGCACCCCCAAAGCCATGATCACAAAAAATGGAAACTGATAGCGGGCTGGACCAACACTTACGGGCCAGGCACGGATGCCCAATTCATCAGCACGAAACCCAGGGACATGACTGACAAGGCCTATCCTTCCCCAACACGTCCACGTCGGGCCAAAAGAACCTCACACGGGAAGGCTGCACCATCACTTCCATTACTCAAATGTTTACAGTGCGTGTGCCAGACACCCCTGAACTGTGCTGCCTCTGAACTCCAGGAGCAAGGAGTCTGCTTGTTCTGTAAAAGGCCGCACAGTAAATACACATGGCTTCCCTGGCCAGCAGTGTGCTGCAACTGCCCCACACCATCAGTGCAGCATGAGGGAACCGCAGATGGTGTACAGGGGCACGGCTTGCTTCCTGTAACTTGATCGACAAAAGCAGGAGGCAGGCCAGAACTGGGTCGCTGGCCCAGAGGCTAAGAGTAAGCAAATGAACACAGAGCAGCAAGACAGATCCAACAGAGTGCCACCCACGTGGGGCGGGGCCGTCTAGCTGGGCTCACTCAACCGCGCGGCCCTCCACATCTCTAGCTCTCACGGGCTCCCAGCCCAGAGGTCAGAAAGGCAGGGGCAGCTCTCAGGAGGCCGGAGCACCCACACCCTGCCCTCGGATCGGAGGCTGGCCCATCGGGAAGCTGCAGTCTGGCCGGTCGCGGCACAGTCCACTCATTCACCTGCAGGACACAGCAGACTGCCAAGGAAACACTGCTTGAGAATACTCTCCCAAGGAGCAGCCGAGGGGTAGCGAAGTGGGGCTTCTGCCACGTGACCACCCAGCGTCCACTAGAGGGGGCAGCGGCTACCACCAGAACGGGGTGGTCCCGGCCCTGAGGAGACAGCCCCGTTAGGAAGCCACAGAAACCACAAACAAGGACTTGGGGCCGGTTCCGGCCAGTTCTCGTCTCACCTCGCTCTCCTGCTCTTGACCTGCATGCCCCTCTGCCTCACTGACTCCGCTCCGGCCTGCCAGGCCCATGGCTTGTTCAGCAATCACACACCCTGGACTGAGTCCACAGCCCCAGCGTCCAGACGACACCTGGAGGACAAACACAGCGGCCCTACACCGGCACCAACCCCCACCCGCCCGTCTCCTCTCTGAAACCGGGTGTGTATTTCACCTCCGGCCCGCAGCACTGTGACAGAACTGCTCATTCGCACTTCTCGGGCATGCGTGTAAGCAGAAAACGAGACAAACACCTTCTCTGATCCAGCGCTCAGCCTCGGCAGGCTGTCTCCAAGGCTCCTCTCCCTGCCCTGCCACAGTGCTCGTCTCTCTGGACTCCTCTTCATCAGCAAAGCCTCCAGTCCACTGACAGGGCCGCTGGGGTGCTGGGCAGACCCGGCACTGTGCCCCAGGAGCTTGCCCCACGTGCGTGTCGCCCTCAAATTCACAGCTGCTCCAGGCCTATGGGTGGACCCTTTACTAACTCTCAGGAGACAGACACACACACTCTGGTTCTCGGCAAACCTGGAGACTACATTTTAAACAACACTCAGCTGCCCCAGTTCCAGGCTTTCCTAAGCCAGGGCTCTAGGTGCATCCACCCAGATCCAACGCCATCACACACTGCGTGCAGAGGCTCACTGGTTACCTGTAACACTCTTCAGGACAAAAGGATGTGACTATGCCTGACAGGGGAAAGCCACAAAGCCCCAGACCAGCTCCCAGGTACATCTCTAGACCTCCCCTCACCAGAACAAGCCCCACGCACTCCGGTGCTGCCACGCTGCAGCACTGATTATCTGCCTCCTGCTATTCCATTTTCATTTCCTATTCAAAGGAGTCTGGCAAGAAAGGTCATAAAACATTGCGTATGAATTCTAAACAGATTTGCTGTTTGTTTAAGAAAATTATGAAAATAACTTTAAAGACAGCTTAGAGACGGCAGCTGCTGGAGCGCAGGCATGCAGAGGAAGCCATCCCAGGCACCCGCAGCTGTCCCTGGCCAGCTCAGGGGCGACTCTGTTTACAACACCCCAAAGCCCTTCCCAACAGAATGACGTCACCTGCAGCAGGCCGGAATCCGGGCAGAGAGGGAGGAAGAAGGAGGCCAGCCTGGCCCCAGAGAAAGCATGGCTCCCTGCCTTCCCAACATGACATTCGCTCAGTTTCCTACCAACGCGGTTCCCCGTGCAGCAGGTGGCACAGTACCCTCGCGGGGCCCACGCCTCACACAGGCAGTGGCTCCCTCTGCACACACAACGCCCAGAGCTAAAGGAGCCCAGGAGGCCTGAGGCTACCCCACCCTACTGTGTCCTCACCTAGAAGCTAACCAAAGCTACATCAACACCTAACACAGTTCCAGGAAGCCAGCCGACAGGGAAGGCGAAGCCACCCAGCCACTGCTGCCTTGCCGGCCCCTCCTCAAGGTCTGGGGGAAAGGACGGAGGACTTCACCGCACAGCTGGAAGGAGGCGGGGACAAGCGACCAGGAGCCCCACCGGCCATTTCTTCTGGGCCTCCCCACTGCAGCAGCTGCAGATGTCCTGACGCACAAAGCCAGGCCACGTCCCCTCATGTGCGCAACAGCGCTCGGGCCTGAGTGTGACTAAACAGGCTGTGTCACCACGCACGCACACAAACTCTGGTCCTTCCAGTGCACAGAAACACAGTGAGAATGGAGGGGTTCTTGGTTCCCCAAGGCAAGAAGGACCACAGGCACGTGGGGCTCACCCTCCGGAACCCCCTCAAACGAAGTAAACAATAAAGAGAACCCAGAAGACAGGGACGACCCTGGCAGACACGGCTGTAACACGTTCAGCAGGCTGAAACGCAAGTGCGGGTGCAGTGGGGAGAACACCCATCCTCCTCGGATGAAAGAGGAACAAAGGGGGAGACGGGACTGCCGCGAGGCCACGCATGCGACGCCAGAACCCCATGTCCCGTTCCCCTCCCCCACGGGACACAGCAGACCAGACAGGCCAGGCTGAGATCAGAGGGAAGGGGTGAGGAGAGAAGCCAGAGGGAGTGGAGAACTACAGAAGCCTTGGGCCTCTCTGCTGACACCACACAGCAGGGTGGCCTCCAAGCTGACAGGGTTCCTTTCCAAGGCATCTGCTCTGAAAAAACCTACACTTGGGGCGCCTATACGGAAGAGCTCCTACCTACTTGCCCACCCAATCTCCAATCACACAGGCATCTGAGATGGCAACTAAAAGGCAGAGACCAAATAAATAGGCAACCTACAGGAAACAGACAATGCCAGAAACCAAAGACAAAAAGATACGTAATATAAAACTAACATCCTCAGGGCTGGCACTGTGGCCTAGTAGGCTAAGCCTCCACTACAGCGCTGGCATCCCAAAAGAGTGCCAGTTCAAGTCCTGGCTGCTCCTCTTCTGATCCAGCTCTCTGCTGTGGCCTGGGAAAGCAGTGGAAGATGACCCAAGTCCTTGGGCCTCTGCACCTGCATGGGAGGCCCGGAAGAAGTCCCTGGCCCCTGGCTTCAGATCAAGCCAGCTCCAGCCGCTGCAGCCATTTGGGGAGCAAACCAGCGGACAAAAGACCTTTCTCTCTCTCTCTCTGTAACTCTGCCTCAAATAAATAAATAAGATCTCTTCAAAAATTTTTTAGAAAAACTAACATCCTCAGAAAATTAAGATAAGATACTACACCCATAAAACTAAAACAGGATTTTTTTTTCCTCAAGGGACAATAAAAAAGCAAGAAAAAACTCTAGGAATTAAATAGTGATAGTCCAAATCCCTTAATTTCAGGCTAATCACAAGAAAAACATCAAACAAATCCCAAGTAAGGGGCATTCCTCAAATACCTAACCAGCAATGCTCATAACTGTCAAGATCATCAAAAACACCGGCAGTCCACCGACCGCCAGTCTCCCGGCAAAGTCCGGACCTTGGTTAATAACAAGGCACCAATGTGGTTCATCAGTTGTGCTGTCATTTATAGGAGGAAAGATGTGGGCGTGAGCACACACTCCAACTCCAGCTTTTCCGTAAATTGCCCTAAAGTTACAAAACCCAACAGAAGAGGTAGAAGGCAAAGTTAAGCAACCTCTGAAAAAGTAACCCCCTAATTAAAGGATTCATCTAGGAGTCCAGATCTGCTTAGTTCTAGAAGCAAGGGTGGGGCGGAGGGGGCGCCGGTGAGGAACTATCAAATGAAACATCTCCAGGGCTGAAGTACCCCAGAGTGCAAAAGCCCACCAAGTAAAAGAACACAAGGCACAACACAAAATTTCAGAACATCAGGGATAAAGCTAAGAACTGTAAGCTTCTAAGCTACTCTCTCCCACCCCCCCTAAAAAACACAGGTCCCAGGGACAAGCGATCAGAACTGCAGGGGGTTCTTAGGAGCAACATGGGTGACTTCTCATCGCTGCCCTCCCTGGAAAATGCTTTTCGATCTAGAATGCAATCGACACTCCGCTGACCAAGTCAAGGGTGGGCACAGCGTAAGACTCAAACATTCACCTTCTCAGAAGGTGCCCAGGGCTGTGCTAACAGCACAGGACGGCAAACGTCTCAGGGGCCAGTCCCGTCTGTCCACCCAGCAGTTCTTTCTCCCTCGTCCCTGGGCAGCCTGAGAGCCTGAGCGAAGCTGGCACAGACCCACACCCAGCTACAGGAAGACGGGCCAGGTCCAAGAGAAGCCCACCCCCCTTAGAGTGACTGGTTCAGAATGGATATGTAACCCATCTGGACAAACATCAATGGCCCAACCAACCCCAAGCGTGCCCACTTCTGGACTTCAACTTACTCGTCTTGGATGCCCTCACTGATGAAGCCGTCTCAGAGTCTGGCCCAAATCATCCAGCTGAGCACACAGGATCAGAAGTAAGGGCTCCGCACAGAGGCAGGTCTCAGCATGAGCAGCACAGGAAGCTGGGACAGCGGCTGTGCCGTGGGCGCAAGAGCAAGGGGGACAGAGGGCTCCAGGACAGACAGGGCCGTTAACCAGCATGCCACAGGAGGGTCAGCTGCTCCTTCTTGAGCGTTATAAAGAGCGAAGACATGAGCTTTAATGGACTTCTACTTACCCATCTTCTCTGTCGGCTAGTACTTTCCCTACCCTATTCAAAGAATCCTGCTTCCTCTAAAATAATATTCCCCTAAGTTTTCTTCTAGAAGCTTTATATTCTACCTTCCCTTTGGTGTTTAGAATCCAGCTTTCTCCAGCACCTTCTGTGGGAAGGCCAGCTCTCCCCTTTGTCGCGCGGCACCTCTGTCATAAACTATGTGCAGTGTAACTCGGCCCACCCGCCTCCACCGCACCCACTGCACGGCCCTAACTGTGGCGCTTACCCAGCCTCGATGTGTGGTTAGATCCCTCCTTCAGCTTTGTTCATCCTTCAAGAACGCCTTGACTATTCTCAGCCCTTTGCACGTTCATATCAATTTCAGAACTGGCTGGTCGATTTGTAAACGAAACAAAGAGAGAGCCTGCTGGGATGTTGACTGGACTGACATGGAATCTGGACATCAGTCTGGAGAGCAGTGGATCTTCACAATGCCAAGAGCCGGCGAGAGAGCAGCGCAAAGACCGCTCACACGTGGCAAGGGGCGTGTCGAGCGGCACAGGCACTGGAACACACGGCCCTACCCCGGGACCTGCCGACTGCTTCCTGGGCATTTACTCGTACCCAACACACACACACACACACACACTGCATCCAGGACACGTATGGTGAGACTAACGGTAGCACTATTTGTGGGAACTACATGGAAACCAGCTAGAGTAGATCACTACTAGGATGCATGAACAGATTCACACAACTAACCTTCGCGACAATGAGAGAAAGTTATGCAGCCGCACGGATGAAGCTCAGAAATACAACGAAGAAGAGATTTATGAGGGTCGGGGAGGGGTCCAACCCACCCTGAGACTGTAACTGACCAGACCTACAGAGAGACAGTGCAGTTTTTAAATGAGAAAACCATCAGAAATACAAAACATGAGAAAAAACAGATCTCTGCACCTCGGCAGAGCCACCGGGTGAGTCGACCCACAGAGATGGAACCAAGAGATGCAAGCAGACGTGCTCACAAGTGACTCCAGACACAGTTCAAGTCCTCAAGAGCGAACACCTCCACAGCAAAAGGAGAAACAAAAATGACCAACCACTGGAAATCTTACAATTCACTTTTAAAAACTTTGAATCAGAGAGGAATTCAAAAACACAGCTGCAGAATACTAAAGAAAATATGACAAAAAACTTTGAAAACAGAGATAAATTTGTGCTTAAAGGAAACCTGATAACTTAAAGTTTTAAATTCCTCGTAGAAAAAAAAAGCAAATTAAGCATTTTTAAGAAGTCATAAAAAAGATAAATCAAATGTGAAGGAAAACAGAGACAGTGGGGGACGGCACTGTGGCGCAGCGGGTTAACGCCCTCGCCTGAAGTGCTAGCATCCCATATGGGCACCAGTTCTAGTCCCAGCTGCTCCACTTCTGATCCAGCTCTCTGCTGTGGCCTGGGAAAGCAGTAGAGGATGGCCCAAGTGCTTGGGCCCCTGCACCCATGTGGGAGACCCAGAAGAAGCTCCTGGCTCCAGATCAGCACAGCTCTGGCCGCTGTGGCCATCTGGAAAGTGAACCATCAGATGGAAGACTCTCTCTCTCTGTCTCTACCTCTCTGTAACTCTGTCTTTCAAATAAATGAAAGAAAAAGAAAGGAAGGAAGGACCGCCCCGCCCCCAGCCCCGAGCTGCCGGTGCGCGTGGCGCGGTCCGCGGGGTCCGCGCAGTCCCGGCGGCCCACGACGTGGGGAGGATGGCGCTCGCGGAGCTGCGCTTGGTGCTGCTGCTCTTGGCCGGGGCCCTGGCAGCCTCTGCGGACTCTCAGTTCGGGCAGCCTTCAGAGTATAGAACACCGAACTGCGCTCAGTATAAGTTACCAGGCTGCCCCAGGGACTTCAACCCCGTGTGTGGAAGCGACATGTCCACTTACCCCAACGAATGCACCCTGTGCATGAAAATCAGGGAGGACGGCCATGATATCAAAATCATCCGAAGTGAACCGTGCTGAGGGCCGTGTCCAGAAGAGAAGGGGGAGGCACCACCTTCCCTGCCCACCAGATGGACTTCAATCCCCCACCTCCCCCTTTGAGATTGTTAACCCACGTGTTCTGAGAGGAGACGTGGGCGAGAGCCATGTGTAGTGATGGAGAACTAAAAAAAGATCCTTTGCCCCTGTAGTTGAACTTATTACCTAGCTGACCCATGCGTTGCTTTCTTTCCTTGTAATAAAATCACCATCGAATTCAGGGGAAAAAAAAAAAAAAAGAAAGAAAGAAAGAAAGAAAGAAAGGAAGGAAGGCAGGCAGGCAGGCAGGCAGGCAGGCAGGCAATGAAGAAAAAGCCAAAAGCAGTTTAAACTAATGCTTGAATAAATCCGAATTTAAAAACTGGAGTCCTCTGAAACAAGAAATAAAACATAACTAAACCACTGAAAGAAAGGTGTTAGTTCTCCCATTTTATGTGCAAGAAATCATGGCTCGGGGCTGGAAGAGTGGTGCAGTGGGTCACTGGCATCCTGTATGTGCACCGGCTCAAATGGCCGCTGCTCCACTTCAGATCCAGCTCCCTGCGAATGTGCCTGAGAAAGCAGCAGCAGATGGCCCAAGTGCTTGGGCCCCTGTGCCCACGTGGGAGACCCAGATGGAGCTCCTGGCCTCAGCCCAGTCCAGCCCCGGCCACTGTAGACATTTGGAGAGTGAACCAGTGAATTAATAGATGAAGATCCCTCTCTGTGTCTCTAACTCTGTCTTATAAAAATTAACAACAACAACAAAAAAAAGGCAAAGAAAGGAAAATAAATCATGGCTCAGCAAGGTTAAATGACTGGGGGCAGGCCGGCACCGCAACTCACTAGGCTAATCCTCCGCCTTGCGGCACCGGCACACCAGGTTCTAGTCCCGGTCGGGGCGCCGGATTCTGTCCCGGTTGCCCCTCTTCCAGGCCAGCTCTCTGCTGTGGCCCGGGAGTGCAGTGGAGGATGGCCCAAGTGCTTGGGCCCCGCACCCCATGGGAGACCAGGAGAAGCACCTGGCTACTGGCTTCGGATTAGCACGGTGCGCCGGCTGCAGAGCACCGGCCGCGGTGGCCATTGGAGGGTGAACCAACGGCAAAGGAAGACCTTTCTCTCTGTCTCTGTCTCTCTCTCTCACTGTCCATTCTGCCTGTCAAAAAAGAAAAAAAAAAATGACTGGGGGCCGGCACTATGGCACAGCAGGTTAACGCCCTGGCCGGCATCCCATATGGGCACTGGTTCTAGTCCCGGCTGCTCCTCTTCTGATCCAGCTCTCTGCTGTAGCCTGGGAAAGCAGTAGAAGATGGCCAAAGTCCTTGGGCCCCTGCACCCATGTGGGAGACCCCGAAGAAGCTCCTGGCTTCAGATCAGCGCAGCTCTGGCCGTTGTGGCCACCTGGGGAGTGAATCAGCAGATGGAAGGCCTCTCTCTCTCTGTCTTTACCTCTCTCTGTAACTCTTTCAGATAAACAAAATAAATATCTTAAAAAAAAAAAAAAAAAAAGGGGCCGGCGCCGCGGCTCACTAGGCTAATCCTCCGCCTTACGGCGCCGGCACACCGGGTTCTAGTCCCGGTTGGGCCACCGGATTCTGTCCCGGTTGCCTCTCTTCCAGGCCAGCTCTCTGCTGTGGCCAGGCAGTGCAGTGGAGGATGGCCCAGGTGCTTGGGCCCTGCACCCCACGGGAGACCAGGAAAAGCACCTGGCTCCTGGCTCCTGCCATCGGATCAGCGCGGTGCGCTGGCCGCAGCGCGCTGGCCACGGCGGCCATTGGAGCGTAAACCAACGGCAAAGGAAGACCTTTCTCTCTGTCTCTCTCTCTCTCACTGTCCACTCTGCCTGTCTAAAAATAAAAAAAAAATTTAAAAATTAAAAAAAAAAAGGTTAAGTGACTGGATGACTGGAGTCAGAGAGCTGAAAACCCTGAACTTGAACCCAATTCAAGCAGGCATCAGGTCCAGTTGGGAAGTGTGGGACATTCAAGGGGCACTATGAACACAAGGTCTGCTCCTGGGACTACGAGGTCTGCTCTGTGGGTCCCAGGCAATGCCCACAAATGCCCAGGCTCTGCCAGTGCCCCCAGGGCCTGTGGTGAACGTGAAGGTCTGGGTGGGGTCTGAGCCGGCACTGGCACCGCAGTCGGTAAAACCCACACCCCCCGGATCCACCTCACAAGCACACACGCCCAGGCTGAAGCCTGAGGACTGACTAGAACCCCACCTGCATTCTGCAGTTACTGGCCTCCTCCCCTTCTGAATATGCAGTTATGGGGGGGGGGGCAGATTTCACTTCACTACCCAGTGAGGGATGGGCACTGGAAAGAAGTGCCATACACAGGCCTCCTACTCCAGCCTTAAATTCAACACAGACATGCACAGCTCTATTTCAGTTTCTCCTTCCCTTACCACCTCCAAATAATAGTAAAATAGCAAGCGAGAAGTACTTTACAAATGCCAACAAAATAAATCTGCATTCTTTACTGCAGGATCTGACTTGGCAGAGAACAGAAACTGCAGGTGGCATTTATACTGGATTGTTCCTCCCAACCAGATGAACAGATCCCAAGAGCCACAGATACACCACCAAGGCCTGCCTTCAATGCACCAGCCTGGCCCCAGCACCAGGAGCCACGCACTCTGCGTGGATACACCTGAGCCCCTGCCAGGAAAGAACCAACAGCGCACAGCTGTCCAGTCCCTGCCCAGACCACTCCCCTCAGCTATGCCAGTTCTTAAATTTAGGTGACACCTGGGTAACCATTGCCTTGGGAACTCGTACATGTTACTAATACAGTCAGCACGATCAATTCAATGTGCAAGACCAATCAATCCAACTCCAAGGTAACCACTGCTAAGCTGGCAGGACCCTGCCCGGCCTTTCCCTCGGCAGCACTGTGGTCTGCTGAGGACTCTGCACTGTGCTGGGACTCCGAGTGGACCTCTCTCACACAATGGTCATCCTTCTCAGAACACGCACGGCTGCTCCGATCTTTCTAAGGCCTATCAGCAGTCCCCCACGCGGGGGTAGCTTACCTACCCACTGCCCCGGGGATGGACGTGTACATTATGACAGGCAGTGCTACAACCAGCACTCTAGTACTTGCATCTTCATTACACTTGGGCCGGTATTTCTATACCATCTGACATTTCTAAAGGAACTGTTTGTGTGCAAGGAACTGGAAGGGCAGAAAGGTGAGGAGGGAGAACTGTAACCGCTTCCCCAGGCCCCAGACACGCCACAGGGACGCAGAACAGCCGCCTACTCAAAACACACCGCTCTGGAACCACCACTCCCACAGGGCAGCCCCAAAGGATGTTCCTTCGCAACAAGCAACCCAACCTGTTAGCCAGGTGACTGAAATCTACCACAGCCACAGAAGAGCCTCCTAACCAACGCTGAAGCTTACTGCCTCCCCTCCATGCAGACCAGGAGGTGAAGGACAGGCCAAGGTCACACCGTGTTTTCCCTTGCTCCACTACCTCCTCTCAGAACTGAGCCCCATGCCCTGGGGTGTGTGTTCAACAGTGCAGCCCCCACAACCCACCTTCTCTTTAAGAAAAATAAATCCAAAGACACTGAAGGTGGGGAGAGGGGCTGAGAGGGCTATGTGCGGTTACATGATCTCCAACAACCCACACACTATTTCTATTCCAAGCCTCAGACACTACAGAAACCCAGCAACGACAGGCCCTGGGGAACTGAGCAGACAAGATCGGGTCTGAAAGAACAAAGAGTGAACCCTGAAATACTGGCCAGATGTTCCCTAGGGGCATTCACAGGTTTTCAGCAAGGTGGAAAGAGGAACGTTTGTCCTCACTGCAAACACACTAACTATTCACGGATTATTCACAATGAACACACACGCTACAAGATCTCCGTAAGAAGTCTGTCCTCACAGCCCTCCTGCCCTGCCCCACAGGCCTAGCACCGGCACACCACAGGGCACACAGCCCACTCGGCCCAGCCCCCACCCTCCCCACAACACCGAATAAAGCTTGACCTTCTCTGAGCCAGCACCACTGAGTGTGGTCAGCACCACGGTGGACCCACCCGGGATAGGCACACAGCACAGCACAGCAAGGAGGCTGCCAGATGATGCCGGGGAGCCTCCGCCTGCTCGCCTGAGCCCACCATGAAACACTCACCTCCTCTCGCTTCAGGCCTGGAATTCCTACATGGCTAAAACATCCCCATCAGCTGGGGAACAGAATGGTCTCCCCAGCAGCAGGGAGGGGACGACCTTCACCCTCTACTGTGCACCTGGGGAGTGCTGGGATTCTCGAAACAAGCCTGTACTGTTACTGTTATGTTGTTGGTAGTCTTGGTAGGCTGAGCAATGCAGAAATCAACCCCTTACACCACTCCTGACTTGATGAGGTCCTTGGCATTGGGCTAAACGCACCCCAGAAATCTGTCCATATCCAGCCCATCCTTACTGTCCCAATCCTCCAGCGGCGAGGTGTGGGTGGTGGAAAGCACAGAACCCACACGACCTTAACTTAGCTGCCTTCACTCCTTCCGAGACACTTACCTCACGCTCTTCAAGATCAGGACGGACTCGGCAAAGTGCAGCAGGAGCAGTCAGTGCCCAGACGCCCCATTAGCTGGAAAACACTTCTGCAGTGGTGTTTAACTGGGGCGAGAGATGGACACAAAGAGCTCCCAGGCGCCCGCACCGCGAGAAGGCCCCTGTGGTTAAGGCATCTGAGCTCCCGGAGCTGAGGGCACAAGCCACCTGCTCTAGGTCTAAGTCTCCAGCATGTAGCACAGAGCCTGGCACGCAATTAGAAGCCCAACATCTAGTAAATAAACAAGCCCCAAGTGTATAACCCACCAGCTCCAAACCCCCAGGCCCTTGTGGTGCCAAAGCCAGCAGCCATTAATAGTTACTGTTTCTCGAGAGCCTGCTTCCTGCACCAGGCACCTTATAAACAACACTCCAACACAGGGACCTCTGAATCCTCTCCCCTGTTCTATGAAGGTGCTGCTAACCCTTTGTGCACACACAGAATAAAGACTGGAGACAAAAAAAAACTAGCCCTCAGTCACCAGGCTCAGAAGTGGTAGAATCTGGATTTGAAGGCAGTCGACCCCAAAGCTAGGGCCTGCGCTGTGGGGTGCTGCATTGTGCATCCAGTACCCGCCAAAGAGAGCTGCTGTCCACCAGGGGGAGGGGCAGAGGGGCAAGGTGGTCCTGCCTCCCCTCGTGAGCTCCCAGCTAACAACAGCAACCCAGAGGGCCCTGGGTGTGCAGTGCACTTCCTGCCGTGCCTCCTCTGGGCACTCATCTTGCCAGAGCACAAGTCCTTCCAACCGCGTCTGATGAACACCACTCGGGCCCTTCACCTTCTCCCTAAGTGGGAGAGGGAAAAGCTGGAGCCCAGAGGCCAAGTGGCTGAACAGGAAACTGAGCGACTGCACATTGGCTATTATCAGACACGAGACGAGCAGCCCCCAAGTAAATCCGGATACACCAGAAAGAAATGCTAGCAGTGTCAACGCTCAGGGCCTTGCGGGGAGGGAGAGCTCACGCCGTAGGCTCCGGTGTGTGAGCACACAGGCCGCGAGGAAACAGCTGCCTCCACTCCACTGCAGTTGACAGGGAAACTCAGACGCGGCTACCTGTGAGCCTGTCTGCAGTGGCCCTCCAGTCCCCACGGCGTCTTCGCCTGAGAAGCTGCCCGCAGACACCTCTGTGCTGGAGACCCCGGTGATCAGAGCTACGTTTCCCTGACGGTGCCACGCGATCACAGCCTGAGCCCCTACAATGACTACAGCGATCCTGAAGCAGTGACTGCGTTGACTGGGAAACGTGCAGATTCAAAATGACCCAAAAAGGGTATTTCATTTAGATGGTCCCCAACTCAGAAACACTCCAGCGCCATGGTCTTTGAGGCCAGGATTCCACACGGGCAATGTTCACGTCCCAGCGACTCCACGTCCAATCCAGCTCCCTGCTACTAGCCTGGGAAAAGCAGCAGCAGATGACCCAAGTGCCTGGGGCCCTGCCATCCTCTTGGGAAACCCAGTTGAAGCTCCTGGCTCCTGGCTCTGGCCTGGCTCAGCCCTGGCTGTTGCCACCCATTTGGGGTTTACCAGATAGAAGACCCCTCTCTCTGTGTCTCTCCAACTCTTTCAATTAAAAAACCTTAGGGGAAGAAAAAAAAAAAAAAAACAACCATGCTCTAACACTATTATGTACAAATTGATACAAAGGTTTTTGAAGAATTTAGTAGAACTCTCACCAAAATGTTATTCAACTAAAGAGTTCATGTTGCGGAAACAATCTCATACATGATTATGTACAAACTGTTTTTCAACAGAAATTGGGCACAACTGGACCAAAATTAGGTAATACCACAGAATTACCAATAACCTAAATGTTCACCAGTTAGGATAAATCCATTATACCCACAAACGACTCTCTGCATTGCTAAAACAGATGACGCCATCCATCTGTAACGTGCTGTCACAGAACACGCCAAGACATTTCATCATGTGACAGGGTCACACTGCCTAAGAATACAAATACGTGGAGAATGTGTCTTTTCTGGAAGGAATCACAAAAACCTTAGCCTCCTTACAGAGGGACTGGGGATGAGCCTGTATCTTTATACAGCCCTCCATCGCTGTAGCATAGCGGGTTAAGCCACCACCTGCAGTGCTGGCATCCCAGTGTCCTGGCCGCTCCACTTCCGATCCACTCCCTGGGAAGGCAGCAGAGGATGGCCCACATGCTGGGCCCCCGCACCAACGTGGGAAACCTGGATGAAGCTCCTGGCTTCAGCCTGGCCCGGCCCTGACCACTGCAGCCATTTGGGGAATAACTAACAGATAGAAGATCTCTCTCTCTCCCTCTCTGTAACTCTGCCTTTTAAATAAAATAATCTTTACCCACCCCCCCAAATCACCAACTGGGAATAATTGGCCCCATGGGAGCTATTTTTGTTTTCTTCTTTATACACTTGCATATTTTCAAGCCCTAATAAACACTATGGAAAATGCTTATGATATGTTTGGAAACGCAATCCTCATTTTTGTTTTTTAAAACACCTACCTACATGAAGCCGTATTTACGTGTGCGCTCAAGAGCCTGGAAGGATAAACACACTGAACCATAAACAGTGGTTACTGCCTGAGAAGGCGGAGAGAAGAGAGCTTTCATTTTCCTTTGGATGCTTGCTTTCCTTTTCTTTTTATGAGTATACATATTTTTACACTTACATTTTCATCAAGGGGAAAAACCCAGAAAATTCCACGCTATGCTTTGGAACAAGTCCTGCTCTCCCCAGCTTTCTCAACACTCAGCCCGTTCAGTCCCAGGCCGGCCCCTCCCAGACAGGCCCCTGTTTTCTGTCCCGCCTGGAACAGAGCTGTTCTTTAAGCTCTGAACGGTATGTAAACAGCACCTGCCGAAAAAAGCTCTGCAAGACACAAAGGAACCATGCAAAGAGCTCTGGAGATGACCTCCTTTTTCCAGTAGCTCCTGCGGCGATCCAGCCCGTGGCTCTGGACAAAGACAGGATCCCGAAGCACTTGGGGACAGTCAGCTCAGGCCTCCCGGAGCCACAGCCACCATCTGCCCTCCTCTCCCGCCCGACAGCACTTGCATAATGCTCACATTCAAGGGGCCTCTGCACTCTGGAAAGCACACCGACCCGCGAGCTGTCTTCAGGGGCCATGTGTTCCTGATTTCAACACAGAAACACGTGTTTAATATGCCAGGGCTCAGCTTACTACTTTCAAGAGACGCTACATTTTCCAGGACGCCTTCCCCGGCCACGCACCCCTAGCCTGAGGTGGGCCTGCCTGCTCAGCGGGCTCCTGGGAGTCCCTCTTCCATAGCAGAGCTGAGCCTGCACACACTGCTACCAGGAGTGTCCTGTGTTAGACCCAGCACACACTGAGGACTCTGCCTCCTGGCGCACTCACTCCCTCCCCAGGGGAAAGGACAGTTCACAAATAAAAGTCACTGACAGAAGACTGGGTAAACAAAATGTGAAATGTAAATATGGTGGGCACTATCTATCCTTAAGAAGGAAGGAGGTGGGGCCAGCGCTGTGGCACGGCATCCCACTATGGGTGCCAGTTCAAGTCCAGGCTGCTCCACTTCCAATCCAGCTCCCTGCTAATGGCCTGGGAAAAGCAGCAGAGGATGGCCCAAGTGCTTGGGCCTCGGCCACTCAGAAGAAACTCCTGGCCTCTGGCTTCCATTTGGCCCAGCCTCAGCCATTGCAGCCATCTGGGGCGTGAACCAGCACCTCTGTTTCTTCCTCTCTGTCACTCTTTCAGATTAAAAAAAAAGAAGAAAATGAAGGAGGAAGAGGGGAGGGTGTTGAGGCACAGCGGTTAAACCACGCTTGAGAGCGCCAGCTGAGTCCCAGCTGCTCCACGTATGATCCACTTCCTGCTAATGTATGTCTTAAGTACATGGGAAACCCAGATGGAGTCCCTGGCTCCAGGTTTTGGCCTGCCAAACCCCAGCTGTTGTGGTCATTTGGGAGTGAACCAGTGGATGGACAATCTCTCTCTATTGCTCTTTCAAATAAATCAGTAAGTCTTCAAAAGCCTATATTTGATCTCACTGTCACTGTATTTTAAATAGACCTATCTTAAAAAAAATAAAGGAAATTTTGAAACATGCCACAATGTGGATGTACCTTGGAAACAAAATGCTAAATTAAATAAATCAGACAAAATGACAAATGTGTGACCCCACATATGTGAGGGCCCAGAGTAGCAGAATTCAGAGACAGAGAGTAGAACGGGGGCTGCGGGGGTGGGCAGGGGCGGGGAGCTGGTGTTCCATGGGAATGGGAAGATGAGAAGGCTCTGGAGAGACAGTGACGATGGCTGCACACACTGCCGAGCTCCCGGCTCGACACTGTACTTCAAAATAGTACATCGCGTTATGCATATTTTATCACAATAAAAAAATATTTTAAAAAGCTGTATTTATGGAGCTGGCATTGTAGCACAGCAAGATAAGCTGCCACACCTGACACAGGCATCCCAAATGAGCAACCGTTCACGTCCCAGCTGCTCCACTTCCAATCCACCTCCCTGCTCACGTGCCTGGGAAAGCAGCAGCAAAGGCGGCCCCGCAGCCCACACGGGATACTCAGAACACCAGGCTCCGGGCTTCAGCCTGCTCACGCCCCAGCTGTTGTGGCCATTTGGGGTGTAAACCGACAGATGAAAGGTCTCCCAACTTCTCTCTCTTTTTAAAGATTTATATATTTATTTGAGAGGCACAGTTACGGAGAGAGGAAGAGGCAGAGAGGTCTTCCACTCACTGATTCACTCCCTAAATGGCCACAACGGCCACAGCTGGCTGATCTGAAGCCAGGAGCCAGCAGCTTCTTCTGGGTCTCCAACATGGGTGCAGGGCCCAAGCACTTGGGCCATCTTTCAGTTTTCCCAGGCCACAGCAGGGAGCTGGGTCTGAAGTGAAGCAGCTGGGACTCAAACTGGCCCCCATATGAGATGCCAGTGCCACAGGCAGAGGCTTGACCTACTGCACCACAGTGCCGGCCCCCTCTGTGACTTTCAAATAAAAAAAAACTTTTTTTAAAGTTGTATTTAAGGGCCAGCTCCCTGCTTATGGCCTGGGAAAGCAGTGGAAGATGGCCCAAGTGCTTGGGCCCCTGCACCCAGGTGGGAGACCCGGAAGAAGCTCCTGGCTCCTGGCTTCAGATCAGCTCAGCTCTGGCTCCTGCAGCATCTGGGAAGTGAACCAGCGACGGAAGACCTCAACAGGGTTGGGGAAGAATCATGGCTGACACTAGGGTTGGGGGTCCCGAAGCCTCCCTAAGAAGGGGCTTGCCTTCTCCATACTGCACCACAGGCCCTAAGCAGTGCCAGCAGAGTGCACACACCTCTATGTGCCAGGAACAGCAAGTGTTTTTAAGAGACTTGTCCAGACTTGCCCCAGTAAATGGAGGACTCTAAGCCACACTCATCAAAGGAACCAAGACACCCAGACCTGGCAGCTCATGAAGAAGCTGCCTTGGGCTCAAGACGGGAAGATGACAAGGACTCAAGGAGAAAATGGATACGGTGTGTAAGAGACCTCAACAAGGAGCCCCGGAAACTCCACTGTGGGGAGATAACCCCAACAGGACGCCCTGGGGTTTTGTCCGTAAGAGAGACAAGAGGGCTGACAACCTAAAGGTCCAGTAGCAGAGGATGAACAAACCACGGCATAGCCACATCCACTGCAATGTGCAACCGTAGAAAAATCACGTTTCCAGCCACTGGGGAAACACCACAATGTTAAGAGGGGAAAGCAAACCATCAACTGGTCTATACAGCATTGTTCCAACTCTGAAGGCAAACATATCGGAACTGTCATTATCTCTAGATGGAGAGATTATTGTATTTTTACTTACTTTTCCAATTTTTTTTCCAGGGAAAACATCCCTTTTGTCAACAAGGGGAAACGTACTTAAAGGGTCTTGCACTCCGGCCGGCAAATAATGGTGCTGCAAGATGAGAATGACACAGGCTGCGAGCCCGGCGTACGCAGCACCGGCAGGGGAGGCTCGTGGTTTCGTGGACGGGAGCAAGAGAACGTGGAAGGCCACCAGCAACTTGAGACAGACTGCATTTTGCCCCAGATGCCTCCCGCGTACACACAGCCTTACAAACCAGCGTCGGTGCCAGCACCCCACCAGCACCCCACCAGCACCCGGGCCCTCATCTCAGGCAGGGGCTGTCTCGTGGGTCACACGGAAAATCAACAAGCACAGCGGAGAACAAAGCTCAGCCCAGACTGCTGGCTCAAGTCACCAAGGCAAACCTCTCTCCCGGGCAGAGTTTTCCCATGGGCCATCCACAGGGACACACAGTGACACCACCCACACCGAGTCCAGGTCTGCAGGCGTGCACGGAGGACGCCCACGGAGGACGCCTAACAGCTGGTGCCAGGCAACTTCACCAAGAGCCTCACCACCTCCTGTCCCTCTCTCATCTCCATCCTCACAGGCTGTGCCAACTAAGGTTCCTGAGGCTGAACAAGTCCCAGAAAGAATTCTAAATTGTAGTGAAAAACCAAAAATGTGAGATTCAGATCACAAAGCCCAACAGACGTCTCTGCCCTATTTAGTATCTGCCTGCCCATAACGAGATACATACATTGATGGCGGAGCACCTCAGCATCCACTTTAGAAACCCGTGCACTGGCCCACCTGGCCTGCTCTGGTCTGAAATAGAAACAAGCAATCGTATGCGGCAGAATAATGAGACACAAAACCAGCACACAGCCATTAGCAACATGAGTCAGTACTTTGTGCAAAGAAAAAAGAAAAGAAAAAACCACACACACTTGAAAGTACAATAAAATAATCCTTTGGGGAAAAAAGGGGAACTGAAATTCAAAAGGGGCTGGGGAGGAGCTAACAGGCCAACCAGAGGCCTAGCAAAAAAGTCCCTCAGCCAAGCCCAAAGCAGAGCTGGGCAGAACCGGTTCTGACCTGCCATTCCTGAAATTCCACTCTCCCAAGAATGTCTGGTCCCTCTTCCCTAGGCTTTCCTCTCACCCAAGTGGCCCACTGGGGCCTGGGGGATTCAGGGCACGGTAGGCCATGGCAGGCCCCCACAACAGCGGGGACAGGGGCCACGCGGTCAGCAGTGGGCAACTACAATCCACAGGTATGCAGGCACCGGGGGAGGGGCAGCCCGCTGTCTCCCTCCCTATCCAGCCAGCTAACACAGCAGTCAGTCAGAGGGGAAGCGAAGGGATAACAGGAGGCCCGGAGAGCGGGCCACAGAAGTTAGACAAAAAAACAGACTGTGGGAAAGCCAAAGTGAACCAAACAAGCTCTTCCCCCAGGCTGCAAACTAGCCCGTGTCCAGCGCTGTTTACCAACACGCTGACCAAGAGGGAACCTGGATCTCAGCCCTCACGGTGGCCACGCCGGGCTCAGCCTCCGCCCAACAGGCAGCAGACACCCAGATTCTGGCTGAATTCCCCAACCCTTCTGAGCCATTCTGGTGTTCCCAGGCGGTAGCACATACAACCACGACACCAAAACACTAGCTGGCCACACAATGTGGAGCGGGGAGGTCACAGTTCCACCTGCCCTGGAGGACACGGCCAGGGACCCAACAAAAACAAGGTAGCTGTCCATCCCCGTCCTGCGGTCCTGTGGGCTGAAGCACCTTGTTACAAATCCTACCGCGAAGCTCCCAAGAGCCTCCAGACACCCAGGTAGGCCCAAATACTCCCATCTCACAGATGCGGGCGCTAAGGCTCAGAGACTCCCGTGAGAGAACCGGCGAGGACCAGACCCCGGCTCGGGTTCCAAAAGACACGCTTGCCTGTCCAAGCAGAGGCTCCCCCACAGAACCGTCACCCCAGGGAAAACCAGTTACCCCAGAAAGGCTGGGCCTCCTCGGGCCTCTGCGCGTCGTCCTGGGGGATCTCTGGCCCTGCCTTAAACCCAGCTCCAGGACTGGACTTTGAAGGGACCAGGACCCCAGGTCCAAAGACAGGGACCCATGACCACACCCCCAGGTCTACCAAGCGCTCAGCTCCAAACGCTGCTTTGCCTGGCCCGGAAAAAGGGCCCGGTGCTGTTTTGTGCCCTGGACTCCTTCCTCCCTGCCCGAGCCTTAGGCCAGCAGCCGTGGCGTCCACAGCAGGCTTGGCGCCGTGGGTGGCACCCCAGTGGCTAGCATCTGTCCTGGGACCTCAGCAGCTACGCAAACAGTCGTACAAGGAACACCACCCAGCAGAGCAGCGGCTGTGTGCCCAGGCCTTCTGCCACTCTCCCAGCCAGACAAGGTGGAGGGCACGGCGCCCCTACCTTTCTCCATAACACAGCCCCAGCGCCCGGAGCGGGACTGCTCCCGCAGAGCCCGGGGCCTCCCCGGCGTCCCCTGACACCAGGCGCTGTGCACAGACATGGCTGACCGGCTGCAGCTGGAGAGGAAGAACCCCCACCCGTGCTAGGACTTCAGAGGTGGTGACAGAACCCGAACCGGATGATAATGCAGAACGCACCACCAAATGCACAACAAACCTGACAGAGGAGCAAAAAAAAAAAAACCCAAAAACTAGAAATAAAAAACAGACCTGGAACCCAAAGGCTTGAAAGGTTTCTCTCAGGCAGCCATTTAGCAAATGACACGCTCCAGAGAGCCTCCCCGCCCCCCTTCTCCCGCTCGCTGCAAGCTGCCGGCCGCCAGGAAAACACCCCCTCTCCTCGCCTCCAGGTGGGCTGCGACCCCCGCCCCCGCCCCCGCCCCCGCCCCGTGATATTCAGAGAGAGGAAGGAGGGAAAAATCCCTTCCCATCTCACGTAGGCCAGCCCCTCCGGAGAGGCCCACCGCCTGCAACAGTGCTGGGCTTTTTTTTTTTTTTTAAACTAAGGTGGGGGGGGAGAGCAGAAAAAAAAAAAAAAAGCCATCTGGCGGGCCCCGAGCAGCGACATCCTGTTTATTAAACGTTTTTAGCCAGAGAGCATTCAGTGTTTTTTTCAAAATAACCCTGTGGTGCCCGCCTGCGAGCCCAGGCCGCCGTCCGGGGCGGCCCCTGACCCCGCCACCCCGGCTCGCAGGCCCCCGACCCCCAACTCGGGCGGCGCGCGGCGGCCCCCGGCCCCTCCCCCGGCCTGCGGCGCGACCCTCGGCGTTTTTGGGAAAGTGAGCGAGGTGGGGGTGGGCTGGGGGCGCAGAGCCGGGACGCCGTCCCCGCTCCGAGGGCGACCCCGGGAAGGGCGACCCCGGGGGGCGCCCGGGGCCTCGCGCGACGCCCGGGGACCCGCCCGCCCGCGGCCGCGCGGCGCCCCCCACCACAATGGCGAGCGCCGGGGCCCCGGCCGCCCCCGGGCCGCGGCCCCTCGGCGCTCGCGGACAAAGCGCGGCCCTCAGCCGCCGCCGCCGAGACAAAGCGCGGCCGGGCCGCGGCGCCTCCATCTTAGCGCCGCCGCCGCCGGCCCGCCGCCCCCGGCCCGCGGCCGCCCGCGCCGCCCCGCGCCCCCGGCCCACCTGGTCTGGTTCCGCGGGCGCGACGGGGCAGGGCGATGGCGGTCGGGGCGGCGGTCGGGCGCGGGCGCGGCGGGATGGCGGCGGATTGCGCGGCGGCGGCGGCGCGGCTGTCGCTCGCTCGCTCGCTCCCGGGCGCGCTCGTCGCTCGCTCTCTCGCTCGCTCTCTCGCTCGCTCTCTCTCGCTCGTCGCTGGCGCCTCGGAGCCCGTGTCTCGCCGCTCGCCTCCGCTCGCGCTCGGCTCCCCGCCCCCCGCTGCCGCCGCCCCCGCCTCCTCGGCCGCCTCCTCCCGCCGCCGCCGCCGCCGCCGCCGCCCGCAGCTCGGCCCGCGCAGCGCCCCCTGCCGCGCCGCCCGCGAGCGGCAGCCTGGGGAGGCGGTGCGGGGCGCTGCGGGGCGGGTGGGGGCAGGGCCCGGGGGGAGGAGGAGGAGGAGGAGGAGGAGGAGGAAGGGGGTTGGGGGGAGGGGCCGGAGCCCGCCCCCGCCGGTGCGGGAGGCGTGCGGTCTGTGCTGCGTGCCCGCCGGTGCGGGAGGCGGAGAAGCGGGGTGGTGACACCGCGGGGTTACCTTCTCTCTTCTCGGATGCGGGGTATGGGAGGCCGGCTCTCCCGGGTGTGGGGGGGCATGGAAAACAAAAGGCCTGCGCTGGGCTCCTCTGCTGCTTCTAGACAGTTCTTAGCAGGTACAAAAGAAAATTTAAAAGTGAAGACCAAAAAAGAAAGCTGGGGCCTGGCGCCAGCTCTCCCCCCGCCTCCGTCTTCGGGGCGTTTGCCCCCGGGAGCTGAGAGTCGGCGGATGCGGGTGAAGGGCATGTGTCCCCGTGGATCCCAGGCCTGGGGTTGGGTGCCACACAGCCGGGCCCCCAACGTTACCCCCTCTCTAAACGTCGAATTCGCATTGCTTCCTGGGGCAGAGCTTCTAGTAGCTGTGATAACGGACCCCCAGTCCTAATCCATGGTCCTGTGAACGCGTCACCTTAGGTGGCACAGGGGACTTTGCAGATGTGACTAAATTGAGGACTTGGGCTGGGGACTAAATCCCAGGTTAGCTGGGCCCCTGGAATCCCAAGATGGAGGCAGGTGGGTCAGACTCAGAGCAGATGAGTCTGATGAATAAGTTGTCATTTTTTTTTTTTTTTTGACAGGTAGAGTTATAGACAAAGAGAGAGACAGAGAGAAAGGTCTTCCTTTTCCGTTGGCTCACTCCCCCATTGGCCGCCACAGCCAGCGCTGTGCCGATCCGAAGCCAGAAGCCAGGTGCCTCCTCCCGGTCTCCCATGCGGGTGCAGGGCCCAAGCACTTGGGCCATCCTCCACTGCACTCCCGGGCCACAGCAGAGAGCTGGCCTGGAAGAGGAGCAGCTGGGACTAGAATCCAGCGCCCATATGGGATGCCGGCGCTGCAGACGGAGGATTAACCAAGTGAACCACGGCGCCGGCCCCAGAAGTTGTCATTTTTTAAAAAAAGTATTTTATTTACTTGAAAGACACAGCAACAGAGAGAGAGAGAGAGAGAGAGAGAGAGAGAGGTCTTCCATTCTCTGGTTCACTCCCTCAAATGGCTACAGCAGCCAGGGCTGGGCCAGGCCGAAGCCAGGAACCAGGGACTCTGTCCGGGTCACCACCGGCTGCCTTCCAGGAGCACCAGCAGGAAGCAGGAGCAGAAGTGGAACCAGGCCTCCCGCGGGCACTCGGACACGGGATGCAGGCGTACCAAGCGGTGGCCCAACCTGTTGTGTCACAACGCCCACCCCAGAAGCGGTCATTTTGATTAATGAAATGGTGGTGCAGGACCTCACACCAAAGAATGCAGGCAGCCTCTGGAAGCTGGAGATGGCCGGGAATGGACTCTCCCCTGGCCTCCCCCTGCCCGCACAACAGGGCCGCAGAAGGAAACCAGCGCCTCTGGCCCATTCGTCCACTTCTGCGCCCCAGAACTGAGAAAGCTGTGCCGTAGATGCTATGTTACGGCAGCAACAGGAGTCTGGTTAAGACAAGGAGACTCTCTGTGGGCAGCACAGCTAGGGAAAGGTTAAATGGTGGGGAGGAGGGGTCAGGGGACAGGTGGTCACCTCCAGCTCTCTTCCTGCCTCTGGGGCCAGGGTGAGGACGATGCAGAGATGCCGGTGAAATGCTGGGCGGCACAGAGGGAAGCCACAGAGGGAAGCCACGGAGGACCTCCCGCCTGGGCGCCTCGTGCCAGGCTCTGGGGCTGGGCGCCGAACCAGGCAGATGCGGTGCGTTTCGAGCAAGAAAACGAACGCAAATGCATATCCCAAGGTTTTAGTCCTGGGGTGGCTTCCAGCCAGCGGAGTCAGTCTCCTGGGTGCCTCAGGGTTTGCACCTGTGAAAGCTGGGTGTGGACAGCTGTTGGGTTCCCTCCTCAGTGTGGGAGCTCAAGCCAAGAAGAGAGCTGGGCACACAGCAAGCACTCGCTACATGGTGATCGGAAGCCTGGCAGACTGAGGTTAAACTTGGCTTCTGACCTCAGCAGTCCACAGCTGGCAAAGCAGCCAGGTAAGCACCCTGGGTAAAGCCCACACCCCTCCGCTCACTGAGTGGTGACAAAGCAGTAAACACCATGTTAGAAAAGAAAGCTCGTGCAGTGTGTCTAACGCCTTCACTTTAAAGCCAAGAAGACAGCCTCAGGAGCTTAAACAGCCTGGTCAAGGTCACAGATTCTAGCTAAACCCCAAGTCTTCTAGACATCCAATAAAATATAGCATGAGCCGCATTTGTTGTCTATTTTTTATTAACTGAAAGCAGAGAGAGAGAGTCAGAGTTTCCACCCACTAGTCCACTCCCCCAAAGTCTACCATGGCTGGGGCTGAGGCAGGCCAAAACTGGAAGCCAAAGACTCGACCTAGGTTTCTCATGTGGGTGGCAGGGTCCCAAGTGCTTGAGCCACTACCTGCTGCCTCCCAGGGTCTTCCAGTCACAAGAAACTGGAGTCAGGAGCCAGCCAGAGCCAGACACTCTGGTATGGGTATAGACAAACAGCTACCTACATGGCTCATTTTAAATGCCATAGTGACCACATTAAAAAAGAGAAAAAACTAATGTTAATAATGCAGCTAACTGGCCGGCGCCACGGCTCACTTGGCTAATCCTCCGCCTGCGGCACCGGCACCCCAGATTCTAGTCCCGGTTGGGGCGCTGGATTCTGTCCTGGTTGCTCCTCTTCCAGGCCAGCTCTCTGCTGTGGCCCGGGAAGGCAGTGGAGGATGGCCCAAGTGCTTGGGCCCTGCACTCACATGGGAGACCAGGAGAAGCACCTGGCTTCAAATCAGCACAGCGCGCCGGCCATAGCGGCCATTCTGGGGGTGAACCAACGGAAAAGGAAGACCTTTCTCTCTGTCTCTCTGTCTCTCTCTCACTAACTCTGCCTGTCAAAAAAAATTTTTTTTAAATAAATAAATAATGCAGCTAGCCCTCTGTATCTGCAGGCTCGGTATCCGTGGATTCAATCCACTGCAGATGGAAAATATTTGAACAGAAAATTGCATCCAGGGCAGGGCAGGCCTGTGGTGCAGCAGGGATACCCACATCCCATATCAGAGTGCTGGTTTGAGTCGTGGCTGCTCTGCGTCCAATCCAGCTCCACTGGCATCCTGGGAGGCAGCCAATCCTGGTTCAGGTGTTCGGGCCCCTGCCACCTGCAGGGACACCTGGATGGAGTTCCAGGCCTCTGGCCCAGCCCTAACTCTTGGGCGAATTTGGAGAGTGGACTAGCAGGTGGAAGATCTCTGTTTGTGTCTCTCGCTGTCACTCTCTCAAGTAGCTGAAAAATAAACGTTTAAAAACAAATTGTGGGGCCAGTGTCGTGGCTCACTTGGTTAATCCTCCACTTGTGGCACCAACATTCCAAATGGGCGCCAGGTTCTAGTCCCAGCTGCTCCTCTTCCAGTCCAGCTCTCTGCTGTGGCCCGGGAGGGCAGTGGAGGATGGCCCAAGTGCTTGGGCCCCTGCACCCTCATGGGAGACCAGGAGGAAGTACCTGACTCCTGGCTTCAGATTGGCGCAGCTCAGGCCGTGGCGGCCATTTGAGGGGTGAACCAACAGAGGGAGGACTTTTCTCTCTGTCTCTCTCACTGCTAACTCTGTCAAATTAAAAAAAAATTGTGTCAAGGCTGGCACTGTGGCACAGCGGGTTAATGCCCTGGCCTTCAGTGCCGGCATCCCATATGAGTGGCCAGTTTGCATCCCAGCTGCTCCACATCCCATCCAGCTCTCTGCTATGGCCTGGGAAAGCAGTAGAAGATGGTCCAAGTGCTTGGGCCCTGCACCCGCATGGGAGACCTGGAGGAGACTCCTGGCTCCTGGCTTCAGATCAGCGCAGCTCTGGCCGTTGCAGCCATCTGGGAAGTGAACCAGTGGATGGAAGCCCTCTCTCTCTGTCTCTGCCTCTCTATATATAACTCTGTCTTTCAAATAAATAAAATAAAAAATCTTTAAAAAAATCGTGTCTGTACTGATCATGTAGATTTCCCCCACCCCAGTCATTGTTTTCTAAACGATAGAGTATAACAGCTATTTACATAACATTTACATTGTACTAGATATCTAAGTATATAATATGTATGTATTAGGGAGAGTTTATTTGAGGTATATGGGAAGAAGTGCATAGATCCCATGCAAATACCATGTCATTTTTTATATCAGGGGTTTAGCATCCTTGAATTTTGGCATCCACAGGGAGTCCCAGAACCAGTGCACTCCCAGATACAGAATGGTGACTGAATGTTTTACCTAATCCACTACATCAAAGAAAAAAAAATTTTTTTTTGACAGGCAGAGTGGACAGTGACAGAGAGAGAAAGGTCTTCCTTTGCCGTTGGTTCACCCTCCAATGACCGCCGCAGCCAGCGTGCTGCGGCTGGCGCACCACGCTGATCCGATGGCAGGAGCCAGGTGCTTCCCCTGGTCTCCCATGGGGTGCAGGGCCCAAGCACTTGGGCCATCCTCCACTGCCCTCCCGGGCCACAGCAGAGAGCTGGCCTGGAAGAGGGGCAACCAGGACAGAATCCGGCGCCCTGACCGGGACTAGAACCCGGTGTGCCGGCGCCGCAAGGCAGAGGATTAGCCTAGTGAGCCACGGCGCCGGCCCGGGAAAATTATCATTTCCAGAGCCGGTGCTGTGGTGCACTGCATTCACTGGCGTCCGACATGGACACTGATCCGAGTCCCAGCTGCTCTGCTTCCAACCCAGCTCCCTGCTGACCTGGGAAGGCAGTGGAAGTTGACCCAAGTCCTTTGGGCCCTGCACCCATGTGGAAGACCAGGTTGAAACTCCTGACTCCTGGCAGAGGTAGGAAGAAGGAGAGAGCAGGGCTTGGGGCTAGGCCAGGGCTCCTGCGGTCACTCAGCCCCCGGAGGCTGCCCGCCACAGAGGGAGGACCTGCAAAGCAGTGTCGTATCATCAGAGTTACTGAGAGGGGCACAGCAGCTGATCAGAGCTGCAATCGCGGACGGAGCCAAGCAGGGGGAGGCTGAGGAGCGTGGGCTCGTTCTTGTTTTTATTTTCCTTTCTTAAAATAAGATTAATTTACTTATTTTGAAAGGCAGAGTTATAGAGAGAGAGGGAGAGGCGAAATGAGGCATCTTCCATCCACTGGTTGGCTCCCCAAATGGCCACAGTGGCCGGGGGCTGGGCCAGACTGAAGCCAGGAGCCAGGAGCTTCATCTGGGTCTCCCACGGGGGTGCAGGGGTCCAAGCACTTGGGACGTCCCTGGTTGCTGCTTTCCCAGATGCATCAACAGGGAGCTGGCTCGGAACTGGAGCCGCCAGGACTTGAACCAGTGCCCGCTGGGATGCCCACATCTCAGACAGCAGCTTAACCCACTGCACCACGGCACCGGCTCCTGTTCTTCCTTTTGAAAATTAAGAAACTTGGGGTGGTTGTTGTGACAGAGGTTGAAGGCATGGTTTGGGGTGCCCGCATCCTGTATTAGTCTCTGGTGCAGCCCCAGGCACTCTATCCGTAGCCCAGCTAAGGCACCCTGGAGGCAGCAGATGATGCCAAATGCCTGGATCCCTGTCACCCACGTAGGAGACCTGGATCGAGTTCCTGGCTCCTGGCTCCGGCCTGGCCCGGCCTTGGCTGTTACAGGCACGTGGGGAGTGAATCAGTGGATAGAAGATCTCCTCCCACCCTCTTCACTCTGCCTTTCAAATATATAAATCTTTTTAAAAAGTAGGAAATTGGGGCCATGGCATAGTAGGCTAAGCCTCTGCCTGCAGCACTGGCGTCCCATATGGGCACCGGTTCAAGTCCCAGCTGCTCCACTTCTGATCCAGCTCTCTGCTATGGCCTGGGAAAGCAGTGGAAGATGCCCAAGTGCTTGGGCCCCTGTACCCACGTGGGAGACCTGGAAAAAGTTCCCGGGCTTCAGATCAGCCCAGCTCCGACTGTTGTGGCCATTTGAGGAGTGAACCAATGGATGGAAGACCTTTCTCTCTGTCGTTCCCTCTCTGTCTGTAACTCTACCTCTCAAATAAATAAAATATTTATTAAAAAATTAGGAAATTTACAATGCTGCATGTGTGGAGATAACTCTTAACAGCTCTCAAAACTGAGCCAAAGGGAGGATTTCAACCACTCCTCATTGTCTATTAGCAATTTTATATGTACAGTATATGTATATAATTTTATTTTCCCCAGAAATGTGGTCCCTGTCTTTGGCTACATTAAAATGTAACATTTTCACATGATACTTAAAATGTTCTTTATCTGTGACATTTTTTTAAAGATTTATTTATTTATTTGAAAGAGTTACAGAGAGAGAGGAGAGGCAGAGAGAGAGAGAGAGGGAGAGGGAGAGAGGTGTTCCATCCAATGGTTCACTCTCCAGATGGTTGCAATGACTGAAGCTGCACCGATCCGAAGCCAGGAGCCAGGAGTTTCTTCCGGGTCTCCCACGTGGGTGCAGGGACCCAAGGACTTGGGCCATCTTCTACTGCTTTTCCAGGCCAAAGCAGAGAGCTGGATGGGAAGAGGAGCAGCCGGGACTCGAAGCAGCGCCCATATGGGATGCCGGCGCTTTGGGCCAGAGTAGCCCACTGTGCCATAGCGCCAGCCCCCTATCTGTGACTTTTTAAAAAAACTTATTTTATGTATTTGAAAGACTGAGTGACAGAGAAAAAGGAAGAGACACAGAGAGAGAGACAGAGAGGTCTTGTATCCTCTGGTTTACTCCTCAGGTGGCTGCAATGGCCAGGGCTGGGCCAGGCTGAAGACAGGAGGTTAGAATTCCATCCAGGTCTCCCATGTGGAAGTCAGGGGCCCGAGCACTTGGGCCATCTTCCTCTGCCTTCCCAGGCAGGTTAGCAGGGAGCTGGACTGGAAGTGGAGCAGCCGGGGAATGACTGGCGTTGCAAGTGGAGATCAACCCCCTGCACCACAACACCAGCTCTGGTAACTGTCTTTTTGAAACACGTCTTGGCCAGACATGGTCTCCTTTGCATAAATTTCAGGTGGAGAATGCAAAGCCATGTCAACAGTCAGAGGCAGGTCTTCCTATTTTTTTTTTTAAGATTGTATTTATTTATTTGAGAGGTAGAGTTACAGACAGTGGCAGGGAGAGACAGAGAGAAAGGTTTTCCCTCCACTGGTTCACTCCCCAGATGGCCACAATGGCCGGAGCTGCACCGATCCGAAGCCAGGAGCCAGGAGCTTCTTCCAGGTCTCCTACATGGATGCAGGGGCCCAAGTGCTGCCCCCACCACCACCACCATGTCCTCCTCGTTCTCTTCACTTTGTGGCTCAGCTCCTAGGCACCTCCCCTGTGAGGAGGGCTCATGGGTCGCCCCGTCCAGCCCACCCCATTCCTCCCTGCATCATAGCCTGACTTGAGCGTGGGCCTCCTCTCATTATATACCTGTGTCCACTATGAGACCACACATCACTGAAATGCTCATGGTTTGAGTTCCCCAGCACACACCTTGCAACCTACAGTGGGTATTTAGAGGTTACTGAACAAAGAAGACAAAAACCAAAGTGAGAGAAAGAGAAGAGGAGAGGAGAGGAGAGGAGAGGAGAGGAGAGGAGAGGAGAGGAGAGGAGAGGAGAGGAGAGGAGAGGAGAGGAGAGGAGAGGAGAGGAGAGGAGAATCTTCCATCAGTTGCTTCAAGACCCAGCAGAACAAGGTGATTCGGGCCAGCACTGTGGCTCAGCGGGTTAAAGCCCCAGCCTGCAGCACCTGCATCCCATATGTGTGCCGGTTGGAGTCCTGGCTGCTTCACATCCGGGTTCCCAAGTCCAAGTTCTGGCAGCCCTGTGAGTTTGGCCTCCAGTGAGGGTCTACCCATCCTGGCCAAAGCACATGTGGGGGAAGTTATCACACCTCCACCCAGGAAGGTGGGAGAGAGACCCATTGTTTTAATAACAATTCTCTTGGGAAAACTAACCAGGATCCCTTGCAAATTCCCTTAATCCCTTCTTAGGGCATATCCCCAATTGACCTGAGGCCCTCCCCCAGCAGGCTCCACCCCACAATGGTCCACGCCATCTCCCCAACATCACCACCACAGGAACCAGGCATCCCCCGTGTGAACACTTGGGGACAGTCAAACCATAGCCAGACCATAGCACAAGAGAAGCAAAAAGAGTGTCCAGGGCTGGCATATGGCCTAGCAGTAAAGACACCTGCATCCCATATTTCCCCCCTCTTCATAGCATCAACATAAGATTTCAGGGATTAGCAGCAGGTGCTGTGACACCGAGAGTTAAGCTGCTGCTTTGGGCACTTGGATACTTGGGTACTTGGATACTTGGGTACTTGGATACTTGGGTACTTGGAGGCCTGGCTGCCTCCACTTCTCATGCAGCTTCCTGCTCATGTGCACCCTGAGAGACAGCAGATGGTGACCGGAGTCCCTGGGTCCCTGACACTCAAGTATGAGACCCAGACAGCTCCTGGCTCCTGGCTTGGGCGTGGCCCAGCCCTAGCTAGCACAGGCACCTGGGGAGTGAATCAGCAAGCAGATGGAAGATACTTCTCTGTCTTTCCTTCCCTCTCTGTGTTTCTCTGCCTTTCAAATAGATAAAAATTAATAAAGGCTGGCACTCCAGCTCACTAGGCTAATCCTCTGCCTGTGGCGCCGGCACACCGGGTTCTAGTCCCGGTCGGGGCGCCGGATTCTGTCCCGGTTGCCCCTCTTCCAGGCCAGCTCTCTGCTGTGGCCTGGGAGTGCAGTGGAGGATGGCCCAAGTGCTTGGGCCCTGCACCCCATGGGAGACCAGGAGAAGCACCTGGCTCCTGGCTTCAGATCGGCACAGTGCACCAGCCATAGAGGCCATTTAGGGGGCGAACCAACAGAAAGGAAGACCTTTCTCTCTGTCTCTCTCTCACTAACTCTGCCTGTCAAAAAAAAAAAAAAATGAATAAATAAGAAATTTTAAAAGATTTTGGGGACTAAACTCCATATGAGTGCAGGGGGACAAGCACTAAAACCAATGCAGATCTCTCCTTCTCCGAGGTCCTCTACCTGGCCCCTCTCTCTACAGCAGAGCAGCGTGCAATGGCCTTGGGCTCCAAGCAGAGAAAGCGGAAGCGGTGGGCCTCTTGGGGGTCCTCCAGCAGGGCTCTGTCAGTCAAAGGAAATCCCGGGATTGGCTCAGACTCCGGGGGCGGAAACAGAGGGGGCAGCATCTGGATAGAGGAAAGGGAAGATTTGGGGGCGCCTCGTCAAAACCTCCTGGTTGGGAGGCAGTTTGGGCTGGAGATGAAGGTGCCGCGTGCCGTCTGCAGCGCCTGGGTTTGATTCCTGACCCCGGCTTCCTGCCGATGCTGACCTGTACAGTAGCAGCGATGGCTCCAATACTGGGTTCCGGCCACCCATGGAGGAGACCTGGATTGAGTTTCTGGGAGCCAGAAACTTCAGCCTCTCCCCCCTCCCCCGCCCCGGCTGTTGCATACATTTGGAGAGTGAATGAGTACAGGGGCATTCTCATGCCCTCTCCCTCTGTCTCTCAAACAATTTTTTTTTTAAATGTAAAGTCAGAAAACAAACCCATGCGCATGCCGCCTAAGAAGATGTTCCATCTGACGGCAAAACGCCCGAGGTAGAGACCGTCCATGCAGGCAAGGCCCTGCAGAGTGCTGAGGGCTGGCAGCCGAGAAGGGGGAGACCCTCAAGGGCGTCCCCAGTGGACACAAAGCGAGAGTAGGACTTGTGATTTAGCGAGTCCTCTGGCCTGCCAGGCCTGGGCCCGAGATGCCCCGGGGCCCAATGGTGGAAATCAGCGCTTTCTCTGGCGCCAAGACTGCAGGAGGACACCAGGGCTCACGTCCACTCTCACTTGCAGTGCAACCCAGGAAGGCAGGGCCTTCTACCCGTGTGTGGTGGAATGAGAAGGTGAGAAGGTCATGCCAACATGGCCGCTGGCATCAGAAACTGCCTGGCAACAGGCCGTGATTGGATGGATTTGGAAACTGCCTGGCAACAGGCTGTGATTGGTTAGGGCATAGACTGCCCCTTGACCAGATTGGCTGCCTTGGCTATATAAGCAGCTGTAGCAAATGAAATAAATGAGTCTGCTGGCTGTTCCTCTCAGGTCCTGCGGTCTCTTGCCCCCTCAGAAACGAATCCACAGCAACACTCGTGCTGTTATCATGAATTCCTGGATGCTTGGTCGGGCCTGCTTCCATATTCCCAACACCTGTTCTCTGCAGAGCAATGGCACCAAGGGGAGATGGGACAAGCCCAGGCTTTCAGTTTGGAGAGTGTAGCCACCTTCCCTCCAGGAGGAGAAGGAATAATATTGCAGGGGAAATAGATTCCAGCTACCAAAACTGAGGGAGCCTTCTTGGTGCAGGCCTTGAAGCAAAAATGGAGCTTAAATCAGTGAGACCAGGGAAGAACATTCCAGACGGAGGCACCAGCTTGAACAACAAACCTGGAGATGGGAGGGTGTGGGCATGGGGAGGGAGCTGTGGGCTGGCCGGTGGCCATTGGGAATGTGGCCACATCCATGGGAATGTGCATTCCAGTAGGAACGGGAGCCTGCAGCTAAAAATACGACACGGTGCATCAGGAGCACGGAGCCCTGCACAGACCTGGGCGCTCACAGCAGACAGGGCAGCATCTGCTGCTCCGGGGCGCGGTGGCACGGAGGCCTGGGACGCCTCGTTTCCATAACGTGCCCAGCGCCCACCAGGCCATGGCAGATGGGGAGAGAGGCAGGGGAGGAATGCAGTTAGCAGGGAACAGAAGATGAGCGGGGCTCCGATCTACACCTTGGAGGCCTGGGCTGACAAAAATAAGCCCAGCATTTTGGAGGGGTTGAGTTTGGGTAAGGAGGGGGAAAAGAATGCAGAAGCAGCCTTCCAGGGAGGCTCCCAAATCCAGGACAAGGAACACCAGGAAGGCATCCTTCCGCTGCCTTCCCGAATCCTGCCCCTGCTTCCCGCTGGGCCACTTTGGACTCTCAGGGAGACTTTCCCTCCAGTGGATAGAGCCGATGGTGAGGAGGGGTGGACAGGATGAAGGGAGGGTGGGGAAGGGGCACTGAGGAATCAAGTCTTGCCCTCTGAAACCCCTGGAGAAATTCCATGTCTTAAATCAAATTTGATAACAAGAAAACGAAACAACAATCCCTAGAACAGGAAAATATGTGTGTGAACCATCTGTCTGATAAGGGCCTAGAAACCGAATGTATAGAGAGCTCTCAGTGCCCAACAACAGAAGGCAACCAACCCCATGAAAAACGGACACAGGACTTGAACGGCCATTTCTCAAAAGAAGATATACAAATGGCCAATGAGCACATGAAAAGATGCTGCAGACCCGCCCATGAGAAAAACACAATTCAGATCTGCAATGAGAGACAAGGTCGCACCCACCGGAAAGGCCATCAGGAAGAAAGTGGGGAAGTACAAGTGTTGGCAGAGCCGTGGAGTCGTTGGAGCACTCACACGTTGCTGGTGGGATGTAAAATAGCGTAGCTGCTGCAGGAAACAACTTCCTGTCTTCCTAACAAGTTAAACGAGAGCCTGGTGCAGCGGGTTAACACCCCGGCCTGAAGTGCCGGCATCCCTTATGGGCGCCGGTTCTAGGCCCGGCTGCTCCTCTTCCGATCCCGCTCTCTGCTATGGCCTGGGAAAGCAATGGAAGACGGCCCAAGTCCTTGGGCCCCTGCACCTGTGTGGGAGACCCGGAGGAGGCTCCTGGCTCCTGGCTTTGGATCAGCGCAGCTCCGGCCATTGTGGCCATCTGGGGAGTGAACCAGCTGATGGAAGACCTCTCTGTCTCTCTCTCTCTCTCTCTGCCTCTCCTTCTCTCTGTGTGTAACTCTGACTTTCAAAAAAATAAAAGAAATCTTAAAAAAAAAAAAAAAAACAAGTTAAACAGAGAATTATCATATGTCCCGCAACTCTGCTCCTAGACAGACACCTCCAAAGAACTGGAAACAGATGTCCAAACGAAAACCTATACAAGAATGTTCACAGCAGAATTACTAACAAGAAGGTGAGAGCAACCAAACTGATAGGTGGAGCCACAGACTTTGACGGGACCGTGATGAAATATTAGTCACCAAAAGGAACGGAGGAGCTGCCGTTGTGACAGGGAGAGCCACTGCCTGCGGTGCCGGCTTCCTGGACAGATGCAGGTTTGTGTCCCGGCTGCTCCGCTTCCAATCCAGCTCCCTGCTGATGGCCTGGGAAAAGCGGAAGATGGGCCAAGTGCTTGGGCCCCTGCACCCACAAGGGAGACCGGATGGAGCTCCTGGTAGGAGCTCATTGCCGACGTCTGGGGAGTGAACTAACCAATGGATGGTCTCTCTCTCTCCCCTCTCTGTGGCTCTGACTTTCAAATAAATAAATAAATATTTAAAAAAAATTTTTTAAAGGAATGGAAAATGGGTCCATGCTCCAACATGGATGAACCTTAAAAATGTTCCACTAAGGGAAAGAAGGCAAACACAGAGACCACATGTGTGTGGCCCCGTTTATATGAGCCTTATGAGTAGGCAAATCCAGAGAGACAGAAAGCAAATGAGTGCTTGCCAGGGGCTGCGTGCAGAGGGGGACGGGCAGTGACTGCCTAGTTGGCATGAGGTTTCCTTTCGGGATAAAGAAGCGATTCTGGAATCAGATAGAAGTAATGATTGTGGAGCCAGCGCTGTGGCATAGCAGGTAAAGCTGCCACCTGCAGTGCCGGCATCCCATTTGGGCGCTGGTTCAAGTCCCGGCTGCTCCACTTCTGATCCAGCTCTCTGCTGTGGCCTGGAAAGGCAGTAGAAGATGGCCCAAGTCCTTGGGCCCCTGCAGTCATGTGGAAGACTCGGAAGAGGCTCCAGGCTCCTGGCTCCTGGCTTAGGATCGGCCCAGTTCTGACCACTGCATCCAACTGGGGAGTGAACCATCGGATGAAAGACCTCTCTCTCTCTCTCTCTGCCTCTTCTTTTCTTTCTAATGGTTGTGACTGGGCTAGGTGTCACCAAAGAGCACGCTTCAGATTGGTCAAATGGAACATTTTATGCTAGATTTTACCACACACAATTAAAAATAACCCTGTTAGAAACAGCACTTCTGCCATGTCTTGGTCAGCTACGTCATCACCAATGTTTATCCCTGCATGTGTGTGTGACTGAGACCTCCAGGTGACTTTTTTTTTTTAAAAGATTTATTTATTTATTTATTTGAAAGTCAGAGTGAGAGAGAGAGAAGGAGAGGCAGAGAGAGACAGAGACAGAGACAGGTCTTCCATCCGCTGGTTCACTCCCCAATTGGCAGCAACAGCCAGAGCTGCGCCGATCTGAAGTCAGGAGCCAGGAGCCAGGAGCTTCCTCCGGATCTCCCACACAGGTGCAGGGGCCCAAAGGCTTGGGCCATCTTCTACTGCTTTCCCAGGCCATAGCAGAGAGCTGGATCGGAAGAGGAGCAGCCGGGACTAGAACCGGCAGCCATATGGGATGCCCGCATGGTAGGCGGCGGCTTTCCCCACTCTACCACAGCGTCAGCTCATCCAGGTGGCACTTTAAGGAAGACACACGCTGTGTTCATTTCCAACAGACTCACTGGCCGGAGTCTAAGGGCAGCTGGGCTGCGTCAGGTCCCGGGGCAGCGCCTGAGGGGCCTCCTGGGAAAAGAACCCCCAGTGCTGTCAGGGTTGGGATTTCTGCTGAGTGGCGGGTGCCAGGCAGCCCTGAGAACTCACCTGAAGAAAGGACGAGACCACTTCGATAAACCAGAGCTCTGGGTCTGACGGGAGGTGGCTTTGGACGTGTGTGGGGAGCAACTCGGACTAGACTAAGTTACTAGAATTAAGACTTATTCTATGCATCTGCTCTCCCACAATATGGCGCTGAGAAGGGAGTAAACAGCTTCTACGCAGCTGCCTCTCGCCAACTTGAGTGATAACCTGCAGGAGCTGATCCTGCTCCTGATTGGAGGAGAGCAGCGTACTCGGCGTGTGGGTAGCAGAGTTGGGATTGGTGGAAGAGGACTATAAAGGAGGAGAGAGACAACATGCACCAGGAACATCTAAGAGGAACATCCGAGCAGCCCGAGAGAGCCGGCCGGTGGTGTGCCACTCCCCCGCGGAAGTTGGGAAAGTGGCAGGGGGAACCGCCCTTCCACGGAGGTGGGAGGGACGGCAGCCAACCCGGGAAGGACCAGCAGCAAACCCGGGAAGGGCCGAGCAGACAAAAGAACAGCGCAGGGTCCTGTGTCGTTCCTCCGCGAAGAGGGGGAGCGACAGACGTGGACTGGCAGCTCCCACACGTTCCCGTGTGGGCCTGACATGGGCACGGGTGACATTATCACTCATGGGACTCCCATGCGGTGCAGGGGCCCAAACACTTGGGCCATCTTCCACTGCTTTCCCAGGCCATGGCAGAGAGCTGGACCGGAAGTGGAGCAGCCAGGACTCCAACCGGCGCCCATATGGGATGCTGGCAGTACAGCACTAGCCACTAAGTCAACAGTTCCAACTCTTGCTGGGGGCCTGGCATTGTGGCGTGGAGGGTTAAGCTGCAGCTTGTGACACCAGCACCCCACAGGAGCGCCAGTTCAAGTCCCAGCTGCTCCACTTCCGATCCAGCCCCCCGCTACTGCACCTGGGAAAGCAGCAGAAGATGGCCCAAGCACTCCCATGTGGGATTCCTGGATGGAGCTCCTGGCTTCTGGTTTTGCCCTGACCCAGCCCTGGTTGTTGTAGCCACTTGGGGAGTGAACCGGCAGATAGAAGATTTCTGTCTCTCTCTTTCTGTAACTCTGCCTTTCAAATAAATAAATAAATCTTAAAACAACAACAACAACAACTTTTGTTGTTAGAACTGCTTCCCGCCGGCGCCGCGGCTCACTTGGCTAATCCTCCACCTGCGGCGCTGGTACCCTGGGTTCTAGTCCCGGCTGTGGTGCCAGATTCTGTCCCGGTTGCTCCTCTTCCAGTCCAGCTCTCTGCTGTGGCCCGGGAGTGCAGTGGAGGATGGCCCAAGTGCTTGGGCCCTGCACCTGCATGGGAGACCAGGAAAAGCACCTGGCTCCTGGCTTCGGATCGGTGAAGCGCACTGGCCATAGCAGCCATTTAGGGGTGAACCAATGGAAGGAAGACCTTTCTCTCTGTCTCTCTCTCTCACTGTCTAACTCTGCCTGTCAAAAAACAAAACAAAACAAAACAAAACACCTAAAAAAAAAAAAAAAGAACTGCTTTCCACTCTCAAGAGAACCCAGAGAGATGACTTTGGTTCTCTTTTTACATTTTCCAAGCTAGAAATTAAAGCCGAGAACAAATTTAAATATTTATTATTTATTTTAATTCAAAATATCAATGAGCTTATTACACAGGAACATAAATATCATGGTTTGTAAAAAATGTTCCGAAACATCTTTTGTTAATTGAGAAAATTGTCATTGTTTAAATTGTTGTAAATCTGTTTAATGTCCGGCCTAATAGAAAACAGCTGGGTTCTCACAGCTACTTTTGAATGCAATCTATTGTGCTCTGTTGCCTCAGTTGGAGTCTATGAAGGAGATGCAACCTCACATGAATAGGCTGTGGGAAACAGGAGGGGAGTCTCATAGCCTGTCCAGATAACCATGAATATCACCATCACACATTTTTAAAGAATTATTTTATTTATTTGAAAGTCAGAGTTACACACAGAGAGAAGGAGAGGCAGAGAGAGAGAAAGAGAAAGGTCTTCCATTTGCTGGTTCACTCCCCAAATGACTGTACTGGCCAGAGCTGAGCTGATCCGAAGCCAGGGGCCAGGAGCTTCTTCCAGGTCTCCCACGTGGGTGCAGGGGCCCAAGGACTTGGGCCATCTTCTACTGCTTTCCCAGGCCATAGCAGAGAGCTGGATCGGAAGAGGAGCAGCCGGGACTCGAACCAGCACCCATATGGGATGCTGGCGCATCAGGCCAGGGCGTTAACCTGCTATGCCACAGTGCCAGCCCCCAGCCACCATCACATTTTAAAATGCTTATTTATTTTCATCTACTTGAAAGGCAGAGTGAGAATGAGAGAGGGAGAGAGAAAGATCTTCCACCACATGCTGGTTTACTCCCCAAATGCCTACAACGTTCAAGCCAAAGTCAGAAGCCAAGAACTCCAACTGGGTCTCTCACATGTGTGGCAGGGACCCAAGTACTTGGGCCGTCACCTGCTGTCTCCAGGGTAAGTTACAGGAAGCTGAACTCAAGTGGAGAAGCAGGGACTTGAACTGGCGCTCTGGTGTGGGGTGCAAGCATCAGAAGCAGCTACTTAACCCACTGTGCCATAGTGACCACCCTCTGAGTATAATTTGCTGAATTGGCGGGAAAATATGATACATCATTTCTTAGTAGCAATGTTGAATCTGAATCCATAACAGTGAACTTTTCTTACTCTGTTATGTTAAATTCATTTTTAAAAAATATTTTGCCAGGCAGAGTTAGACAGTGAGAGAGAAAGAGACAGAGACAGTTATAGACAGTGAGAGAGAGACAGAGAGGTCCTCCCTCCGTTGGTTCACTCCCCTAATGGCCGCCATGGCTGGCGCTGTGCCGATCCGAAGCCAGGAGGCGGGTGCTTCCTCCTGGTCTCCCATGCAGGTGCAGGGACCCAAGCACTTGAGCCACGGCGCAGCCCAATTCATTTTTTTTTTTTTTTAAAGATTTTATTTATTTTAGAGGCAGAGTTACAGACCGAGAGAGGGAGACAGAGAGAGAAAGGACTTCCATCCCTCGGTTCACTCCCCAAATGGTCACAAGAGCAAGAGCTGGGCCGATCTGAAGCAGGAGCCAGGAGCTTATTCCAGGTTTCCCACGTGGGTGCAGGGCCCAAGCATTTGGGTCATCTTTCACTGCTTTCCCAGGCCACAGCAGAGAGCTGGATTGAAACTGGAGCAGCTGGGACATGAACTGGGATCCATATGGGTTGTGGGTGCCACAGGCAGAGGATTAGCCTACCATACCACAGCACTGGGCCTTAAATTCATTTTTCTTTTACTTCCAATGTGTCTTTTACTCACACATGATTTTATAACATCATATGATTTGGTGGCCGGCGCTGTGGCTCACTAGGCTAATCTTCCACCTTGCGGCGCCGGCACACTGGGTTCTAGTCCCGGTCGGGGGGCCGGATTCTGTCCCGGTTGCCCCTCTTCCAGGCCAGCTCTCTGCTGTGGCCTGGGAGTGCAGTGGAGGATGGCCCAAGTGCTTGGGCCCTGCACCCCATGGGAGACCAGGAGAAGCACCTGGCTCCTGCCAGCGGATAGGTGTGGTGCGCCGGCCGCAGTTGCCATTGGAGGGTGAACCAACGGCAAAGGAAGACCTTTCTCTCTGTCTCTCTCTCTCACTGTCCACTCTGCCTGTCACACACACACAAAAAAATATCACATGATTTGGACACTATTGATTCATTGAGCCAAGCAGATCTTCCAGATGTTGAAACATTTAACATCCTAATACTTAAATGTCGCACTTGTTAATACCACCACCACTCTCAGAAAAGTCTTTAATTACTGGGGAAATGGTCAAGTTCACAGTGGCTGACACGAGTTTTCCAAAATTCTAACTTTTACTAGAAATTTCTAACTTCAATCCTGGCAACAAACACTGACTGCTGCTTTCCTCAATACTTTCCTCTACTCACGTTTGAAAGAAATTTCTGCTTTAGGGCCCTCTCTGGATAACGCAGTTGACTGTTGGCAAAAATGGTGGTCTAGGGGCTGGCCTTATGGCACAGTAGGTGCTGCTTGTCGCACCAACGTCCCACATTAGAAGCCCAGGTCAAGTCCCAGCTGCTCTGCTTCTAATCCAGCTCCCTCTTAATGCACCTGCGAAAGCAGCAGATGATGGCCCACGTGCTTCAGCCTCTGTCACCCACATGGGAGGCCCAGATGGAGTTCCTGGGTCCTGGCTTCAGCCTGGGCGAGCTCCAGCTATGTGGCTATTTGGGGAGTGGACCAGTGACCAGTGGATGGATGATGTGTGTATGTGTGTGTGCCCTCACTCTGTGTCACTCTATCAAATGAATAATAAATAAGTGAATCTTTAAAATAGTGGCCCATGAACAAAACACTAGTTCCATCACACAAGTGCTTTTCTTGGGTACAACCATTGTCCAGCAGTCCCTCAGTATCACAGGTGAGTGGCAAGACCCCTGCCCCCCCATACACCAGATTCCAAGGGTGCTCAAGTGCCCGATAGAAAATGGCCTAGTGTGGCTGGTGCCGCGGCTCAGTAGGCTAATCCTCTGTCTTGCGGCGCGGGCACACTGGGTTCTAGTCCCAGTCGGGGCACCGGTTTCTGTCCCAGTTGCCCCTCTTCCAGGCCAGCTCTCTGCTGTGGCCAGGGAGTGCAGTGGAGGATGGCCCAGGTGCTTGGGCCCTGTACCCGCGTGGGAAACCAGGAGGAAGCACCTGGCTCCTGGCTCCTGCCATCGGATCAGTGCGGTGCGCCGGCTGCAGCACACCGGCTGCAGCAGCCATTGGAGGGTGAACCAACGGCAAAGGAAGACCTTTCTCTCTGTCTCTCACTCTCACTGTCCACTCTGCCTGTCAAAAAAAAAAAAAAAAAAGGCCTAGTGCTTGCAGATTCTGTTCACAGCCTCCCGATACTTCCAATCGTTTCCAGGTTACATACAGTACAGAACACAGCGCAAATGCTAAAGAGCTGTGACACTGCATTATTTAGGGAACAATGACAAGAAAAAAGATGCAATATTTTTTCCAAGAGTTTTGATCTGCAGTTGGTTGAATCCATCGTCATGGGACCCGAAGACTTAGAGGCCAGAGCGCACGTCCCCACGGACCACAGTGCACAAGGTACGCAAAGTCTGTGTCCCCAAGGGTGCAGATTCAGCAGTTATTTTTCCAGCCTCACCAGTGACATGCCTGTGTAACACTGACTTCTCTGTTCTGCAACGAAGAACACAACGATGACCAGCACGGTTTGGTGAGCCAGCCTCGGCTCAAGCAAACGAACTCGCTGTTCTTTTTTTTTTTTTAATTTATTATTTTATTTATTTGAAGGATAGAATTACAGAGAGGAGAGGGAGAGACAGAGACAAAGAGGTCTTCCACTTGCTGGTTCACTCCCCACATGGCCACAAGCCTGGGCCAGGCCCCAGACAGGAGCTAGAAACTCATTCGGGTCTCTCCTATGCGTGGCAGATGCCCCAGTAATTGAACCAAATTCTGCTGCTTTCCGAGGCGCATCATCGGGGAGCTGGATGGGAAGTGGAGCAGCCAGGACTGGAGCTGGCACTCCAGGACAGGATGTCTTTTTTTTTTTTTTTTAAGATTTATTTATTTATCAAAAGGCAGAGTTACACAGAGAGAGGAGAGGCAGAGAGAGAGAAAGAGGGGTCTTCCATCTGATGGTTCACTCCCCAGATGGCTGCAACAGCCAGAGCTGGGCCGATCCGAAGCCAGGAGCCAGGAGCTTCTTCCGGGTCTCCCACGTGGGAGCAGGAGCCCAAGGACTTGGGCCATCTTCCACTGCTTTCCCAGGCCATAGCAGAGAGCTGGATCAGAAGTGGAGCAGCTGGGACTAGAACCGGCGCCCATATGGGATGGCTTTAACCTGCTGCGCCACAGCACCGGCCCCCAAAGGACAGGATGTATGTGTTGCAAGTGGCAGTGCATCACTATGCCAGCCCCTAAATATTGTCTTTGCACTTTTGAATAATGACTTTCTTTCTTTTTTTATTTTTTGACAGGCAGAGTGGACAGTGAGAGAGAGAGACAGAGAGAAAGGTCTTCCTTTGCCGTTGGTTCACCCTCCAATGGCCGCTGCGGCCGGCGCACCGCGCTGATCCGCTGGCAGGAGCCAGGTGCTTCTCCTGGTCTCCCATGGGGTGCAGGGCCCAAGGACTTGGGCCATCCTCCACTGCCCTCCCAGGCCACAGCAGAGAGCTGGCCTGGAAGAGGGGCAACCGGGACAGAATCCGGCGCCCCGACCGGGACTAGAACCGGGTATGCCGGCGCGGCAAGGCGGAGGATTAGCCTAGTGAGCCGCGGCGCCGGCTTGAATAATGACTTTCACTTTCCATGCTTACTGCACACCAGGTATGGTGCTAATGACTTCATAGACTTTCAAATAAATAGATAAATCTTAAAAAAAAAAGTGTATCCAATGGTAAAATTTTTAGTCTAGGCTCAGATGCAGACAAAAAGAAAATGACAATTAAAAGGAAATTTTGCCAAGTGCTGACGACTAAGCTGTGCACGTGAAGCCTTCATTGACTTCTCCATCACCAGTGCAGGTTCCTCTGGCCACTCTCCTGGGCCTGTAGGTTCCCAGCCAATGGCAAGGCTGGTCTGAGGCAGGCTTGTTTTTTTAATAATAATAAAAAAAAAGTTACGTGAGAGGCAGAGAGGGAGAAGGAGAGCTCCCACTCACTGTCTTACTCCCCAAACGGCCACATGACAGCTGGGTTGGGCCATGCCAAAGGCAGGAGCCCGAAACTCCACCCAGGTCCCCCACGTTGGTGGCAGGCCCCCAATTCCTTGAGCTGTCACCTGTGCAGTAGCAGGAAGCGGGAGTCGGGAGACAGAGCTGGGACTAGGATGTCAGTATTCCACCACGGAATGCTGGTGCCTCAGCTGGCACCGTCTCCCTGTAGGCGAACCGCCCAGGCCTCAGCTCAGGTGCAAGTGTTACGGAGCCCGAGACGAGGGCCAGGTTCTGCTGTGACACAGCTCGGCATCCCAGAGGGGGAATGACAGGCCAGCAGGGCTCAGGTGTGCAACCTGAATGCAGCAGAGTAATGAGACAAGTGGGCTTCCCAGGGCTGCATTCCCACAGGTCAAAGGCCACAGCTGCAAACGTTCTCCCAGCGCTGCAGGCGGCTGTGCCGGGAGCTCAGGCCTCCCCAGCCCTGAGAAGATGCTCCTGAGGTTGCTGTCCTTTGTCTTTGTCTTTGAGATTTTTTTTTTTTATTTGAAAGGCACAGAAAGAGAAAGAGATAGAAATCTTCCATCCACAGCTTCACTCCTGAAATGGCCACAAACGCTAGGGCTGGCCAGGCCTAGCCAGGAGCCAGGAGCTTCTTCTGGGTCTCCCACGCGGGTGCAGGGCCCAAGCACTTGGGCCGTCCTCTGCTGCTTTCCCGGGTGCATTAGCAGAGAGCTGGATTGGAAGTGGAGCAGCCGGGACATGACCCAGTGCCCATGTGGGATGCCGGCATTGCAGGTGGCGGCTTTACCTGCTACGCTACAACACCAGGGCCCGATCTCTCATTTTTCTTGGAGGAGGCACTAACCAGTGAAACACCAGCTGTCCGTCTTGCCGGGTCTTCACGACGCCTCAGGCAGATCTCCTCGGGATGCGATCTGGCCCCCACTTGCCTCTGCAGCCTCACCTCTCACCGCCTCCCTGTCCACACTCACAGCTTTCTCTCGCTTCCCAGACGTGGTACCTGCTGTTCCCTCTGCATGGAACAAACTCTTGCCATTCCCACACAGCCTCCTCTGCATGGGTGAGCCCTTCTCAACCCTCAGGACCTAGCTTGGATATCCTCTTTAGAGAGCCTGTCCTGGGATGCCCATTCCACCTTGCAGTTGGGCACCTGCATCGCAGATTGGAAGGGCTGAGTTTGCCTTCCTGCTCTGCTTCCGATTCCAGCTTCCTGAGAGGCAGCCGTGATGACTAAAGTAGCTGGGCCCCGTCACTCATGGGGGAACCATGAGCTGAGTTCCAGGCTTCCGGCTTTGGCCTGGTCCAGGCATAGGTCTTGAGAGCATTTGGAGAGTGAGCCAGCAGGGGGAAGACAGCTCTCTGACTTTTTTTAAAAAATATTTTATTTATTTATTTATTTGAGAGGTAGAGTTATAGACAGTGAGAAGGAGAGACAGAGAGAAAGGTCTTCCTTCCATTGGTTCACTCCCCAGATGGCCGCTACGGCCGGAGCTGCACCGATCCAAAGCCAGGAGCCAGGAACTTCTTCCAGGTCTCCCACCCAGGTGCAGGGGCCCAAGCACCTGGGCCATCCTCCACTGCTTTCCCGGGCCACAGCAGAGAGCTGGCCTGGAAGAGGGGTAACCAGGACAGAATCCGGCGCCCCGACCAGGACTAGAACCCGGTGTGCTGGCGCCGCTAAGCGGAGGATTAGCCTAGTGAGCCGCGGCGCCGGCCAACCCCACTAACTTTCAATAAACACATAACACAGCTTAAAAAAGTACAATTGTGGGGCCGGCGCCGCGGCTCACTAGGCTAATCCTCCGCCTAGCGGCGCCGGCACACCGGGTTCTAGTCCTGGTCGGGGCGCCGGATTCTGTCCCGGTTGCCCCTCTTCCAGGCCAGCTCTCTGCTGTGGCCAGGGAGTACAGTGGAGGATGGCCCAGGTGCTTGGGCCCTGCACCCCATGGGAGACCAGGAAAAGCACCTGGCTCCTGGCTCCTGCCATCGGATCAGCGCGGTGCGCCGGCCGCAGCGCGCCGGCCGCGGCGGCCATTGGAGGGTGAACCAACGGCAAAGGAAGACCTTTCTCTCTGTCTCTCTCTCTCACTGTCCACTCTGCCTGTCAAAAAAATAAAATTAAAAAAAAAAAAAAAAAGTACAATTGTGGAGGGATTAAAAAAAAACACAGTAATAACAGAAATGGGGGTGTATTAGTCAGGTTGGCTAATGGATGTGACAAACCACCTCAGCATTTCAGTGGTGACTCAATAAAAGTGAATTTTTCCCGTCTCTCCCACACAGCACTCCCAAGTGGGTTTTCCTGGTTGAGTTCCAAGTGGGGCTGCAGGGATTCTAGAACCTTCGTCTCCCGGTTCTCCTATCATGTGCAGCTGTGCAGTCGAGGAATCAGGGAGGGAGGCAGACAGGAGGTGTGCCGGTCACTTCCGCCCGTGTCCCGTGGCCGGAACCGCCTTGTGGCTCCAGCTCACAGCCTGGAGGCTTGGCATCGGGAAGAGAAGGGACCGCGGAGCCAGCGTCCGTCCCCGACACAGCTCTTGTTACTGAGAACCTGCCCTGTGTCGGTGCCACACCTGCTGTCATTTTGTCCTACACCAGCTCCCGTTTACAGGGCGGGAAGAAAGCTGAAGTCAACCGTATGAGGCGAGAGGACGCCCGGGAGCCATATCCTTCCTGCTTCAAAGTCTGGGGGCTCCCGCCTGCTCTGAGACCGTGGCTGCCCCCTCCCCCAGTGCACAAGTGCCCATTTGGGTTAGGCATTGATCTGAGAACCCTCGGACCAATTCATCCAGTACTCACAAAAGCCCAACGAGACAGCTGCTGTTAAACCCTTGACAATGAGTATCTTGGGACTGGCGTTGTGGCACAGTGGGTTAAGCTGTCACTCGCGGTGCCGGCATCCCATAACCCAGTGCCAATTTGAGTCCCTGCTGCTCTGCTTCCAATCCGGCCCTCTGCTCAGATGTCTGGGGAGGAAGGTGGCCCCTGCCTCTTACACGTGAGACCAGGGTGGAGCTCCTGGCTCCTGGCTCCTGGCCTACCCTGGCTGGTTTGGCCATTTGGGGAGTGAACCAGTGTTAGAACTCTCTCTCTCTTTCTCTCTCTCTCTCTCTCTCTCTCCCTTTCTCTGGGTCGTTTTGCCTTTCGAATAAATAAATAAATCTTAAAAAAATAAAGATGAGCGTTTTGTCCGTATTCTTAAGCAAAATCAGAGACGAAACTTTATTAATCCGTGTTGCAAAGTTTGGCCCTGGGACCCTTGCTTATCTGAGGTCACTCTAGTACACTGGTAAAATGAAATATTGCCTTTTTTTTAGAATACAAATATAAATGGAAGGTGTCACTTCCAGCGCTTGGATAGATCAGTGCAGAATGTTTAGGTTTTTGGTGTTTTTTTTTTTTTTTTTTTTTTTTTTTTTTTTTTTTTTTTTGACAGGCAGAGTGGACAGTGAGAGAGAGAGACAGAGAGAAAGGTCTTCCTTTGCCGTTGGTTCACCCTCCAATGGCCGCCGCGGCCGGCGCGCTGCGGCCAGCGCACCGCGCTGATCCGATGGCAGGAGCCAGGAGCCAGGTGCTTTTCCTGGTCTCCCATGGGGTGCAGGGCCCAGGCACCTGGGCCATCCTCCACTGCACTCCCTGGCCACAGCAGAGGGCTGGCCTGGAAGAGGGGCAACCGGGACAGAATCCGGCGCCCCAACCGGGACTAGAACCCGGTGTGCCGGCGCCGCAAGGTGGAGGATTAGCCTAGTGAGCCGCGGCGCCGGCCTGAATGTTTAGTTTTAATTCAACCAAATATCACAGCGTGGAAGAACCGTTTGCAACAATTCCTCCAATTAGACAAAACATAGATACCGCCTCTTTCACGCATGCCCAGAACCGCCACGACGAGGCGTGGAAGACAGGGCACGTGGCCACACCCCTTCTCTTTTCCCCGCCTTCCCTGATTCGTCCGCGGTTTGACGGTATCGCCTCGCGATTGGGCGAGGCGCGAGTAGTCGGCGGGACGCGATTGGGCAACGTCGTCGCCTCCCGCCCACGGCCAGCTCCGATTGGCCGAGGTGCTCAGAGGGTTCGAGCAGACGTTACGTCAGCGGGATGCGGCGGAGTCGCGGGGCCCTGGGCCTGGCCCCGGAGCCTGGGGTCCGGGTCCCAGGCCTCGCGGGGCGGGGCGCGCGGCGGTTGGGCAGGAACTAGGGCGGAGGAAGGGAACTTCAGCCGGACGCCCCCTTTGGATCCGGACCGGGCTGTCCGCGAGGTCCCTGAGGCGCAGGGGAGACCCGATTCACTCTCTGAGAGAACGTGGTTGGCAGGTGCACCTGCCGTCCTGAGGGAGCCCCCCGGGGACGCGCCCGAATGTCCGCAGTGGCCGTCCTGCTGGCGATGCTACGTGACGACCAAGCCCGCTGTGTCGCCTCGTGCGGAGCCTTGCCTTCAACGAGGGTGACGTCACCCCAGGGCCACGTCATAATGACCCCGGAAAATGAAGCCCCCGAGCCCCTCGCCCTCGTGATCGGGGCTCCGAGGGCCCACGCGGAGGGGCTCATGCATCCGGAGGGGCTCCCAGTGAGAGAGAAACGAGACCTCAACGCCGTGCTAGTGGGGGGCTGTCTTGAGAAGACCCCAGATGAGGCCATAGGGCCATTCCAGACCAGTTCCCTTATCCAAGGCGATCAAAACGGGTCGCTCGTCGGGCTACGACTACCCACGAATGACCCCGGGTTTGTTTCGCTTGTGTCAGGTAACCGGAGTGCACAGTGCCCCTCGGAACCAGCGAGAAGCATGCATGGGGACACGTGAATGATATTAAGGATTACCACGGGAACTGGCGCCCACGGCGGAGGTTAGCCGGCCGTGCCCCAGCGCCAGCCCCGCTACTGATGGGTACGGAACAGTACTCCAACGCACGGCTGCTGATCGAGTCAGGCAGTTACGTTTGCACCTCCTTATCTTTTCTTCGTGTTTGGAGCCCACCACGTCCTCTCTTCCGGTAATTTATGCAGAGTAATCAATGGTTGTGAACTATAATTCCTCCCCTCCCCCATGGAACACTAGAACTTACTCTGGCCAGCTGTGAAAGCAAACCCTTTGTGTTCTAAAGGTTTTGTCTAAAATAGCCATCTTAGTAAAATAAATAAAATCTTGGGGCCAGTGCTGTGGTTTAGCGGGTAAAGCTGCTGTCAGCATCTCATATGGACGCCGGTTCGAGTCCTAGCTGCTCCACTTCCGATCCCTCTCTCTGCTATTGTCTGGGAAAGCAGTGGAGGATGCCCAAGTCCTTGGGTCCCTGCACCCACGTGGGAGGCTGGGAAGAAGCTCCTGGCTCCTGGTTTCAGATAGGCCCAGCTCTGGCTGTTGGGAAGTGAACCAGTGGACAGAAGACCTCTCTGTCTCTCTGCCTCTGCTTCTCCTTCTCTCTCTGTGTAACTCTGACTTTCAAATAAATAAATTAAAAAATGAATTTCATAATTTACAGCAACATGGGTGAGACAGGGGATATTAAGCAGACTAAGCCAGGCACAGAGACCTACTGCATGTTCTCCCGTGTGAGGCCGTGTGTGAAGCGTGCATTTGGTGACACGTAAGTGCCCCACATGGAGTCCCAGCTCTGCCCCCGACCCGGCTTCCTGCTCATGCGCACCCCAGGGCAGCAGTGCTGGCTCAGAGCTGGCGTTCCTGCGCCCACACGGGGCCCCATGAGCTGTGGTCCCACAGCTGGCCCAGCTGGGAAGTCTCTCAGTGGATGCGAGATCGCCGTGTCTCTGCCTTTCAAATACATGAAAATAAACTTCAAAATATTTTTTAAAGTAGTCTCAAGGACGTGGAGAACAGGATAGAAGCTGTGGTTACCAAGCCTAGGAAGTGGGGGGTAGGGGTGGGGAGTGGGGAGAGGATGGTTAACGGTGCAGGGGTGCAGTCAGCAGGAATAATTTCCAGTGTTCTATAGCACAGTAGGTAACTGGTTGACAAAAACTATTTCAAAATAGGAGTAGGAAGGATTTTTTTTAAAGATCTGCTTTTTATTTGAAAGGTAGAGAGACAGAGAGAGAGGAGAGAGATCTTTCATCCCTGGTTCACTCCCCAGATGGCCACAACAGCTGCGGCTGTGTCAAGCTGAAGTCAGGCACCTGCACTATCTGGGCCTCCCACAGGGGCAGCAAGGGCCGGAGTACTTGGGCCATCTTCTGTCTCCCCAGGCACGTTAGCAGGGCGCTGGGTCCGAGGTGGGGCAGCCAGAGCTGGGACAGGCACTCCAGGATGGGATGCAGGCGTCGCCAGAGCCGGCTGAACCTGGTGCCCCACCCACCCCTAGAGAGGGCTTCGAATGTTCCCATCACAAAGAAGCGATAAAAGTCTGAGATGGCATGTGCCGATCACCCTGACCTGCTCACTACACATGGCACACGTGTGTGAAGATGTCACACTGCACTTCACAAATACGTATAATTAGTATGTGTCAATTAAAAAAATACATGTTAGACAATTGTGTCTTATTCTTTAGATTACTATCACCTTAATGGCATGCTGCCAGTGAGAAAGTCTTTTGCGGCCATGATGTACCTCTAACAAAATCTTTCTCAAATCTACTCTTCTCTGGCTCCCCACCACCACATGAGGGTGGTGTAGGTATTTGGGGAGTGAATCAGTGGTTACAAGATGTCTGTCTCAGCCTTTCAAATAAAATGAAAAATAGAAATTTAAAAAAGAAAGTTTCAAATAACAAAACAGAGGTTGGCTCTGTGGCATAACGGGGTTAAAGCCCCAGCCTGAAGAGCCGGCATCCCATATGGGCGCCAGTTTGAGTCCTGGCTCTTCCACTTCCCTTCCAGCTCTCTGCTGTGGCCTGGGAAAGCAGTGGAGGATGGCACAAGTGATTGGGCCGCTGCACCCACGTGGGAGACCTAGAAGAAGCTCCTGGCTCCTGGCTCCTGGCTCCAGGCTTCGGATCAGCTCAGCACTGGCCGCTGTGGTCATCTGGGGAGAGAACCCAGATGGAAGACCTCTCACTCTCCCTCTGGCTCTACCTCTCTCTGTAACTCTGTCTTTCAAATAAATAAAATAAATCTTTAAAAAAAAAAAAAAACAAATAACAAAACACTCAGAGTGAGTTTATGCCTCACACCACCAAACTTAAACCCTGACTGCTGCGCCCAGAACTCACATACGGTGCTGGCGGCCAGGAGCGCAGCCGCTCTGCACATCCGTCTGGCAGTTTCTTAAAATGCTAAACGCACACTCCCCATAGTGGAGCAGCCATCCCACTCCGGAGAAACGGAAGCTCACGTCCACGCTCAGCTTGTGCACAGATAATTACTGCAGCCGTGACCGTGTTACTGGAGAAATCGCAGGGTCCTTGTCTTCGCGCAAGAAAGAATTCAGGCGTGAGACAGAGAGTAGTGGGAGGCAAAATAGCAAGGTTTATTAGGGCAGGGACATCCGTAAGGATGGATGGGCACTTCTCCAGACGGATCCTGAGAGACTAGGTGGGGGGGGTGGGGTGGAGGTGACATGGTTGAGTGGAGAGATGACACCTGGCCAGACCAGGTGGGCGGCTCAGCAGAGAGGCAGAGGGCTGATCGTGCAGTCCGGTTGAGGCCGGGGGTTTTAAGGAGATGGGTCTCTGTGTTCACTCATCTCCTCCCGAAACAAAGGACTTTATGGCTGTAAATATTAAGAAGCTCCTGTCGCTCCCCCTCTTCGTGGAGGAACGACACTAAACCCTGCCTAGGCTTCATATCCGAGTCACGGCACCATTATGTCGCTCCCCGTCTTCGTGGAGGAACGACACAGGACCCTGCGCTGTTCTTTTGTCTGCTCGGCCCTCCCCGGGTTTGCTGCTGGTTCTTCCCGGGTTGGCTACCGACCCTTCCACCTCCGTGGAGGGGCGGTTCCCCCTGCCACTTTTCCCCACTTCCGTGGGGGAGCGGCACACCGCCGACTGGCTCTCTCGGGGGCTGCACAGGTGTTCCTCTTAGATGTTCCCCTTAGATGTTCCTGGTGCATGTTGTCTCTCTCCTCCTTTATAGTCCTCTTCCACCAATCCCAACTCTGCTACCCACACGCCGAGTATGCTGCTCTCCTCCAATCAGGAGCAGGTCCTGCTGTTGGTTGTACTGGAGGCAGCTGTGTAGAAGCTGTTTCCTCCTCTCCCAGCGCCATATTGTGGGAGAGCAGATGCATAGAATAAGTCTTAATTCCAGTAACTTAGTCTAGTCCGAGTTGCTCCCAGTTGCTCCCCACAGCTCCTATCTGAGTTTTCCCTTGAAGGTATCAGACAGGAGGAAGCCTAGCTGGGCCATCCTGGGTTCAGAGGAAGGGTGAGCAGGACCCCCTAGAGAATGGGGATCCGGAGCAGGGTGTTTGACATGCAGATACTGGGCTGCATCTGGGAGATTGTGGGAGACTGTCAGGCAGAAGGGGCGGGGACCCCACCTGGCAGGTTATCGGGTAGGAGGGGGCAGGGCAGGATGTGAACACTGGGCTGTCCCTGAAACATTATCAGGATGACTTTGAGATGCAGATGCATATGCTGGACATAGACGTCTTCTCTTTAGGCCTTTATGTCACACACACATAAGCTCATATCTGACTTCCTACCTAACAAGGTGACCCCAGGTCGCCTGATGGAGTCACTGGGCCCGTGTTGGAGGGAGGCAGGGGCCAGCCAGTGCTACTCTGAGGACAGAGGAGGGGCTGGGCTGAGGAGCCCTTGATGCACGCCACAGCACGTCTGCATCTCAGATAAGTGGGCTGCAGAGCAGAAGCCAGACCAAGAGTCCCCACTGCATAATTCAATTTGTGGAAAATTCTAGAAAGTGGAAACTAGACTCTCGCAACAGAAAAGTGGTTGCCTGCCGTGGGGAGTGAGAGGTGGGAAAGACGGACTGGGAGGGGGCACCAGGAAACCTGTGAGGCTGAGGGAGATGTGTTGTCTATGGCGATGGCTCCAGGTTGTACGTGTCAAATCTGTGTAGTTTGTTGGACGTCAGTTGTTGAGATGTGGATTTGTGCCTACACATTTCAAATGAAGAGCCTGGCCTTGAGCTAGACTGGCCTTGAGCTATTAGCTTACATAATACAAAGCCATCCCAAGTAGCACAACACATAAACAACAAATGTCCACACAGACCGCTGCGGTTTTTCCAACGCTGTTGAATTTAAAGTTGTATCATGCTCAAACCAGTATTTTTCAAAATTTCTTGAAACTTGAAGATAAATGTTTTGAAGCTGTTTTTTTTTTTTTTTCTTAATAGCAAAGGAGAAACAGTACCACTGAGAACCATTTGTTCTTGTGTGTGTGTGTGTTTTAAAGAGGCTAGGTAAAAACTGTAATAAGTAAAAACCAAACTGATCGGGAACTAACATGCATTTCTTCAACAGCAAATATTGGAAGGTCAGGAGGAGGCGGGGCTGAAGGAACAGGTGTTTGGACGAAGTGCACAGTCACATGGATGACACAAGGTATTTTTAGCAGGTCTCCGCTTACAGCAGAAAGAGCAAAGCACTATTTATTTGAGAGGCAGAGAGAGAGAGAGAGAGAGAGAGAGAGAGAGAGAGAGAGAGATTCCTACCCACTGGTTCGCTTCCCAAGTTTCTGCAACAGCCAGGGCTGAGCCTGGCAGAGCCAGGAGCTGGGCACTCCATCCACGTGAGCTGGGCACTCCATCCGTGTTTCCGCATGGGTGGCGGGCACTGACCCGCTGAGCCATCGTCGCGCCTCCCGAGGTCTGCATTAGCAGGAAGGTGGAGTTAGGCGCTGGAGCCTGAGTTCGAATCCAGGCACCGTGACACGGGACACGGGCATCTGGGCTGGCGTCTTAACTGCTAGGCTGGACTCGCGCCCCTTTGATATTTTGACTTTCCTGTTTGTTTACTGGGTATGACTGTCACAACTTTGTGTCAGCAGGAACAGTGGAGGGAGAGACCTGAGCCTTCTCCGAGCTGTGCAGCGAGAATCGCCGATCCATCCGCTTCAGCACACCGGAGCTCGCCACCCTCAGAGCAGGGCTCTTGCAGCTGGCAGCCCACGCGTTTCCTTGTGCCGGTGGACTGGTTTGGTGATTCCCGGGATGTGAGGCTTTCTCTGGTAGCCTGATGGGAGGGTCGGTGAGAATAACCTCTAAGAGTCTGTCCGTGGGAGAGACTGGTGCTGTGGCAGAGCAGGCTAAGCCACCACTTGTGGCACCGGCACCCCATATCGGAACGCTGGTCTGAGTCCCAGCTGCTCCGCTTCTGATCCAGCTCCCCGCTAATGTGCCGGGGGAGGCAGGGAAAGGTGGCCCGAGTACTTGGGTCCCTGCCACCCTCGTGGGAGACCTGCAGGAGCTCCTGGCTCCTGGCTTCGGCCTGGACCAGCCCTGGCTGTTTCAGCCATCTGGGAGTAAACAAGCAGATAGAGGATCTCTCTCTCTCTCTCTCTCTCTCTCTCTCTCTCTCTGCCTGTCAAGTAAATAAGCAAATAAATAAATCTCTTTTTTAAAGGAACAAAGGATTGTATCCGCAAACTTCAATAACTTGTCTACCCTGTTTAAGAATATTCCAAAGAATTTAAGTAGATTTTTGAAGCATTTGTTAATAACATAACACTTTGACGCCTTTTTAGTAAGAACTGTTAGTTGACGGCATGGAAGATAAAACCATTGTTCATTAAAATGAGGCACAAAATATCAATATCTGCTAACCCTACAGAGAGAAAGAGAGAGAGAGAGAGAGAGAGCACGCTGGATGTCATAGACTGAAGGATGGATCAACACGACACGTCCTAACAAATAGCCTGACATCACACACACACACAGCGGGTCCTAACAAACAACCTGACATCACACACACACAGCGGGTCCTGAGGAACAGCCTGACATCACACACAGCCGGGTCCGATCCCTCCAAGGCAGCAAGGTGCAACTCCCAGTGGCTATGAAGACTGAGGACAAGGACACACGTTCAGTCACGTCAGCCCAGGCTAGCACCCGGGCTCCACTGCACACTCGATGTAGCGCTCCAGGCCTCAGTGCGTACTAGGTACAGTGATAATCCAGCCGGGGAGTCGTCCTGGGACGCACAGCCATTCTCCCTGACCAGTTCAAAGGGGGAGAAGGAGAGAGACAGACATACAGAGGGGGAGCCTACAGGTTAAGACACCAGCAACCGCAGCAGTCCTTGTCCAGTGGTTTCCCACAGTCGAAACAGTAAACCCCGAACCCGACCTGCGGGCTCCCAAGGCACCACGCTGCTCAGAGGGCTGCCGCACTCAGTCTCACCTGCCTCCTCGGGGAGCCGAGCTCGGGGCCCTGACTCGTCGCCAAGCCCCTGGCCCCCAGGCTGTCTCTAAGCAGCGGACTGCTGCTCCTAGATCTGGAACCCTGGCCAGCTCCCACTACTGTGTCCAAACACAGACGCAGCTCCTACTGGTTTACCAGGTGCAAATCCAATAGGCCCCAAGAGCCCTCGGGCGTGCCCAAGCCCCGCTGGCCTCATCCTAGGAAGGACCCCCAGGTACCAGGAGGGTGGGTGTCTCCTGGACGTCCTTTCTTTGCCTTCTCTCTGCCCGCTGCTAAGCTCTGCCATGCCTGGGCTTTGCACCTAACGCCAGGACCTGGACTGGTGTGTAGGTTGGCGCTGGTGGCTGGGAGAGGTGGACGCATGCACAGAGGCCCCTCTTCTCCAAAATACAAGACTGGTTTCTCCCGTCCTGCGAACGCCAGCCATGACATGCTGGTGTTTGTAACTTTTCCCTTCCCCTGTCTCCCCTTAAAACAGCTTAAAGGGAACTCAGGGGAGACCAGAGGGGCAGGTGCCCAGGAGCGGGGAGAGCCTGGGCTGGGGAGGAAGGACATGGGAGGGAAGGGGGGGCCTCCCGCCACCTTCAGTAAGCCCCAGCAAGCAGCTGTGGGATGCTACACCTAGGCTGGTCAGAGGGGAGGCCCCAGGCTCTGGAGCCAGTCACGCACACCACCAGAGTGGCTGTCCCAGGGAAGGGACGTCCCCACTGGGGCCTGGAGGGGCATTGGGCCAGCCGGGCTTCAGGGAGCCTCATCTTGAAGCCAGGGCACTGCTAGGAGCCTCAGGTTTCCTGGAAAGCCAGAGGCAAGCACTAGCTTTGGCTCCCCACACCGGCATCGGCGCACCAAATCGGCCTGCGTATCTCGAAGGGAGGGCATCATGTCTAAGGGGACACAGTGGCCAGGGGACCTGCAGGTTGTGGTCTCAGTGTGCTGTAGGGGTAGTCGTCCATGTCTGTTTCTGTCTGTAGCACATGTCCTGTAGCATGTGAGGTGGCACAGAAATAAGGCTGCCACACGTGTGAGCTCAGCCCACTGGAGACAACTAGCAAAACACTGCATGCATCCACTATGCATGGGTCCACCTCCCTCCCTCCCATCCACCCACCCACCCACCCACCCATCCACCCACCCACTCACACACCCATCCATCCACCCACCCACCCACTCACACACCCATCCACCCACCCACCCACTCACACACCCATCCATCCACCCACCCACTCACACACCCATCCATCCACCCACCCACCCACTCACACACCCATCCATCCACCCACCCACTCACACACCCACCCACCCACCCACCCATCCACCCACTCACACACCCATCCATCCACCCACCCTCCCATCATCCACACACACACACACCCTCCCATCATCCATCCATCCATCCATCCATCCATCCACCTACCCTTCCTTCCACCATCTATTCTATAAATATTTACTGAACGCCAGCTATGTTCCAGGCACGGGGGCTCCAGCAGAGAACAAAACAGACAGAAATCCTCGTCCACACAGTTCTGACTCCCAGAAGGAGAGACTGGCAGGGAACAAAGGACAACTCAGTGCCCAGTGCTGGGCACGGTGGTGGAGGGGGGGTCAGGGACAGTGACCGGTGCTCAGGCCTCCCTCAGGCCTCTTGGAGTGACCCACATTTGAGCTGAGGCCTGCGGGAGGCCTGGGCTCAAACATGAAACACTGCGGGAGGAACAAGTAGAAAAGCTGCTAGGTTGGGGTTTTGAATTTTCAAAATTGAAGCTATTTTTTAATATATGGCAGAGGAAAGGAAATAAATATGTAAGAGAAAAAGGATATAAATAGAAAAGACAAAACTCTGCAGCATTTAAAAAATTTATTTATTTATTTGAAATGCAGAGTTATAGAGCGGCAGAGGGAGGGAGAGAGAGAAGGGGAGAGAGAGAGAGAGAGAGAGAGAGGTCTTTCATCCACTGGTTCTCTCCTTAAATGGCTGCAACAGCCAGTGCTGGGCTGATCTGAATCCAGGAGCCAGGAACAGGTGCAGGGGCCAAAGCACTTGGGCCATCTTCTACTGCCTTCCCAGGCCACAGCAGAGAGCTGGATCAGATGTGAAGGAGCCGGGACTTGAATTGGTGCCCATGTGGGATGCCGGTGGCTTTACCTGCTACATCACAGTGTTGGCCCCGGCTCTGCAGCTTTGAACTTGGGTGATACGCCTCGGTACTGACTCCTGATTTGGGGTGCACTTCCTGGCTTCAGTGCACTGGCAGGGCCCTGCACTGGGATTTGTATTGTACATGGCAGCCAGGGCTGCTGGGACAAATACGACAAGCGGGGTGCCTTAGGGCCACAGGGACATCTGAAGCTCCAAGGTCCAGAGTCAAGGCCGTGCGCCTCCACCCCCTGTGTCTGAGAGGCACTGCGGATGGCTCGTTCCGGACAGTCCTCCTGCTCCCGGCAGCTTCTGGATACTCGCGGATGCACCCCAGCCCCCTCCCCAACCTCTGCCTTTCACAGCCGTCTCTCCCTGTGTGCATCCCACCCCCTGCCCTCTGCACACATCTGTGTCTCCCCTCTTTATAAGAGCACCAGTCCTGCTGGATTAGGGCCCACTACGATGACCTCATTTCATTTCTTTATTTACACTTGTTGGTTTGAAAGGCAGAGAGTCACACGCACACAGACATAGACATATCCCATCCACTGGCTCACTCCCCCAAAGACCCGTAACAACCGGGGCTGAGCCAGGCTGAAGCCAGGAGCCTGGAACTCCATCCAGGTCTCCCGTGTGGGTCCTTGAGCCATCGCCTGCCGTCTGCCAGGGTGCACAGTAATGTACACTGGAATCACAAGTGGAACTGGGACTCCCGAGCCGTAGCTTCATCGCCCCCCCCCGTCTCCCCATCTCATTTCAACTCAGTTACCCCAGTAAAGCCCAAATGAGGCAGCTTTGTGAAGTCCTGGGGGCTAGGACCCCAGTGTGTCTCTTTGGGAGCCAGGGTTCAGCTCAGGAGAGAAGACAGGGGCGATGACCACACCAAACACCCAGGTCCTGGCTCTGCTCAGAGCTGCCACCCCCACCCACACAGATACCACGCGGAGGCTGAGGTGGGTGCCGGGGGCCAGGCTGGAGGCGGGGAGGGGGGCGGCGTCCCTGCACCTCACCCAACCCTGGGTGTCAGCTAGGCCACCTTCACAGGCAGCAGGTGGGGAAACCGAGGCCCAGGGGACGTGGCTGGCCTCGGACCGCAGAGGACACGAGGCTCAGGGCTGGTCCAGGATCAGGCTTCCTGACATCCGAGCCTCAACTCGGATGCCCCTTGCCCAGAGGCCTCCCTGACCCCTCAGCTCCCTGCTGCACACAGCAAGCTGCCTGCCCCTCCCCAAGTCCCCTGATGCCCGCCTCTCTTCATGCCGGGGCCTCTGCCTTCTTGCTCTCCCTGGAAGCATACAGGCCTTTGCTTGCCTCCTGCAGGACTTGGTCAACTCAGGCCTCCCTGGCCACTGAATCTGAAAGCATAAACTGGGGCCAGCGCCTGTGGTGCCAGCATCCCATAAGGGTGCTGGTTCGAGTCCTGGCTGCTCCACTTCCCATCCAGGTCTCTGCTATGGTCTGGGAAGGCAGTAGAAGATGGCCCAAGTCCTTGGGCCCCTGCACCCACGTGGGAGACGCAGAAGAAGCTCCTGGCTTCGGATTGGCGCAGCTCCAGCCATTGTGGCCATTTGGGAGTGACCCAGCGGATGGAAGACCTCTCTTTCTCTCGGCTTCTGCCTCTCTATAAATCCGCCTTTCAAATAAATAAATACATATTTAAAAAATAAAAATAAAAGCATAAACCCTCTCCTCTGCACAGCCCGTGCCCCCGGGAGCCGTTAAGGTCCCGCTTACAGACAAGTGCAGGTGGTTGAGGCTTGTCCAGGCGGGAGGGGGCAGGACTCAGGGCTGGGACGTGACGTGTGTCATTGGCACCAAAGGGAAGGAAGTGGCTCTTTCTCCTCGGTCCTACCAGGCTGCCAGGGCCGTGGAGCGCCTGCAATGACTACCTATGACCACCAGAGAGCGCTCTGGGACAGAACCGCAGGCGAGCAAGGACCAGGTCACCGGGTGAGACAGGCCCTGTCCTGTGACAGCCGCCTCACTGGGTCCTCACAGCAACACAAGGGGGCAGAGACTTCTAGGACCCCACCCCCGGCCACTTCACAGATCAAGAAACTAGGACTGCCTTGGGGAGCGATCTTCAGAGTGACCAAGTCAGAAAGCGGAGCCCGAGCTGTGGCCACCTGAGCGCCCCTCCCCTGCTTCGGGCCGGGCCCTTCCTCCTGGGTCCCTTGCAGCTCAGTGAGGCTTGCCCGGGCCTGTGCAGCGGTGGGGAGGGCTCGCCCCCGCGGGAATTGTCTGTGCTGGGGGCCGGGGCGGGGGGAGGAAGGCCCCAGGACCTGGCAGAGCCGGCTCTGGGCGCCGCCAGCGTTATTAATACCACGCTTGCATCACAAGACCTGCAGGCTGTGGGCAGATCCTGGCTCCCCGTGGCCCTGCTTCTGTCGGGCGCCCGGGGTCTGCTTGCCGTGTGGCTGCAGCAGACGGAAGAGGGGGTCCAGCACCCCATTCCAGGCTGCACGGACCCCCTGCGCCTACCTGTTCTGATGCGTGGGAGGGGCTGAGGAGCAAGGGCTGTTTTTCCGGAAGATGCTTTATCACGGCGCCTGCTCCGGGCCCTGGCTGCAGCCGCCACTGAGTGGGCTCCCCTGGGGGCAGGGCCTCTGGTCCCTGGCTGATGGGAAGGGTCCCTGGCGGGGGGCTGAGGGGTCTGAGTGAGGTGCCCAAGACAGTGGGGGAGTCCATAAGGAAGGAATTCAGGGGGACTCCTCAAAGGACCAGGCTCCCCAGCCCCCGGGCCTTTGCACGCCCTCCCCGCCCGGCTGCCCCGTGTGCTCCTTCAACAGCGGCAAGACCACCCCTCGACCGCTGACCCTCGGTGCCCGGGGGTGGGTGTCCGGTGTCCCCATTTCACAGAGGAGGACACTGAGGCCCACCAGGGAAAGGCCCCCACCGCTAACGGATAGAACCAGGCCTTGAACCCAGGACTGTCTGGTGCCTGAGACCTTCCTGAATTCAGGGTGTGCGGAAGGAGCTGGAGCGCCCCGGGAGCCCCTGGGGGTGTGGCTGCATCTCCCTCCCTCCTCCCCACGCCCTCAGCCACAGGCCCTGCCTGAGCCCTGATGGGTGCTGGCGGCCCTTTCCCGGTCAGTCCTGCCCTCCCAGTGTCCTTATCAGCCGGTCACAGGTGTCCCTGAGGCCTGTGACAGGCGCCTGCCCTGTCCCCAGCCCCCTTATCAGGGGACACATTCCAGCCGGCCTCCTCACCAGGAAGGGGATAAAGCCACTTCCCGCCCAGTGGGGGGTGGGGGCGGCAGGGGCTGGCCTCAGCAGCAGGCGTGGGGCTGGCTGGCTGCACTGGGTGGGGGTAGGGCTGACTCTCTGCTATGGGTCGAGGGAGAGACACATCTGCTTCTTTGGAATCCAACGTTTGTCCCCAGGAGCCAGGCAGTAGCCAGAGGCTGTGGGAGTCCCCCCCAGGATGGTCTCAGAGCGCCCTCCGGGCCCCGCCCGGGGTGCCTTGTGGCACATGTGTGTCCACGGCCGGCCCAGGCCCAGCCAGCACCTGGCACGTGGGACGGCTGGTGAGGGAGAGAATGACCCGAAACGCTCCAGGGGACGCCGAGTGCTTAGATTTTCTGATTCCATAGAAATCCCGTGGCTCCCATGTGTTTGGGCGGGGACCTGAGGGGCTGGGACCAGACTGACGGAGCTCAGGGCAGCCAGTCAGCCTGGCTAAGCCTCAGTGACATTGTCCTTGATGTACAGACACGGTCCACCCGTCAGCTCCCGAGGAGCGGGTGCCCTTGTTGACCCATTGTGGAGATAGACAAACTGAGGCTTAGTGGGGTGAGAGTCCCTCAGGGAAGAGCCCGTGACCCCAGGACGTGAGCTCCTTTGAAGGGGTTCAAACACTTCACCCCATTCATGAACAAGGAAGAACACCCCCAAAGGGGCGGGCACGTGCTGCCAGCATCCCGTATCGGCGCACCTGGGATTGGGTCCTGGCTGCTCCACTTCCGAAACAGCTCGCTGCTAGTGCGCCTGGGAAGGCAGCAGTGGCTGGCGCAAGTACCTGGGCCCCTGCACCTGCGTGGGAGACCCGGATGGAGTCCCTAGCTCCTGGTTTCAGGACCTTGGCTGTTGTAGGCATTCAGGGAGTAAACCAAGGAGTGGAAGATTCTCTCTCTCTCTCTCTCTCTCTCTCTCTCTCTCTCTCTCTCCTTTGCCTTTCGAATAAATCTTTTACAAAGAGGAAACACTTGTGCCGAAGGGGGCCTCCTGCTGATCGAGACCAAGCCGTGACCTTGCGGACAAAGATTAGCTCTCATGCATCATCGCGTCATCGAAGGCAAGTGGCTGCAGACAAGAACACCCACGGCCCGCAGATGCCGGGAGGTCTGATCCGCGTCCAGAGGTCAAGGTGGGACAGAACCGAGTGGACAGAAAGGGGAACGTGCAGAACTGGGCTTCTCCAGGGCAGACGCGTCCAGAAGCGACTGTCGGCTGGTCAGCAAGGCTGGCCCCGCGCAGCGGAAGAGGTGTCCGCAGTTTCTCTGAGAAGCATCAGAGACAGAGCCGCAGCGGCTGTGGCGGCCAGCGGGTCACTGTCCCTGGGACGTGGCCACCAGAGCTCACGGCCGATCGCGTGGAAGATGCGAAAGGACCCCGGGCCGGCCGGTGGCTGACGAGTAAGGACGAGTGACCGGGCTAAGCTGGTTCACAACCAGAAACAAGCAGTAGGAGCCCACCGTGGGCTTCCTCTGGGGGTCCAACAGGGCAGGGGGCCCGAGACACTGGACAGCTTACGCAGATCAGAGGGCGGAGGCAGATCAGAGGGCAGAAGCTGAAGTCCTGGCGTTGTTCGGGAGGGGCTGTGACTGTTCTACAGTGACAAGGAAGGGAACAGGGTGCATTCCAAGTCTCCAGAGACAGAAAAGGGACAAGGAAGAACGAGAGCAAGAAAGGAGAAAAAAGACACCAGAAAGGTAGAACAGTCAGAAAACCAGAACACAGGGGCCGGCGCCGGGGCGCAGCGGGTAAAGCCATCGCCTGCAGTGCCAGCATCCCATAGGGGCGCAGGTTCAAGTCCCGGCTGCTCCTCTTCCCATCCAGCTCTCTGCTGTGGCCTGGGAAAGCAGTAGAAGATGGCCCAGGTCCTTGGGCCCCTGCACCCATGTGGGAGACCCAGAGGAAGCTCCTGGCTCCTGGCTTTGGATTGGCACAGCTCTAGCCATTGTGGCCATCTGGGGAGTGAACCAGTGGATGGAAGACCTCTCTCCCTGTCTCTCTCTCTCTCTCTGTCTCTGCCTATCTGTAACTCTGCCTTTCAAATAAATAAATAAATCTTTTAAAAAATTTTTAAAGTTCAGGGAGAATGCTTATTATGAAAAAAAACTGCATGGATTTCAAAATTTTTTTGTATGCCCAAATAAACTTGTCTTTTCATTCCACTTTTCCAATAACTTGCTGAAGCACCTTTGTATGGGGAAGAATTTTTTTTAAGATTTATTTATTTGAAAGTCAGTTACAGCCGGCGCCATGGCTCAACAGGCTAATCCTCCGCCTAGCGGCGCCGGCACACCAGGTTCTAGTCTCAGTCGGGGTGCCGGATTCTGTCCCGGTTGCCCCTCTTCCAGGCCAGCTCTCTGCTGTGGCCAGGGAGTGCAGTGGAGGATGGCCCAGGTGCTTGGGCCCTGCACTCCATGGGAGACCAGGAGAAGCACCTGGCTCCTGGCTCCTGCCATTGGATCAGCGCGGTGCACCGGCCGCAGCGGCCATTAGAGGGTGAACCAACGGCAAAGGAAGACCTTTCTCTCTGTCTCTCTCTCTCACTGTCCACTCTGCCTGTCAAAAAAAAAAAAAAAAAAAAAAGAAAGAAAGAAAGAAAGAAAGTCAGTTACAGAGAGAGAGAGAGAGAGAGAGAGAGGTCTTCCATCTGCTGGTTCACTCCCCAATTGGCCACAGCAACCAGAGCTGCGCCGATCCGAAGCCAGGAGCCAGGAGCTTCCTCCGGGTCTCCCACGAGGGTGCAGGGGCCCAAGGACTTGGGCCATCCTCCACTGCTTTTGTATGGGGAGGAATTAAGCTGTAGCCAAAGACCTAGTCACCGAGACACCCAAGGATCAGGAGCCTGGCACAGCTGAGTGCCGATTGTAGAGATGCTGAAACTGATTCTCAGAGGGGCGAGGACACCGGCAGAGTCCAAAGCCAGCCTGGGGCTCGCCTGTGAGAGGAATCTCAGCTGAGTTAGGAGCGCAGTGCCCTAGCCGAGGGCAGGGCGCACCTTGCCTGCACCCTGGTCCCGGTGAGCTGGACTCCCCCAGAGGTGGAACCAGAGTGTTGGAGCCAGCTGAGGTCACAGTAGAAGGAGGGGAAGACGGAGCCGGCAGGTGCACCCGTGGAGCAAGGTGCGGCACAGCGGAGCTGGGGTAGGGGGAGGCCGGCTGAGAGCCGCTCACCAGGGAGCCCAGCCCCATCCCTCCCACCTCCTCCTACGGACTGGGCGGCTCCAGCCACGCCTCTCCTGCTGAGAGGCCTGGAGGTCAGGGTCAGCTCCGCCCTGCTGGAACCACCTGGGGAGCCCGCGCGCACCTGCACTTGGGTGGGAAGGGTTCCCCAGGAGCCCACCCTCAGGACCAAACGCAGCAGGGCCTCTGCGGGCGGGAGCGGGCTGTCCGGGGTTTCATTGCCGGGTCAGCTCTGCCCTGTGTGGCCCCCAAGAGGCCCTTCTGCCTCTGGGCAGCTGCAGGCTCACACAGGGGAGGGCCTGTCCACACCCAGGCAGGGCTGGGCCACTCCCAGCGGACAAACAGAAAGGGTCAGCAAATTTAGGGGATGCCACTCTGTTTTCCCACAATGCAAACTCCCACAGACTGGGTGGCTGAAATGAAAGGAATTGACTCGCTCACCCTCTGGAGACCGGAAGGCCAAGATCAAGGAACGGGCAGGGCTGCTTCGTCCCTCGGTCTCTCTCCTCGGCCACCTTCTCTGTGTTTTTGTCTGGGCAGGTGCATCCCTGCTGTGGGCGTGTCCAGGGGTCCCCCTCTCACAAGGACACCAGCCAGACTGGATTAGGACCCCCTGCTGGCCTGCCTCGCTATAACTGAGTCACGTCTGCCAAAGGCAGCCACGTCCAGGTTCTGGGAGTTAGGGCTTCAGTTCAGTCCACAGTTGTCTTTTGAGCACAGTAATTATAAAAGGCAAATGTGAAACGAGGCTATATAAGTTTTTACAACTAGGCTGACAATAGTTATGTAGATTTTTAAAAATATTTATTTATTTATTTAAAAGGCAGAGATACAGAGAGAGAGAGAGAGAGAGAGAGAGAGAGATCTTCCATCTGCTGGTTCACTTCCCAAACAGCCACAGTGGCCAGGGCTGGGCCAAGCCAAAGCCAGGAGCCAGGAGCTTCTTCTGGGCTTCCCATGTGGGTGCGGGGGCCCAAGCACTTGGGCCATCCTCCACTGCTTTTCCAAGCACATTAGCAGGAAGCTGGATTAGAAGTGGAGCAGCCAGGACTCAAACCAGCGCCCATATGGGATGCTGGTATCAGAGGCAAGGGTTTAAGCTTCTACACCACGCCACAGGGCCAGTGGTTATACAGATTTTTAAAAAGACTCTTGGGGGGGCCGGCGCCGCGGCTCACTAGGCTAATCCTCCGCCTTGCGGCACCGGCACACCGGGTTCTAGTCCCAGTCGGGGCACCAGATTCTGTCCCAGTTGCCCCTCTTCCAGGCCAGCTCTCTGCTGTGGCCAGGGAGTGCAGTGGAGGATGGCCCAAGTACTTGGGCCCTGCATCCCATGGGAGACCAGGATAAGTACCTGGCTCCTGCCATTGGATCAGCGCAGTGCGCCGGCCACAGTGCACTGGCCGTGGCGGCCATTGGAGGGTGAACCAACGGCAAAGGAAGACCTTTCTCTCTGTCTCTCTCTCTCACTGTCCACTCTGCCTGTCAAAAAAAAAATAATAAATAAATAAAAGGGAAATATTTATAGTAGGCAAATCCATAGAGACAGAAAGAAGATTAGTGAGTGTTAGGGGTGGGATGAATTGAACAGAGGTGGAGCTTACGTAACACTGTGGATGTATAAAACACTTCTAAAATTGTAGGGTAGGTAAATTTCTTTTTTAAACATTTATGTTCATTTTATTTGAAGGGAATGGAGAGAGAGAGAATCTCCCATCCACTTTTTTATTCCCCAATCGCCTACAATAGCCAAGAAAGAACCAAGCATAAGTGGAGAGCCCGGAACTCCATCAGAGCTCCCACGTGGGTGCTCTGGGCCCAAGTACTTGAGACATCACCCGCTGCCTAGCAGGGTGCGCACAGCAGGAAGCTGGATCCCAAGTGGAGCCGTCAGGACCCGAGCCAGGCGCTCCCCTGTGGAAGGCCGGCGGCCGGAGCAGCAACCCACAGCTGCCCACTCCTGTGATGTGAATTTCACCTCCATTTCCACAAAGCTGGGAGGTGCAGGCTGGCTTGTAGGCTCTCCCATCCAGGGACCTCCCGCTGGCTGCCGCAAGTCAAGATAAAGATGTTTGGTTGTTGATGCAGAAACATTAGCTAAAAAAGTAAGTTGCAGAACGCTGAGTGCGCCGGCTGTTTGGTCTTAACCTACGCTTTCACTCAGGCATGGAACACGGTCTGGAAGGAATAGCCAACAATATTTTTGCTTTTGGTTTCCTTGCATGGTCTAGTTTTTAAAACAGTGATAAAGCAGGCCTACGCAACACTAATCAGGGAAGTAGATCATTTCTTGAAGAAACTCGTCCAAGGCTCTGGAGAGGATCCTCGGACATCTGCTGGCCTGGGGCGCGGGGACAGGAAAGGGCAGTGGGGGGGGTGGCCGGGAGGGGTGGCGCACAAGTCCCATGGGGGTCAGCCCACCCCTTCCGTCTGCGACCCCCTCTCTCCAAGACCTTGCTGCTGTGGTCCCCGTGGCAACCCTCGGGCTGAAGGCTGAGCCGAGTGACAATTGCAGGAGCTGCTTGTCCCAACTCGTCTCCCAACCAAAGCCTGGTGCAGAGGCCAAGCCGACCCCCTGGGGGGGGGGGCTCAGATTGCATCTCTCCCCCCAGCTGGAGGCCCCTCCTCAAGGCCTGGCCCCAGGCCTCAGCTCACAGGGGAGCTGCCAGAGCCCACAGCTGGGCTGCTGGGGGAGGCGCTTTCTCAGGGTCTGAGCTGGAAACCTGGCCCTTTCCCACCAGCCAGCTCAGCCCTGGGGCCAGGGGATTACATGCGGTGACTGGGGGTGGGGGCCCTGGGCTGCACATTGGCCACCACGGACTGGCTGTGGTCTTGGGAAGTTACCCATGGCTTGTCCTAGGCTGGGCTCTGGGCACCCTGATGGCTCCATGAGGTTTTGTTTGTTTTCTTCTGTAATTAAAAATACATGTATTTGTTTGGAAGTCAGAATGACACAGAGAGGGAGAGGCACAGAGAGATCTTCCATCTGCTGGTTCACTCCCCAAGTGCCTGCAGCAGCCAGGGAGGAGCCAGGAGCCGCAGCCAGGAGCCAGGAAGCCATCCTGGGGCTCCCCCCTGGGAGGCAGACACCCAGTTCCTTCCGCCATCCCGTGCTGCCTCCCCAGGTGCACCTTAGCAGGCAGCTGTGATGAGCAGCAGAGCCCAGGCACTCTGACGTGGGACGCAGGCTTCCCCGGCAGTATCAGCAGCTGCGCTAATGCCCAGCCCCCAGCCCCGTGAGTTTCCTGTGTGTACATGCACGCGCGTCAGGGTTGTAGCACAGTAACTGTGCATGCTGGATAAATTAATGCTTTTTTTTTTTTTTTGACAGGCAGAGTGGACAGTGAGAGAGAGAGACAGAGAGAAAGGTCTTCCTTTGCCGTTGGGTCACCCTCCAATGGCCGCCGCGGCCTGTGTGGTGCGGCTGGCGCACCACGCTGATCCGAAGCCAGGAGCCAGGTGCTTCTCCTGGTCTCCCATGGGGTGTAGGGCCCAAGCACCTGGGCCATCCTCCACTGCCTTCCCGGGCCACAGCAGAGAGCTGGCCTGGAAGAGGGGCAACCTAGACAGAATCCGGCGCCCCGACCGGGACTAGAACCTTGTGTGCCGGCGCCGCAGGCGGAGGATTAGCCTAGTGAGCCGCGGCGCCGGCCAGTTAATAGCTTTTTAAAAAAATTTTTTTTAAAAGGTTTGTTTATTTATTTAAAAGGCAGAGCTACAGAGAGAGAGGAAGAGACAGAGAAAGAGATCTTCCACCTGCCGGTTCACTGCCCGGATGGCCACAATGGCCACGGCTGGACCAAGCCAAAGCCAGGTGCCAGGAGTTTCATCTGGGTCTCCCACGTGGGTGCACCTACTTTGCTTTCTGTCTCACACATGGATTGTTTCTTGCACAAAGACAAGAACACCACGACTTCTCTCTGGTGGCAGGTGCAGGGGCCCAAGCACTTAAGCCATTTTCCGCTGCTTTCCCAGGTGCATTAGCAGGGAGCTGGATCAGAAGTGGAGCAGCCAACACACAAACTGGCACCCATATAGGATGCTGGCACTGCAGGCAGTGGCTTAACCCACTGTGCCATAGTGCCAGCCCCAGTGTAAAGTTCTTTTATTATCAGAATGTTCCCAGTACTGCACGTTTGTGTTTATTTGTGAAAGCTGGCATGGATTCCAGGATTCATGTGAATTCCTACATGCGAGTGAACATGTGAGTGTGAGTGTGCACACTAGTGCAAGAGTGCACGTATCAGGATGCGTGGGAATGTAAGGGAGGCCTGCGCACCAGAGTGCAAGAACACATGTGTAAATGTGCCAGTGAGTGAATGGGAGCATGTATGTGTTTCCGCGTTTGCACCTGCACACGAGTGTGTGTGTGTGCGTGTGTGTGCACTCATGCAGGTTACAGAGCCCCAGAGCTGGGAGAAAGCTCTGAGATCTGCCTGTAATCACACATCCGAGATCATCTAATTAATCAATCGCCAGTGGGTCCGTGCACGACGGCGAGGAGGAGTCAGGGCGCCAGTCTGCCCGGCCACGTGTCCCTGCATGTGGGTTGCATAAGCAGCCACCAGATGTTCCGTCTCTCCCTGGAGCCAGATGGCGGCAGATCCGGGAGCTCCTGGGTTTCTCCAGCCCTGCTGTCCTCCACCCCTGCCCTTTCTGGATCTTCCCCAGGCAGGGGCGGGCTGGGCACAGGGGACTTGGTAGCAGGGAGGGGCTCAAGTTGAGGGGCAGTGCCTGTGCCGATGCTGGTTCCTCCCCAGCAGGCCCTGCACAGTGCTTGTCCCACACTGCTCAGAAGCCTGGCCCCAGGCAGGCCCTCTCCTCTCTGGATCTGCCCCGAACCCCCTGCCCCCCAAGAGTGTCCAGATCCCCATCCCAGCCTTGTCCTTGCTGTGGTGACCACCAGCTGACCGCTCGGTCCATGGGATCCCTTGCCCAGGGCTTCCACAGCCAATGACCACGGCCTGGGTGGCTTCACCCACACGATCTCGGGGTCTCGTGGTGCTGGAGGCACCGGCAGGGCTGGCTCTCCCGAGGCCTTTCTCCCTACCTTGTCTCTCTCGTGTCTTCACTGGTCACCCCTCCACGTGTGTCCAGACCTCTCCCTCTTACACGGGCCGCCGGCTGATGGGGTTAGGGCCTCCTGAAGGCCCTGTCTCCAAACACAGCCCCGTGCTGAGGCCCTGGGAGCTGTGCCTGCAGCAGGTGGATTTCTGGGGGGGGGGGTGCACCAATCAACACCCACAACTGCGCTTTCTCCCAGGGCCTCTCCCATCCGCAGCCCCGGCATCCCTGGGTGACGCCTGGCTTTTCCAGGGCTCCCGACTTCCTGCCCTTTATTTTGACAAATGAGAACTTCACGGGGCAGGGGGGTGCACAGCAGACTCTCAAATACTCAAAACGAGGTCACGGGTGAGACCCTCAGTCCCGGCCCCAGGGGCATGACAGGTGCGGGAGGGAAGAATCAGGCCACTGATGCCCTGTGTCTCTGCCCGTCTGTCCTCAGCACCCATGGCCTACAGCCAGTGGGGGCAGGGGCACAGGGCCAGGCTCACAAGTGCCCTGGGGACTTGGTGTGGCCTTGACACCCTCTGGTCTTCCCATCTGTGAAATGAGGCCACCTGACCTGGCTGAAAGACCCTGGAGACTTGAGTTTGCTGCTTGGCGGTTATTTTGGGAGCCAGGCCGCGAGTGATTGACAGCAGCAGCAGCTGGGGGTGGGACCAGCGCCGAGGGGAGCTCCCAGGCCGGGATCTGCGGCTGCCGTCACCGATGGCCGCCAAGCCGTGTGACTGAAGTCAGCGCCCGTGTATGCCCTTCCACCCTGCAAGTTGACGCCCCCACACCAGTCCCTGGGGTGCAACCTTCAGGGGTCTCCGGGAGAACCCACTTCCGGGCCTTTCCCAGTGACTAGAGGCTTCTGGCATTCCTTGGCTGCTGGCCCCTCTTCCTCCTGGAAGCCAGCTGTGCCGGCGGAGGCTTTGTCCCATCACTCTGCCCTCCTGTTTCATGCTGACGGGCTGGCCATGACTTCGGCTCACCTGGGCATCCAGGCTCACCTCCTTGTGTTGAGGCAGCCCCCTCCGCACCTGCAACCCCAGTCCCTCCGTGCCACGCACCTTTGTCTGCTCTGGCTGCCTCGCTCCTCACAGTCTGGAGCCTGGACGCCGGGGAAGCAGGGTGCCAGCAGGGCGGGCTCCGGCGAGGGCCCCTTCCGGTTGCAGGCTGCCGGCCTCCTGCTGCATGCTCCCGCGCAGTGAGGGCCGACGGGTCTCACCGGGGCCTCGCGGCCTCAGTCGGTCCCAAAGGCCCCAGCTCTACCACCTCGCCTTGGGGGGTGGGATCTCAGCCTGTGCACTCGATGGAGACCATCCGGTGCCCAGCACATGAGGATGGGGGCACATGTGGACTTCTGGGGGCATTATTCTGTGTGCCACAGCACCGCCACCTGCTTCCAAACCAGCAAACACGCAGCTGGGAGGTGGGTGAGACTCTGGGCGGGGCCTGAGCAGGGCGGGGCCCAGAGTCCCACCCACCTCCCAGCTGTGTGTTTGCTGGTTTGGAAGCTGGTTCCCGGTGCCAGGGTCCCCTTGGGGCTGGGGTGGGGACAAACCCCAGGGCGCTGTCTCCCTTGGGGACTGAACCCCACTGGCCAGGAACCGGCGCCCATCCCCAGCAGCCACTCCTGGGTGAGCAGGTGGAATTCCCGTCTCTAGGCTGAGCGAGCCGGAGAGGGACTGGCTGCCTGGGGTCCTCGCACGAGGGTCTCCCAGAAGAGCAGCGTGACCTGGGAGGGCACCCACGGGAGACCTGCCTGCCTCGGGGTTCCCAGTTCCCCCAGTGCCTGGCTGTCCACTCCCAGCGGTGACCCCGGGGTGGCTGTGGAAGTTTCGGGGAGCAGTGGCCCAGCCGGCTCATTCCCAGCAGCCCTGGCCTCTCAACCCCCTCTCTCTGGCCCTCATGGCTGTTCGCGGTGTGAGCCCCATTTTACAGAGGGAAAAACTGAGGCTCTGGGGGGTTCAGCGACTGGCCAGAGCCAGAATCTGAAGCCAGCTCAGCTGACTCCCTCGTGGACGCCCCCCTGCCTGGCCAGCTCCAGCCTGTCCCCCTCGGTCCAGCCATCACTTTCCAATGGCCACGGCTGGGGCTCAGAGAGACTTGGGTGATGTCCCCACACCCATGCAGCTGCAGACACCGGGCAGAGCTCTGGGGTTCATGCGGCGGGGGGACCCTGCCTGCCCCCCGAGGGCACTCAGGCCCCTCGTGGCCCACCATCTGGCCCTTCTGTGGCCTCTGATAGAACATCTGTGACTGGGTCATTTAGAAAGAATAGAGATTCATTTCTTACAACTCTGGGGGCTGGGGAACCCAAGCTGCGGGCGCCAGTGTTGGGCGTGGTGAGGGTCTTCTTGTTGTATGGGAACATGGCAGAAGGCGGAAGGGCAAGGCAGAGAGGACCCGCTACCGCCAACTTTGCTTTATAAGTTATTTATTTGACAGGTGTAGAGACAGTGAGAAAGACAGGGAGAATTCCATTTGTGGGTTCACACCCCAAATGCCCGCAATGGCTGGGGCTGGGCCAGGCCAAAGCTGGAAGCTGGGGGCTCCATTCAGGTCATGGGTGCCAGGGACCCACGTATTTGAACTGTTGCTGCTGCCTCCTGCAGGAAGCTGCCGTCAGAAGCCAGAGCTGGGATTCGAACCCAGGTTCCCCGGTGTGGGATGTGGGCATCGTAACCACAAGGCTGACACCCATTCCCCACACGCCTTTTTCACAACAGTCTTTATATGTGGGGGCAAAGACCTCGTGACCTAAAGCCCCTCCCCAAAGACGCCCCTCCCAACACTGCTGCTGCAGTGGAGTTGCCAACGTGTGGATGTTGTGGGGGACAAATTCGAGCCACTGCACTGGCCCCTGCGCAGGCCGACCTGACGCTGTCTCCGGCGTCCATGCGTCTGCTCGGACCCCTCAGCCAGCTCAGAGTTAAGGGCAGGGACCGCGTTCCCTGCTTCGGCCGGCGCTCCCCGGAGCCCATGGGCCCTGCTCGCAGACCAAGAGGTTTCCAGAAGCATGGGTCCCGCAGGTGGCTCCTGTTCCGAATTGTGGGAGGGGCCAGCAGAGGGTGGCCAGGAAGTGATGCTGGATGGACAGGACAAGAAAGAAGAAACGGGGTGGGGTGGGGGGCGGGAGAGAGCACGGGGCAGGTGCAGGACCAGCTCTAGCAGGCTCCGAAGACCCCGGCCTGGGGAGAAGGGCCACGGTGGGAGAGGGCATGGGCGGAGTGAGGAATTATGGGGGAGCCATCGCGTGTCGGGCTAGCTAGGGACCCAGCAGGCCATCCCCAACATGCGGTCCAGGATGGGACCTGCGAGTCTAGCCAAGGACAGCCTCAGCCAACCCAGGCAGCCACAGGGGCGGTGGGATTCTGTTGAAGAAAACAGAGGAGACAAGTCAGCCCAGGCCCTCCCTGTCCGCTCAGACGCCAGGCTTCCTCCCGAGGTTGGCGGGTGCCAGGGCTGAAATGCATCCATTCCCAAAGGCTCATGGTCCCCCCACGGAACAGCACCTGTGAGGGCTCTAGTGGGAGGTGCGGGGACCCGGGAGCACCTCCCTTAGGGGGCATTAATGCCCACCCCAAGGGACCGGGCTGCACACAGCAGGAATGTGTTTGTTGAAAAGTCCCTGGGGGCAGGGATGGGCCTTGTGGTACAGGGACTGCCTGGGGTGCCCGCGTCCCGTGTCTGGGTGCCTGGTTCAGTCCTGGCTGCTCAGCTCCTGACCCAGATTCCTGCTCATGCACCTTGCGAGGCCGTAGGTGATGGCTCAAGGACTTGGGCCCCTGCCACCCACGTGGGAGACCAGGATGCAGTCCTGGCTCCTGGCTTCAGCCTGGCCCAGCCCTGGCTGTTGTGTGCATTTGGGGAGTGAACCAGCGGATGGAAGATATCTCTCTGCGTCTCTCCGTCTCTGTCACTCTGCCTCTCAAATAAGTGCATCTTTAAAAGGGAAGAAAAGCCAGCTGAGCTTTCTTGGCTCAGCTCAGCGGCGTCCACCCTCGCCACGCGCTCTCTCTCACAGGCTCCTGTCCTGTGCGGCTGCACACCTTGGCAGAAGCTAGTGCCGGCACCGGGGTCTTGGAGCCCTGGAACTGTGGGTGGAACCAGCCTCTTTTCTCTATGGGGTACCCAGGCTCGGCTATTCTGTCACAGCCACAGAACACGGGCCAAGACGTGCGGGGGGTGGGGTGGGGGGCATCGGTCCTGTTCTCGGCTCTGAGCACCACGCCGCGGCTGCCACCCAGGCCTGCCTTCCAGCCCCGGGGCCGGCACATCCCACCTTAGCCCAGAGGATCTCTCTCTGCGAGCCTCTTGAAGTTTTCTCACCTGTGAAATGGGGACTCAAGTCTTTGTGACGAGCCGCCAGGGCTGCGGCACGAGCCAGGCCCCTGGGTGGGAAACTTCACTGATTCCCGAGAGCCTGGGAGCGAGAGCTGGGCTAGGAGGAGAAAAGCGAGCAGCAACACCCACTCGGCACGGCTCTTGCAGGAGCACGAGAGAGGCCGGCAGTGCCCTGATAAACAAAGGCAACGAATCAATAAATATACACACACAGCCCTCCTGCATCGCAACACCAAAATCCTTAACAACAGCTTCATCCGGCTTAACCCAGCGGCGATTTATATACCAGGGCTGCAGAATTAATTGGCTTCGCCACCAGAAACCAATCACTGTTAACTCACCATAAAAACAAACTAGAGCACTTTCGGCGCGGGGAAGTGCATTCCCTGTTGCCCGCCTGCCACGCAGGTGCACACGCCTGCGCACTGCCTCTCTCGTCCATCACCCGGCCTCCCGCGGCATCCACTGAGACATCAGAGGCTGAGAGAGATCAAGGCCACGGGACCACGCCTGGAGGGGTCAGGGCCCTCATCAGCCCCAAGCTGACAGCTGGTTCCTTCCATGCCACTAAGGCCAGCAACGCCAGGACCCAAACGACCCACACAGGTCATGGACCCGTTGCCAGTTCCCACATGGAGAGCACCCCGAGCCACACAAGCCCACGGGGGCAGATGGCTGTCACTGTCTTTGGCAGGTTGGGGCCCGGGGCTGGGAAAGGGGCCCTCAGACCTCCAGGAGGTGCCGGCACTGGCCTGAGCCAGCCTGAGACGCTGTCACCTCCCCACACCTCCCCTGGTGTCTTCCAGGTGGCACTGAGGGCTCCCTCCTCCTGACTACGTGTCAGGCTCCGTTGGGACTCCACCCCCCTACCAAGCCAAAGCCCCTGCTCATCCTAATGGCCCTGAGACTTCGGATCCTCCCGCAGAGGCAGGATCTCTGGGGACCCAGGTCCTGCTGGGGACGTGGGACTTCCTGGACAGACCGCAGAATTCCATCCGCGTCGCTGAGGGTGACAGATTCCAGAGGGCGTGCGAGGAGAGAACACAGACACTCCTGCTCAGCGTCTCGCTGAGGCACCACCCTTGAGCATCTTGGGAACGTGCGCAGGGCTGTCACAGACTGGAACCAGCCAGGGCTAAGACTGGTCGGCAGGGGTGTCCACCGTGGTGGCCCGGCCGGGTCCAGCTCTCTAGGCTGGGCGTGCAGGAGGCGCGAGGGAAGCTGGGAGCCCTGGCGGGTAAGGGGCCTGGGAAAGGCACCGTGCTGGAGGGACCCCTACAGGGAACTGGGCTGCCTCCCCGCCCTGTCCCCGCCACTGGGCAGGGAGAGCGGCGTCTGGGGCCGTGAGGAGACGCTGGTGTTTTCACGCCCAGTACCTACGAACGTGACCTTATTTGGAAATGAGGACTTTGCAGATGAAGATGAAAGTTAAGATGAGGTCGTGCAGGAGAGGGTGGCCGTCGGCCAAGGACACAGACACCGGCAGGCAGACAGCCCCAGACACCGGGCAAGGCCAGGTGACGATGAGCGGGTGTGGGGAGCGGGGGACGGGACGCGGCGGCAGGCTCTGTGCGCTGCCTCCTGCCTGTGCAAACGCCAACAAGTCACCGGCCCAGGCAGAGCCTCAGTTTCCCCATCTGAAGGGGGCCCGGGGTCGCCCCCACCGAAAGGGTGCTGGTGAGCCTCCGCGTGTGCTCCGAGCTGCAGACAGCCAGGGCAGCGGCTCTGTGTCTCCTGGCCCTCCGTCTGCCCAGGGCTCCCCTCCTCCCTCCCCGGCTCCCTCCACTCATTCTCCACTTAGACTCCGCCTCCCCGGGGCCCCTGTTTTGGCTTCTCAGGCATTGCCAGGCTTGCCTGGTCACTGCGCCACTCTCTTGGGGACAGGGACCAGGCCAGTTGGGACAAGGCGGCCAGGTCTAGGAAGGCCTGAAGCTGGAGTGAGGGGGGCTTTGCCTCCTAGGGGAAATCTCCATCAGCATCCCAGGGGGCTTCCCAACCGCTCACTGCCCAGGCCGGGCCCGCGGGCGGAAGCACAGCAGCCCCCACCCGCTGCCCCCTGACACCAGGGTGCTGCCCCCAGGCCGGCGGAGCAGCTGTATCCCGCCAGGAAGAGACCACAAGGGAGCGTCGTTTGCATACTGTCTGTATTGTCACGTGAAACGCACATCCATGACTGTTGTCTTGGAAACGACCTATTAGGTCACACGGAGTCCGGCCCCTGGGGGCCAAAGCTGTGCCGATGCCCACGGGCTGTGGCTGGTGCCTTCCGGGGGCCGTGGCACGGGCACCTGGTCTCCCCAGGCTCTGGGCCTGGCAGTGGGAGAGGCCAGCTCATGCGCCAGGCCTTCAGCTTCCCCAGGCAACAGCTCCCAAAATACACTCAAGGGAGCGGCAGTTCCTGGGGGGCGGGGGGGTTAATAGCTGCTCCTCTGGGAAAGGGTGCAGTGGTGGGGTACGTTTAGGAAACTCGGGGTCACACACGGCTCTGCAGCAGAGCCTTGCGGCCACAGGGCCCCTGATGGGAGTGACAGCCGTGACGGGCGTGGGCTGGGGAGGACAAGACGACACCGGGCTCCTGGAGCCACCTCGGCTCTCGCCTGCCGACTCTGGAGCAGTAGCTAAGCGGGCTGGGCCCGCGATGGGCCCCCGGCACCTGCAGAGGCGTGCCAGTCTCTGGGCAGGGGGCCTCCTGCCAGGAAGGGGCAGGTGCGTTGGGGCTGGAGGGGGAGGGGCTCCCTGCTCCCGCCCCTGCGCCGCGGCGGTGGCGGCCTCACCAGGCCGAGATGAGCATCTGGCAGGTGTTGGAGGACATCCAGACCAGCTCCACCAGGCGGAAGTGGAAGTAGCCGATGATGAAGCCAGAGATGACGTCGGTGACGTGGTGTCGGCCGATCATGATGCGCGACAGGCCCACGCAGAAGGCCCAGAGCACTAGCAGCACGCGCAGCGGCACGGCCAGCACCAGGTGGCTGAGGAAGAACTTGGACACCATGGCCGCGCGGCTGGCGTGGCCGGCGGGGAAGGCGTAGACGTCCATGGTGAGGTAGTCCAGCAGGCTGGGGCTCGTCTCGTAGGGCCCACGCCGCTTGATGAGCTTCTGCACGCCAGCCACCGTCATGATATCCAGGAGCAGTGCTGGGGGCGGGAGACAGAGCCCTCAGGGCGGCCGACCAGCCTCGCCCCCACCCCCACCCCCGGCCACCTCTGCTGCCCCCTCTCGGGGCCTGGCCTACACTGTGCCCTCCCGTCAAACGCCCTTCCCTGCCTTGGGTTTCGACAGCTTTCCTGGCCTCCTCCCTGTCTTCCTATTACCTCCCCCTCCCCCCACCCCCACCACGACACGCGGGCCCCAGGGACGCATGTGGGTCCTGGGAGGGTTTCGGTCCTGCTCCATGGGGGGTCCTGGGTGGGGTAGGGTTTCTCAAAGCCCCCCCCCCATGCACCAGGCCCCGCCCAGAGAGCCCACCACGATCAGCCCCAGGTTTGAAACAGCGGAAGTGGAATTCCGGCCTCACACCAGCAGTCAGGGATCGAGCGCCTGGCTCTGCTTCCCAAACCTTGCATTTCTCCCTGGAGAAAACACCGCCCACCCCTCCCCATTCCGCCCTCACTCCCCTTCCCCTCCCTCCAGCTCCCACTGTCTGTCTACACCGCTTGACCCATCTAAATCACAACATGTGGCCTTTCGTGGGCCGGCTCATCCATGTGGGAGCGTGGGTCAGCACGCCACTCCTCCGCGTGGCTGGATCTAGGGCAACCAGCTGCCGCGCCCCACCTGCGGACGCACGCCTGGGTGGTTCCCCTCTCTGGGCTACTATGAGTGATGCTCCAAGGATGCTCCCAGAAGCCCGGGGAGGGGCCGGCGCTGTGACGTGTCGGGTTAAGCCGGTGCCTGCAACGCCCCAATCCCATATGGTCGCCCGTTCGAGTCCTGGCTGCTCCACTTCTGCTCCAGCTCCCTGCTAATGCACCTGGGAAGGCAGCAGAGGAGGGCCCAAGTGCTTGGGCCCCTGCCACCCGCGTGGAGGGCTCGGATGAAGTTCCTGGCTTCTGCACGGCCCAGCCCTTGCCTCTGAGGCCCTCTAGGGAATAAATCAGTGGATAGAAGATCTCTCTCTCCCTGTCTCTCTGTAACTGTGACTTTCAAATGAGTAAGTAAATCTTTAAAAAAAAAAAAAGCCTCCGGGAAAATGCGTCATGAGAAGCCACTCTAGATTTGCACCAGCACCGACTTGTCTGCTACCTCCGTTTCCAGGACTCTCGGCACAGCCTCGTCTCAGTGTCTGCTGCCCGGTTTCCCGGTCTCGGGTGCCCCCTCCAGTGAATTGGTTGGGTCGTGGCGTCTCCCCACATGCAGCTTTCTGGGGACCCTCTAGACTGTCTCACAGCGGTCAGACTCTACCACCCCCACCTCACAGAGTACAAGACAAAGCCATGGAGCTTGGCACATTCAGACCTGCTGCCCCTTCTTCTGGAATGTTCTCCCTGTCCTTCAGGGCTCAGCTTCAATGTCACCCCTCAGGGAAGCCTCCCTGTGCTATGTGGCTGTGGAGGGACCGCTCTGCCTCTCTGTGCTGCAGGACGAAGGCACTGCCCCAGGGCCACCGTTTCACAGCAGCACCCAGCTAGCCAGTGCCGCGGGGGGAGAGGGGGTACAGGCAAACACCCTCCCCCATGCCCTCGGATCTGACACAGATGGGGAGGGAGGGCGGAGTCATCCACAGCCAGGCTGCGCCCTCAGGGCAGGTATGGTGCCAACCCTGTGACCTCTGTGACCCCAGTGAGGTCACAGCCCCCGCAGGCCCCTCCCCAGTGACAGTGAAGACAGCACCAGCAGGGCCGGTGGAGGCCACGTGACCCTGAGCAACTCATCTGGCTGTCCCCACCTCCCGGAGGTGGTAGGGTTGCTTCTCTCCTCTCTCCTGGCTTGGGCTCTGAACGCCGGCCTCTCCCTGGGCCTGCCCCTCCCTAGGGGCTGCCTGATGGCCTCCCTTCCTAGGACACACCTGGCCGGCAAGAGAGACAGCGGGCGCAGGAAGCAGTGGGTCCCACGGGGGAGCAAGACCCAAGGAGGGGGACCCTGGCTGGACACTTGCCTGGAAGCCCCACGGCTGTTTGCTCCCTGGGGCCCAGGCCTCCCCGATGTTGCCAGGGAGGGGTGTTGCGGGCCTTGTACTGCGGACCCACAGCCCCCCAGCGCCTGAGTTTGGAGCCACCTGGAGCCAGGGAGGTCAAGATCCCAGCAGGAGAGGGAGGCTGGCAGCCACCAGATCCACCTCCCCCGGCCCCCAGGCGGGTGGGAGCAGGAAGGGGTGGAAGCACTGGACCCCTGGAGCTTCTCCACCTAACAGAGCGGCCGGGGAGGCCACTCTCGGACCCACAAGCCTTCCCGGATGTTCTGAGCAGCAGGAGGAGGGGTTGAAACACACAGGTCCCAGAGTCACAGGTGGGGTTCAAGTCCCGGCTCATTAAGAACAAGTTCCGGGGCCGGCGCCGCGGCTCACTAGGCTAATCCTCCGCCTAGCGGCGCCGGCACACCGGGTTCTAGTCCCGGTCGGGGCGCCGGATTCTGTCCCGGTTGCCCCTCTTCCAGGCCAGCTCTCTGCTGTGGCCAGGGAGTGCAGTGGAGGATGGCCCAGGTGCTTGGGCCCTGCACCCCATGGGAGACCAGGAAAAGCACCTGGCTCCTGGCTCCTGCCATCGGATCAGCGCGGTGCGCCGGCCGCAGCGCGCTGGCCGCGGCGGCCATTGGAGGGTGAACCAACGGCAAAGGAAGACCTTTCTCTCTGTCTCTCTCTCACTGTCCACTCTGCCTGTCAAAAAACAAAAAAACAAAACAAAAACAACAAAAAAAAAAAGAACAAGTTCCGGGGCCGCACTGTGACGTAGCGGGTTAAGCCACCGCCATCAGCACCAGCATCCCCGTGGGCGCCAGTTCGAGTCCCGGCTGCTCCACTTCCGATCCAGCTCTCTGCTATGGTCTGGGAAAGCAGTGGAAGATGGCCCAAGTCCTTGGGACGCTGTGCCCGTGTGGGAGACCAGGAGGAAGCTCCTGGCTCCTGGCTTTGGTCTGGCCCAGCTCCAGGAATTGCGGCCATCTGGGGAGTGAACCAGTGGACGGAAGACCTCTCTCTGTCTCTCCCCACCCTCTATAACTCTACCTTTCAAATAAACAAACAAGTATAAAAAAAAAAAAAGAAATCAATGAAGAATGGGATGGGAGAGAGAGTAGGAGGTGGGACAGGAGGGGGGTGGGAGGGTGGGTATGGGGGAAGAACCACTATAATCCAAAAGCTGTACCTATGAAGCTTGTATTTATTAAATAACAGCTTTCTAAAAAACAAAGAAAGGACAAATTCCCTCTCCTCCTGGAGCCGAGGTCTGGTCTCCTGCACTGGGGCTGCCCCAGGGTGATGGCGCCAGTCAGGGGTGGGGGCGCAGAGCGCAGCCTGGGCTGGGAGTGGCCTCGTGAGCTGCAGCTGTTACTCCCCCCGCTTCCTCCCGCTGCCTTCTCACCTTTTAGATTTAAAGGCAGAGACAGAGAGGAGAGAGGAGAGAGGAGAGAGGAGAGAGAGGAGAGAGAGGAGAGAGAGGAGAGAGAGGAGAGAGAGAGAGAGAGAAGAGAGGAGAGAGCGAGCTCCCAGCCACTGGTCTACTCCCGAAGTGCCTGCAGTAGCTGGTGACCTGTGACACGTGACAGGGACCCAGTTCCTGGAGCCATGATGGCTGTCTCCCAGGGTCTACACTGGCAGGAGCCTGGAGCAGGGGACCCGGGCGTCCTGACACAGAGTCCCAACCACCAGGCCACACGCCCGTCCTCTTGACTCTTGAGGCCTGACCTGGCCCAGGTGTGCCCTGGACCCTGGAGCTGGCGCGGAGCCAGGCAGAGGCACCTGGGAAACAGTTTTCTTTTCTCTGAGTCTCACCAGGGTCAAGATGATCTGAGCTGGATTCTGAGACCTGCAGCACCCAAGGGAGAGGGAGAGCGGCCAGGGCCGGGCCAGGTTGGGGCCTTCCTGGTGTGGTGGGCAGGGGCTGCCCCGTGTCTGGGTGCTTAGGGGTTAATGTGGACCAGAGCAGGCCCCAGGGAGGCCAAAATAGGCCAGCAGGCATGGCGGGCCTGGGTCTCTGTCCCGTCCGTCCGCCCGTTCTCACCTGAGAACCAGCGGCGTGGCCCCTGGAGAGCTGCGGGAAGCAGGCGGTGAGGGCTGTGCTGGGCGTCCTGGGCCACGCCAGGCTCTGACTGGGCGGCCGAAGGCCAGGAGCACCGAGCTCCTGCCTCCCCACGTGCTCCAGCTCTCTGCCTGCGCCGTGAGGCTCCACGGGCCGAGAATGGAGCCCATTTGCCAACTTTTTAGCAGCAATGCCTTTTCCCCAACGAAAGCATGGACGCCCAGGCTGGGGCCGGCGCTGCGGCGTGGTAGGTTAAGCCGTCACCGGCAACCTGGCATCCCAGATGGGCGCCGGTGCAAGTCCCTGCCAATACACTTCTGACCCAGCTCCCTGCTATGGCCTGGGGAAGATGGCCCAAGTCCTTGGGCCCCTGCACCCACGAGGGAGACCCAGAAGATATTCCTGGCTCTTGATTGGCCCAGACCTGGCCGTTGCGGCCATCTGGGGAGTGAACCAGCGGATGGAAGACCTCTCTCTGTAACTCTGCCTTTCAAATAAATAAATTAAAAAAAAAAAAAAAACACTCCCAGGTGACTCAGACGGAACCGGCAGCTGCGGGGCCCTGGGAGGGTGTCTTGCCCCACACGTACGCCTCTGGGTGGCGGCTGCTGTGTCTGGCTGGCCGTACCTCCTGGGGCCATTGGGAAGGGGACACTCACCCCTTTCCTCCCCTTTCCCACCCAGGGGCATCAGGCCTGGCATGGCTGGCCAGCGGGCCCGGCCTGGCTTGTACCTACTTCTTTCTCTCCTTGGCTACGCCCGGTGCATGCTGGGCCCAGGGCGGGGGCCCAGCTGGCAGGGTCCCCTACAGCCAAGGGAGAGATGTGCAGTCAGCAAGTGGCTATCTGAGGAGACTTCCAGAAGCTCAAGGAAAAATGTGTATTATGGGAAAAAATGCGTGCATTTCAGACATTTTTGCAGCAACATAAACATCTCTTTCAGCTCCGTTTTTCCAAGAACTTTTTGAAGGGACCCCCACGGAGTGGGGGGCCGTGGGAATGGGGCGCCATGGCTGGGAGGGTGTGAGGGCTGTGACCAGAAGCGGCTGTGGCCACCACGCTGGCGCAGGGCAGCACGAGAGGCCCCCCAGAGCCGTCTCCCACCCCGGTCGTTCTCCGTGTAACTGTGACTGACAGTGCACGCCCTGGTGCCCTGAACAGAAGCCAACAGCGTCAGCCCTGAAGGTTTCCTGACCTGCACCCCCCTCCCGGGCTCAGACAGGGGCGGGGGAGACCCATGGTGGTGGGGGTCCCCCTGGCAGGAGAGCCGGCGGAAGCTGCACCGCCCCTGGCTTGCTGTGTGACCTGAGCAAGGTCAGGCACCTCTCTGGGCCTCCACATGCTGCGGTCAACGGGGGAGGTGACCACGCACTCAGAGACCAGGGCCAAGGTCACCTGCTGGGAACCACTGGGCCTTCCTTGGCAAGTCCCTCCCTCCGAGCCTCTCGCCACCTCCTTGGCACCACGGGGGTGGACGGGAGCCTGCCCCAAGCTCCGTGTGCAGCCAGTGCTCCCGAAATGGCACTGAGGGCCACAGCAGAGGACCACAGGGCTCGGCGCTGTCCCCTCACACCCTCCAGCCCTGGTGACCTCCGTCCTCAGCCCCTCTCCTGGAGCTGGGGTCTGAGAGGCTGGGGCCTTCCAGCTAGAAGCAAGGCTGCCCCCGGGAGCCCGGGCGTGGGCGTGGGCGTGGGGGTGGCAGGGGGATGGCGAGAGCCTGCCTCGGTGTCTCTCTCCTCCCCCATGACCCCTGGGGCCTGTGGCAGTCCAGGAGGCGGAGCCAGAAGACCCCAGGGTGGGCCAGCAGCCGGGGCTTCCTTAGTAGGAGCTGCCACCTGGGCAGAAGTGGAGCCAGGTCCTCCGGAGGCCCCTGGTCTGCGGTGGCTGTGATGGGGGACAGAGTGGGGGCTGGGGGAGGGCCACACAGCCGCAGGGCGGGGCGGGAGGGTGAAGGCTGCGGGCAGGGCCAGGGCCTCCCAGCTCCTCCCGGGCAGGTGCGGGGCGGGGGTGTGGGCCCAGGTCTCTGGCTGGCCTCACCGCTGATCCCTATCCCGGCTGTGGGATGCGGGCAGCGGCCGCCCCGCTGCAGGGGACGGCTGTCCCACCGGAAGGGCGTCTGGGCCCTGTGACTCAGCTATTCCGGGGGTGGGGCGCTCTCCTCAGGAGACGGCGCCGTGGCCCACGACTCCTGGTCAAGGATGTCCACGGCAGTGTTATTTATAACCCCGGAGAGCAGCAAACAACCGGTGCCCTTGAGCGGGAGGCAGACAGGGCCGGCGAGCACCGGGTGGCCGCTGCGGGCGCTGCGGCCCAGGCAGAGACGGCTGGCAGGGGCCCAGGCGGGCAGCGGGGGGGACCCGGCTGCTGGCCTGGTTTCAGTGGTGTCTGCGGCTCTGCACTTGCACTTTTTTCCTGCCACGGACACGCGTGGTGATGAACTGTAAATGACACGTACCGCGTGGCTCCGCTCCTGGGAGGGCCCGGGAGGGGCCAAATTCAGTGGGAAAGCAGCAGGGGGTGGGGCTGCAGGCGCTGGGCATGGGGAGAGGGTGCCTGGGCCGTGGAGAATAAATGTTTCTGGTGTTGGGCTGGTGGTGATGGCCATACCACGGCACGGACGTGAGTGCCCGTGTTACATGCATGTGACACACGTGTCCAGTTATCGTAAACATCAGTGCAGTGGTCCAGGACACAGCTGCTGGGGGCACTCAACGAGCCGGGGGTGGGGCTGAAGGCAGAACCTGCCAGTCGGGCAGTCACCCCTGCTGTGCTGGCCCACGCGTGTGTACCTGTGTGCGTGTCCCTGTACATGCCTGTGCAATGCTGGTGTGCCTGTGTCTGTGTGTGCGTGAGCGGGTGTACTGTGTATACGTGTGCATGACCCTGGGTGTACCTGTGTGCGTGTCCGTGTGCTTGCCTGTGCAATGCTGGTGTGCCTGTGTGTATATTTGCACAAGCGTGTGCATGAGTGGGTGCACTATGTATATGCGTGTGTGTCCCTGGGTACACGTGTGTGTCCTTGTACATGTACACGTGTGTGTGCATGTGTGTGCATGTGAGTGTGGACATGCCTGGCGTCCCTCCTGACCAGTCGGGCCTGCTTTCTGTGAGTCGCCCGGAGCCCTCCGACCCTCGGTGCGCAAAGAGCTGGCACGTGGGCCCTGGGCTGCCTCTCACTGTCCTGGCCTGAGTGACCGAGTGACCGCAGCACCACAGGCTCCCACGTTCCCAGCTGGAGAACCCTCACGCCAAAGCCGCCCTGCCTCGCTGTGAAGAGGCTGGGGTGCCAGGGCCTCGGGGCTCTACCGTCTCACACCCCACGGGGTGGCGCAGACAGCGAGGAGTGGCGGTGCACCAAGGCCGCCCTAGGAGGGCTGCGTGACCCAGAGAGCCCGCCCCTGAGAGACCCCAAGAACCAAAAGAGCGGTCATGAAGTACGTGTGCTCACCTGTGCCCACAGCTGCGCTGCCGGCTGTGAAGCCGCCACAGGCCGTCCGTAGGCGAGTGGGTGAGCAGGGGGGCGGGAGGGAAGGAGGGGCAATCACAGAGTGAAATCAGGGGCCGGCGCTGTGGCCTAGCAGGTAAAGCCGCTGCCTGCAGTGCTGGCATCCCATACGGGCACCGGTTCGAGTCCCGGCTGCCCCACTTCTGATCCAGGTTCCTGTTAATGCGCCTGGGAAGGCAGCAGCAGATGGGCCAAGTGTTTTGGCCCCTGGACCCACGTGGGAGACCCAGAGGAAGCTCCTGGCTCCTGCCTGTGGCCCGGCCCAGCCCTGACATTGCAGCCATCTGGGGAGTGAACAAGCGAATAGAAGATCTCTCTCTCTCTCTGCAACTTTAAATTTCATATACATAAATAGACCTTAAAAACAAACAACAGGGCCAGCACTGCAGCTCACTAGGCTAATCCTCCACCTTGCGGCGCCGGCACACGGGGTTCTAGTCCCGGTCGGGGCGCCGGATTCTGTCCCGGTTGCCCCTCTTCCAGGCCAGCTCTCTGCTGTGGCCCGGGAAGGCAGTAGAGGATGGCCCAAGTGCTTGGGCCCTGCACCCCATGGGAGACCAGGAGAAGCACCTGGCTCCTGGCTTTGGATCGGCGCAGCGCTGGCTGTGGCGGCCATTTGGGGGGGTGAACCAACGGAAAAGAAAGACCTTTCTCTCTGTCTCTCTCTCTCTGTCTAACTCTGCCTGTCAAAAAAAAAAAAAAAAATCCAAAGTGAACTGAGCTTCATACTGTAGGATTTCGTTATAGGAAGTCCCTTGAGCAGTCAAAACCACAGGCAGGAGGGTGGGCGCCAGGGGCTGGGGCTGGGGAAGGGAGCTGGTGTCCCTGGGGTCAGAGTTCCAGGCTGGGAAGGGACAGAGAGCCCTGAGCCGGAGGCAGTGAGGGCTAACCGCTGCACTCTCCTACCCGAGCTGGGTGAGCCGGGGGCCGGGGTGGGGCCGGGCAGAGAAAGCTGGTTCTGGTTCTCACACCCCTGCGGTCAAGGTTGGGCAAGCGAGACACAGCAGGGGAGAAGCAGAGAACAATCTAGAGCCCAGGGGTTCCCTCTGCAGAAGTGGCGCCAGGTGGGGGCTTAAGAGAGAGAGGGGCTCCTTCTTCAGGGTCTCCTTGGGAAGTCCAAGGTCGTTTCTGCTGGGAAACAAAGACAGAACACAGGGAGACGCCACCGCTCCCCCCCCACCCCGCATGGGAGGGTGCGGTGGAAAGCGTTGAAGCCCATAGGAGAGAGGGCTGATGGGGACCCTGGAGCACAGTGCCCGGGCCGGGTGCAGCCGTGCAGCTGCCGCCACGCCCCCTCCGGAGGATGGCCAGGGGGTGGGGAGGGGAGCGCCTGTCTGCTGAGGTTTGGGAGTTCTGTTTTTCAGGATGGAGAGAAGAGTTCTGGGCTTGGACGGCAGCGGCGGTGGCAGAGCGATGCAGACAGATGCACTGAGCGCCACCAGGCTGGGCACTGACAAGTTCTGAGCACAGGGGCCTGGCGGTTCAGACGCCATCCCAGAGTGCCGGGGGCCAAGTTCCAGCTCCACTCGGGATCCCTGCTTCCTGCCAAGGTGCACTGTGGGAGGTGGCCCGTGATGGGCTTGAAAGGCAGAGTGAGAGAGTGAGAGAGAGAGCGAGAGCGAGAAAGGGAGGTCTTGTATCTGTTGGTTCACTCCCCAAATGCCCACAACAGCCAGGACCGGGCCAGGCGGACGCCAGGCGTCTTGAACTCCGTCTGGGTCTCCCATGTGGGTGGCAGGGACCAAGCACTGGAGCCACCATCTGTGGCCCCCCAGGATGGATCAGCAGGGGGCTGGATGGGAGGTAGAGACCCCAGGGCGTGGACGGCCACTCCAACGCGTGATGCAGGCGTTGCAAGCCGTGGCTTTACCCGCTGCACCACAACACCCGTCCCAGACTTCTGAATAAAGGACGCGGGTCGTGTCAGGGAGGCACGAGGCCAATGGCCAGGCCTGTGAAGACATTGGGGGGGGGGGGGTAGTGCACGGGAACCGGCCTGATCACCTGTCCCCTGGGAGCCACAAGGCACAGGCTGCAGAGGGGATGGGGAAGGGGGTGGGGTCGTCTCCCAGGCGGCTAAGAGCTTGCAGGGGACCTGGTGGGAGGCCGGGCCTGGTGATCACAGAGGGGATGATTATAAAGATTTTAAAAAATGTATGTCAGAGGCAAAGAGACAGAGAGGGAGAGAGCTTCCGTCTGCGGATCCACGGCTCAGACGCCTGCAATGGCTGGGGAGGCCAAAGCCAGGAGCCTGGAGCTCAACCCAGCTCTCCCATGAGGGTGACAGGGGCTCAAGTACTTGATCATCAGCACCACCTCCCAGGGTGCCCTGTGACACGGAGCTGGAGTGAGGAGCAGAGCTGGGACTCGGACTCAGGGACTCTGATACAGGGCAAATGCCCATGCAGTGATAACCATTGCCACACCAACACTGGCTGGCGCCAGGATGTGCCGGGAACTACATGTAATTCTTCAATGACGTGTGCCAATGACCCATTTCACAGGTGAGGCGACCGAGGCTCAGACCAGCAAAATCATGGAGGGCTGGGACTTGCAGGCCGGGTCTGGCTGACTCTGTCATCTCTTGCCAGCTGCTAAGAGCCCTCTTGGCTCCCAGGTGTGCGGAGTCTGGGCAGCACATGGCCGGGGAGGGGCAGGAGTGAGGGACAGGCCTGCATGCCATCCAATGCCCACCGCCATAGCCCTGTAGTCCCATTGTGCAGAGCAGGAAACTGAGGCTCGGAGCGGCCCCTGGAGGAAGCCCTGTCTGACCCAGAACCCGTGCACCAGGGTTACTTGGTGCCCCAGGGCCTCCAAAGACTGGGGGAGAGCGGGAAGCCGCAGAGCGTGCATGGGAGTGGCCGAGTGGCCCACTTTCCTGGGTGGCCAGTGGGGAGCAGAGGCCTCTGGGTAGGCCGGGCCACAGCTGTGGGACCGCACTGCTGTCTCCTCCCAGTGGGCTGAGGGCCGGCTCCACCTCCCCACGGCGGCCTTGCCCGGCCAGACCCACCCTGCCCGCTCTGTGTGGCCAGTGGCCAGCGGCTGCTCTGTGCCAGGCCATCTCTCCTCGGGGTCTCAGCACCTGGACGCGCACTGGAAAACCTCCCCTTCCTCCTTCCACCAGGAGCGGAGAAAACGCGGGGCTGTGGTCGGGGGCGGGGTTCGAAATCAGGAGGCCTCGACTGGCCCCTGCACCGGGCGCTTACAGCTGTGTGGGTGGGCACGTGGTCGCCTGACCTTTCTTAGTCTCAGTTTACTCCTCTGTAAAATGGCCAAGTTAACGGTTACCTGGGCAGAAGGCTTTTTTGTAAATTACGATTATTATTCTGAGAGAGAGAGAGAGAGAGAGAGAGAGAGAGAGAATGTGTGTTCCCAGCCACTGGCTAACTCCCCAGACGTCCACAACAGCTCGGGCTGGGCCAGGCTAAAGCCAGGAGCCGGGGACCCAATCAGGTCTTCCCACCGGGTGCCAGGGACCCACGTACTTGAGCAGGAAGCTGGAGGCAGGAACCATGGCCAAGGATTGACCCAGGCACCCGGATGTGGGTGTGGGTGCACTAAGCCATGTCTCCCAGCAGGGTCTCACGCAATCCCATACAAGGTGCACCTAGGGGGGTCCCTAATGAAATCCAGTATGTGATGTTTTGAAAAGGTTTAAAATCAGTTCTCAAGAAGCAAGCATCTCCCACCTGTCCCTCCCTCTGTGGGGCGGAAGCCTCTGTGCCTACAGCGGCTGGCTTACGGAATGTTCCGGAAACCTCTTCCTAACAAGTCGGTGGCAAATGTTACGTGTCTGGGGCAGGGGAGGCTTTTTGGTACCACTGTGCATGGACACGAAGCAAATCAAAGCAGCGGGCACTGAGGGGCATTCTCTTGCATACTTCCTACGACGGGGAGCTCACTCCTCTCCAGAGACCAGCTCGGGAAGCACTCGCAAAGCTGCTTCGCTGCCCCCATCGTCACACTGGGGAGGAAGCTGGGAGCGGGCGGGGCTGGGACCAGGGCTAAGACATGGGCGGGGCTGACGATACGCCCCCCTTCTCCTCCCCGACACAGAGCAGTCTAACCCCCGACCCAGTCTTCCCTAGCCCGGCCCGGCCCCGGCTGCTTCCCCTGGTCTCCCCTCCCAAGCCCCAGGCTCAGCACTGGCAAGGCACAGAGGCCTGTAAATCAGGTGGACCTCTCTCAGGCTGCGCCGGGTGGCTCTGTGTGTAGGAGCCTCGGTTTCCTAATCTGTGAAATGGGTATGACAAGGGCACCAGCCTCCTGGGATAAAAGGATCAGGAATTCACGTGAGTAACTTAGCAGCAAGACAAGGACACCTCACTGGCAACAGACCCCCCTCTCCTGTACCCGGCACCCCACTGCGGCTCGCTCCCCGCTCTCCGTTATGCCTTCCTCTGCGACCCCAGCTCTCGTGACCCCACCCACACCCCTACTGGAGAGAGAGACCCTCTGCCTGGTTTCACCGCTCACCTGTCCCCCAAATGATGGCCACGCTGGGCAGCAGGAGGAGATGGAGGTGGGCCCGGCCAGGGTGCGGGAGCTGGGTGAGCCCAGCGGGGGCCGGGTGGGGCTGGATGGAGGGGGCAGGGGCCAGTGCTGCGTAGAAAGGAGCTGGTGGCAAAGACCTCGGAAAAACCAATCAGCGGTGGCCCCGCAGCGACCTTCTCCAGCGACAGCCCCGGGGGAGGGGCAGGTAAGGGCTGAGAGGGGGCCGGGGGTCCCAGACAGCAGCCCTGGGCCCGGTGGCAGAATTCCGGGGCAGCTCCAAGGGTCCCTGAACCAAGCAGCAGGTGCAGGGAGGGGCGCTCCTGGGACAGCCCGAGGAGCTCCAACACCCGGTCATGGGGGGTGGGTCAGAGACTGTTCTTCAAGGCCATCCTCAGAGGGTCCCGCCAGCCCTGCCATCCTTGAGGCCCCCACTCTGCGGGGACAGAGCTGGCCTGTGCGTCCCAGCTCCGGCTTCCAGGGCCCGAGGCCGGCCCGTTTCTGGGGCACCCTGCCCGCCTAACCTCATTACAGGGTTCCAGCCAATTTCCAAGGGCCCCACTGGTCCCGGCCAGGCCCAGGCCGGGTGGACTCCCTGCGGGGGAGGGGGAGGGCTGGCGGGTGGGCACACTCACCCAGGAGCAGGTTCATGAGCACCTCCTGGCCGGCCAGCGTGCTGCTCTTCACCAAGCACAGGATTGTACCGCCGATCCAGGGGATGCCGTGGCCCGTGATGCCGATGAGCTTGACCATGGAGCGGGCGCCGGCCCAGGACGCGGCCCGGCCGGCGCACACGCCCAGCCGCTTGGACATGCAGATGTCGATGGCCAGCAGCGAGTTGAGGGCGATGCCCCTGAAGGAGGGGTTCAGCTGCATGCAGTCCTCCTCCGGGAGTTGCTGTGACTGGCGCCGCTCGCGGCCACTGTCGCCGGCTGGTGGGGGCTGCGCCGAGGGTCCCGAGGGCTTCCTCCCGGAGCAGCGGGGCTCGGGGGCCCCCTTGGGGGGCTGGTTCAGGGACAGGAACTCGGCCCGGTTGAGCACGTTGCTGCGGTCCCGGGCTCGGGCCCGGCTCTGGGAAGCCGGCATGGTGACCTGGCCCAGGCTGAGCAGGCCGGGGCCAGCCGGGCTCCGAGGACGGGAGCTGCCCGCGCTGCCTGCCTCCCTGCCTCCCCGGCGGCGGCAGCTGTTAAATATAGAGCGCAGGCTTGCACATGGCTGTTTACCTCCGGCGGCCACCAGGCTCGGCGGACGTCAGGGCCAGCGGGGCAGCCAATCCGGCCCACCCGTGCAGGGTCCGCGCCAATGGAGCCGCCCGGGAGGCTGACGCGCCCACAGGCCGCTGGGGCCCGGGCTATTTATAGCTGCCAATGGCTCGGCCCAGGTTGAGAGGGCGCTGGGAAATGTAGTCCTGCCGCCGCTCTGCACCCCGCTGGGGCCTCAGCCTCCGGCCTGGGGAAGAGGTGGGCCTCCAGTCAACCCCCGTGCTTCCCAGCGCCCCTCGGAGCCCCGGGAACCCAGCCTGCTGCCCCACTGGCCCCCGGCAATGATGGACGTAGTCCCGTGGACCTGACCGTGGAGGCGTCTCCAGGCACCCGACCAGCTCAGGTCTTGGCAAACATCATCCTGGCTCCCTGGGCGGGCTGGCTCCTCCCTCTGTGGCAGCACCATACAGCCCGGGGGCCTGCCTTTTTTTTTTTTTTTTTTAACTGGTCTCCAGTGCTTCACACTCCAATCAAATGCAACCTGTGGGCTTTGCTTTCTGTTCGAGGGAGGGGTGATTGATCATTGATCTGCCGCTAATGGATCTGCCCTTGAAGGTTGCCTCCAGTACCGGGAGTTTCACCAAGGGTTGCCTGCAGGGGCTCACAGCAGCGGGCAGATCTGGCTCCATCACACACAGGACCGGCCGAGGGTACCAAGTGTGCACGTGTTGCAGGACTGGCCGAGGGTACCAAGTGTGCACGTGTTGCAGGCTCTGGGCGGGGTTTCCTGGAGAACTTGCCCCAGGGAGGAGCAGCAGGTGGCAGGCTGGGCAGGGATGCCTGCCCCGCGGGAGGATGTGGGGCCGGGTTGCAGTGGGGTGGGGGAGGAAGACAGACCACAGGGGCCCACTGAGGATTCAGGTGTGTGTGTGTGTGTGTTTTTTTTTTTTTAAGAATTATTTATTTTATTTGAAAGTCAGAGTTACTCAGAGGGAGAAGGAGACGCAGAGAGAGAGAGAGAGGTCACCATCCGCTGGTTCACTCCTCAATTGGCTGCAACAGCCAGAGCTGTGCCAATCTGAAACCAGGAGCCAGGAGCTTCTTCCAGGTCTCCCACGTGGGTGCAAGGGCCCAAGCACTTGGGCCATCTTCCACTGCTTGCCCAGGCCATGGCAGAGAGCTGGATCGGAAGTGGAGCAGCCAGGACTCAAACTGGTGCCCATATGGGATGCCGGCACTGCAGGTGGCTGCTTAACCCCCCACCCCACAGCGCTGGCCTGAGAATTTAGGATTCGAGCGTGGCCTCCTTGAGCTACCTGGTGAGCCTCGGGAACCCAGAGCACCCACAGTCCTCTTGGGCCTGGGGCGGGAGCTGCTCATTTAGACCAACCAGCAGTCACAGGTGGACAGCCTGCTCTCACGCCTGTGCGCCCCGACTGACGGAGGCATGAGGCCACCCTCGAGCCCCCAGGCCCAGCCCCCAGGGACTCAAGGACAGGAAGCTGCCTGGGTTGCAGCTGCCCTGGCTGCTCTCTGGCTGGGGGCTTGACCACCAGCCGGGCCTTGGTTTTGCAGCCTGCAAGGACGGGAGTCGTCCTCCGAGTGCTGTTGGGGGCTCTGTGCGGGGACAGGTGTAAAATGTTACGGACCAGCGCGAGGGAGTGGTTCTGTTGGATCCACGGTCTTAGACGCATCTTAGACCCCGCGGTCCGGCCCCCGCCACACCCTCGCCCAGAGCCCTGGAGCCCTCGGTCTGGAGTTCCTTACAAACACACAGGCTGGGGCCTGCTGGGCTGGACTGGTCCAGTTCCACCTCATTCTTCTTCCAGATAGTTCCATTCAGGCCACGTGGCCACACAGGGCGCCGTCCCAGGCTGCATCAAGGCGTGTGTGAACGCACGTCCCCAGGAGTGGACAGGGCTGCTGCTTACCCAATATTCCTGGGAGCCCATTTCACGGATGTGGAAGCCGAGGCCTGGAGGGGTGAGGAGGGGAGGTCCCAGCCCCAAGCAGTCCCTGGGGTGGGAACATCCGGGACCTGGGCGTGTTTGCTCAGCTGTCCACCGGGTCACCATGCCATGCTCGCTGGACGGGGCCCATCACCCGGCCTGGCCTCTGAGGGGTCTATTAATACCCAGGGGCTCGTGTCAGCGTTTCGGTGTGGCTGGAGATGCCGGCAGGTTCTGAGAGTCACGGCGGAGATGGCCGTGGGGTCCGGTTCAGCTCCAGCCCGGTGTGGGTGTTCAGACACAGGCTCTGGATGGGCGTTGGCCCGGCTCGAACCCTGGCTCAGCCACCTCCAGTTAAGCGATCACAGGCGAGTCCGACGTCTCCTGGCCTCAGTTTCCCCTTAGGGGCTGTGTGAAGGAATCATGCTGGGGGGCGGCTGCCCTGGCTTCCTCGGTGACCCCCAGACCTGCTCCCTGCTCTGTAAGGTGGGGAGGGGGCTGTGGGCCAGTTCATATTCGCGGGAGGCTGAGAAGCAGTGCCACGCTTCGGCCCGCGAGACCTTGCGAGCAATTCCCACAGGCGTCAGCGTCTCGTGTGCCAGGGGTCTGAATCATTCGTTCAATCGATGCTCTCACTGACCTCTAGTCAGGGAGACAGGACACACAGCCACGGAATAATTAGCCAGCTTATAGCACAGTGTAATTTTTACCAACATTCTTGCTTTACTATCAACATGTTACTGCTTACTGCAATAAATTCAATCAATACAGAGGACATAGGTGTGATTTAACCAGATATATATTTTATATATATATATAATATATATATGATTTGACCAATCTTATAATCCTATGAGGATTAACATGAAGTTTGGCATGTTATATATATATTTTTATTTGAGGGTAGAATTAGAGAGAGAGAGAGAGAGGTCTTCCATTTCCTGGTTCACTCCCCAAATTGCCTCAGTGGCCAGAGCTGTGCTGATATGAAGCCAGGAGCCAGGAGCCAAGAGCCAGGAGCTTCTTCCAGGTCTCCCACGCAGGTGCAGGGGCTCAAGGGCTTGGGCCATCTTCTACTGCTTTCCCAGGCCACAGCAAAGAGCTGGGTCAGAAGAGGAGCAGCCAGGACTTGAACCGGTGTCCATATGGGATGCAGGCAGAGGCTCAACCAAGCACGCCTCAGCACCAGCCCCCTGTAAAAGGATTCTTGTCCCTTTTCCAAATACTGAAATACGTTACATCAATCACTACTTAAATAAATCAGAAAACAGGTATTAACCCATAATTATGTATATCATGTATGTATGTGTATATATGTGTGTGTCCCTCCCAAATATGCGTCTAAATACACGAGCAAGGGAGCAGATGTTTTGCCCGGTGGCTAAGATGCCCGCATCCCATATCAGGGTACATGGGTTCAGTCCTGGCTCCAGCTTCCTGCCAGTGCAGACCTGGGGAAGCCGCTGTGACAACTCACGCGATAGATTCCTGCACCTTCCTGGGAGAACTGGACTGTGCTCTCGGCTGCTGGCTTCAGCCCTGGCCCGGTCCTGACTGGTGTGGGTCTTTAGGGAGTGAATCAGCAGATGGGTACTCTCTCGCTCTCAAATAAATACTTAGAAATAATAAATAATAGTATGATTACCTTACACATTCTTTAAAACACACACACACAACCTGCTCTTTTTGCTTAGCAGTACGAAGTTGGCCTTGTTTCTATGAAGACCTGTTATTTGTCCATGGCTGCCTGGTGTCATGCCCTGTGGATGTCATAACCTACACAAGCCACGCACTGAGGTTGTCACTGTCTGTGACTACTCGGGACAGCTCCGGGACGACTGTCCCCGGGCACTGAGCAGAAGCCAGGTCAGCAGTGAAAGTAGCAAGTGCTAAATAAAGCAGTGCCCTTGGGGGCCGACAGAAATGGACAGTCGTGTGTCTTCCTTAAATTGTCACCTGGAGGGGCTGACGCTGTGGTGTAGTGGGTAAAGCCGCCACCTGCAGTGCCAGCATCCCATATGGCGACAGCTCGGGTCCCAGCTTCTCCACTTCCGATCCAGCTCTCTGCTGTGGCCTGGGAGGGCAGTGGAGGATGGCCCAAGTGCTTGGGCCCCTGCACCCACATGGGAGACCCGGAAGAAGCTCCTGGCTCCTGGCTTTGGATCGGTGCAGCTCTGGCCATTGCTGCCATTTGGGAAGTGAACCAGTGGATGGAAGACCTTTCTCTCTGTCTCTGTCTCTGCCTCTGTCTGAAACTCTGCCTTCAAATAAATAAATAAATAAATATTTAAGAAAAAAAATAGCAGTGCCCTCGGACAGGCCTGTGAGGTCTGGTGGGCTAACCCGAGCCCCCGACGCAGGGTCCAGGCATGGGAAAGCACGAGGAGGGGTCAGGACGCTTGTGGTGGACAGGACAAGCCCCCCTGCCCATTTTAGAGGAAGAGGAATGGGCTCAGGGTGGTGACTTCATCCGTGAGGCCACGCAGCTGGCCAGGGCCAGAGCCGGGACTTGGGTTGGCTGGGCTCTCCAGCCAGAAGCTGACTTCTTAGCCCCATGTCACTCATTCATTCACTTAACCAGTCATTCATTCATTCATGGGCCACTTCCTGAGGCCCAGGGGTATGCCAGGCCGCGTGCCAGCAGCAGCAGGAAGCACGCAGGCGACTCTGCTGACCCCACCCCTGCAGACCACCACGCCTGCCCTGAGGCCTCACCCCAGCAGGTCCTGGATCCTTCTGTAACCTTCCCATTCCAGCCCTATGGGGCCACAGGGCAGTGATACGACACGTCAGGGCCCAGGGCTGGGCCCAGGGCTCAGGGTCAGGTGTCGGCCCACAGGCCCGGCTCCTAACCACTCAGCCACGCTGCCTCTCTTGCTGGAGAGCACGGCAGCTCCCTGGCAGCTTTGTGGAGCCAAGATCATTTGGGCAAGAGAGGTTTCTACGAATGCCAACCAACCTGTTTACCGTGAACTTGAACTTGACATGTGCTGTGTGCTAGTCTCCGAGCCCAGGACACGAGCGGGCATCACCTCCCTTAACTGTTACAGCAACATCAGAGATGGGCCTTGGGTCCCCTCTGTGTACACCAGACAATTGCAGCTCTGAGCCCCAGGGATTTGGGGCACCCTGCATTCAGGCTGCACCCACTTTTCTTGTTTTCTTCTTCCTGTTCTTTCAAGCCCATATCGCTTGGATATGCCATGAACTTCACCAATTGATTCTGTGGTTTTGATCTTTCCAGCAAAATGACACCCTCATGCCTGTCCCTGGACCAAAGCCCATTGGTTCACGGAGGGCACGGGCGACCAGGCAGTGCCCGGCACGCAGTAGACACGCAATAAATATTGCATGGCTGACGGGCGGACAGTGCAGCCAGTGCACCGGCCTGGGTGGCTGTTACTGGGGTCCGGACCCTGCAGGCCCGCGGGGGAGAAGCTGCAGTCGGGGAGGGGAGGGGGCTCCGCCGCAGCCTGGAGCCCCCTGGGGAGCAGGTGTCATCAGAGCCTTCCCTCCCCGCGCCTCTCGCAGGATCGCTTTCTCAGTTCGCATTTCTAAGGCGGCTCCCGGGTTATTTTGGTCGGGAAACCTGATCCTTCGCTGGGTTTATTTTAGCACCTTGGAGAACTCCCAGTGCCGCACCCGATCCTGGCCGCGCCCGCCTTGCCGTCGCCCGGCTCCGGCCTTCCGGGCGGTGGCGCGGGGCGCGGGGCGCGGGGCGCGGGGCGCGCGGGGCAGCTTCCAGGCGGCGGCGCCCGCGTCCTCGCACCGCTCGCGGGCGGATTTCTCACGCCCCAGGCGGCTGGCGCCGAGGGGCACCGGGCACAGGCGGCCTTGACGCTGGGGCGCCCGACGCGCGGCGCCAGGTCTGCGAGACTGGGCGAAGGGCGTCCGAGCGCGCGCCCCAGGGCAGGCGTGAGGCTGGGGGCTCTGAGACGCCTCCGGCGGGAAGGGGGCGCACGGAGGCCAGGGCTCCCCAGCTGAGATCTGGGAGGGCCGCTCCCGGGGCCGGACGCGGAAAAGTGGGGTGCCTCCTGTCCAACAGCTGGCCCCACGTGGACACCTAAGACACCCGCATCCACAGGCACCCCCACCCCTCATAAACACACACACATACCTGACACACACCTCTCTATTCTCACACCTGACACACACACCCCTGAGACACCTGCACTCACGGGCACCCCACCTGACACACTCCCACATAAACACACAGACCTCCACTCTCACACCTGACACACACAGTCACACCTGACACACCTGTACCCACGGGCACCCCCCACCTGACACACCCCCACACAGGCACACTCACACATGACATACACACATACAGCTGACACACAGACACACACACTCCCACACCCAACACACAGACACACTATCACACACTCACACCATCACACACACTCACACCATCACACACACACTCACACCATCACACACACACTCACACCATCACAGACACACTCACACCATCACACACACACCATCACACACACACTCACACCATCACACACACACTCACACCATCACAGACACACTCACACCATCACACACACACCATCACACACACATTCACACCATCACACACACTCACACCATCACACACACTCACACCATCACACAAGACACACTCTCACACCATCACACACACACCATCACACACACACCATCACACACACACTCACACCATCACACACACTCACACCATCACACACTCACACCATCACACACTCACACCATCACACTGACACCATCACACACACTCACACCATCACACACAGACACACTATCACACACACATTCACACCATCACACACACACCATCACACACACTCACACCATCACACACACACCATCACAGACACACTCACACCATCACACACACACTCACACCATCACACACACTCACACCATCACACAAGGCACACTCATACCATCACACACACACCATCACACACACAGCCAGACACACCCTGACCCACCCACACGCTCACATAAACACAATGCACTCGCACTTGTGTACACCCACACAACACACCTCATGCACAACTGCCGCGCACACCCGCACTCGCGCACAGCCGGACATCGCTGCCACTCCCTCCCGCACTGATAGCAATCGATGCGTGTAGCCTTTGAGGATCGATTTGTGCCTATTTATTATTTATGCTAATTCACACCTCCTTCGCTGTCCTGCAGGGACCCCTCCGTGCCCCCTTGGGCCCACACGGTGTGAGCGCTGCTGTCTGGCCCGGGGTGAGCTCCGTGCCGTCCTCCGTGGGCCTGGCCCAGTGGGCTGTCCAGGCATTGCTCTAGGACAACTGGAGGCCTCCCACAGCAGTTTTCTGCACTGCTCCAAGCATCCCGGCCATCCCCGGGCCAGGCCACTGCCCCTCAGTGGAGGAGGGGACCTCATGGAGCCCTGTCCCCCCGCCCCGGCAGAAGCGAGGCCCACTGGGGTTGCAGGATGCCCTGTACCTGGCCTCCTTCCTTGCCCCTCCATGCCCACGCCCCCAGCCACCTGCCCGGCCCTCCGCCCCGCCCACCTATAGCCTCGCTGTTGGCTTTTCTGTCTGGTCCCAAACAACTGGGGAGAGAATCCTGTCTCCCAGGGTTCCTGGTGTTTAACATTTCCACCTGCACAGCCTCCCCTGTGCACCCCCACCACCACCACGTGCCTCTTCCGGAGGGACCCTGGTGGTCAGCTCAGTCCCACCCTAGCAAGGTGGACTCTGGTGGAGCTGGCCAGATCTGGGCTGGGGTCCACGCCTCCAAGAAGTCACTGTTCCCTGCACCCTGGGTTTCTCTGTCTGCAGAGCCACCCCGCCTCGGCCACGGTCGGTGATAAAAGCAGACAATGCTGGCACCTGCTGTGTCGGGTGCTTTACCTGTGTCACTGCGAACCCAGGCCACGTGCACGTCCAGGGGGTGGCCCGGAGGGGAAGTACAGCTCAGTATCCGTGCACAGAGAGCCTTGACCCAGCAGGGCCTGCTCTGTCCCGGGCACTCGGGACAATCAGGGATGGGAGGGGATGCATACAAGATGGGCTTTGAGAGCCGCAGGGCAGGCTGTAGGGGGCCGGAGGGCATGAGTTCACAGCCCGGAAGGGTGACTGTGGGCTAAGAGGCCAGGGACGGTTTCTTCCCAGAAATCCCCTAAGGGGATTTCTAGCTGTGTGGGACCCTGTGTGCTGTGTGGGATTCTAGCATGTGGTAGCCATCAAGACACGAGGGCCAACGAGCCTGCCTCAGCCCGAGTCTGTGGGGTCAGGAGCGAGATACCCAGCAGAGGGCATGAAAAAGGACTGGCCTCTTGCGAGACCACAGCCATGGGTCCGGCCACGGTCAGGGTGAACAGTGGCTGGGGGAGAGGCACCCTCCGCCGCCCGCCCTGTGGCTGAGCCAGCACTGCTATGAGACGGTGGGCATAGCCTGACTGCCCACCCTCGAAGTGGCCAGGACCCCCAGCCCTCACCTAGTGTTGGGGTCCTAGGACTGCTGAGCCCCCGCCCTGCCCAGCCTGTGGGCAGGCTCCCAGGCTGGGGGTGGAGGGTGGGGGGCTGTCGGGTTTCCTGATGTCACAAACCACTTGGCCTTTCCCCTGGGAATAGTTGGCAAGGGAGGGGTGGGGCTTAAAACAGCCCCCGCTGCCGGCCAAGCTCAAAGCCCCTTACGGCCTCTGTAGGCAGACTGCGGGGACGCAGGCAGCAAGTCTTGGGGTCCCCGGGCGTCAGGCTCCTCCCCGTGAAACACACACACCCAAGGCCTCCCAGACAGAGCAGCGGATGGGGGGTGTGTGTGCGTGCACTGTTGAAACTTGGTCAGCTTCTCACACAGCTGGGGTCCACGAGGCTGACCACCTGTGGCAGCACCAGCACACTCTCCCCCCAAAGTCCTCTCTCCTGCCCCCCCCACCGCGGCCGCACCCCTCCCCACCCCGGACTGTTCCCACTCAGCCACGGACCCCTGCGGCCCTCCTCCGGCGCGCGCTCGGCGCGGGGGGTGGAGGGGCTCCGAGGTCAAAGGGCACGGGGAGCAGCCCACCTGCGCCCAAGGCAGGAGTGGAACTACACTACCCAGAATTCCCGCGGCGCGCCGAAAAGGAAATGTCGTTTGTGCAAGGAGAGGCTCGGCGCCCCCAGCAGCTGCAGAGCGGGCGCGAGCGGGGCGGGGGGAGAGGGAGTTCCTGGGGGAGGGCGGGCTGCGTGCGGGGAGCGAGGGCGGAGAGCCCGGCGGGCGGGGAGGAGGAGGCGGCGCCGGCCGCCGCCGCCTGCGGAGCTGCATCCCGCGGGGCGCGCGCGGGCGGGCGGCGGTCCCTGCGTGCGCCGGCTGCGCTCGGGCCGGCGGCTGCGGGCGGACGCGGGGGCCGGGCCGGCGCAGGGGCCGAGTTTCTGCAAAGTTTGACCCGGTTGCCTTTCCGATGCTGCAGCAGAGCGAGGCAGCGCGGGGCGCGCCAGGCGGCTGCGGCGCGGCGGCGGGGCTGAGCGGCGGCGGCGGCACGCTCGCAATGATCGTCAAATAAAGGGGGCGCGCGGGGTGGGGGCGAGAGAGCCCCAGCTCAGCCCTCCGCCCCCGGCCACCCCCTGCCCCTGTCCCCCCCACCCCGAAGCCGTCCCGAGCCAGGAGCGGGGTGGGGGCCGGGGGCGCCCACGCCCGTCTTCAGACCCCAGGAGCGCCCGGGGACACTGCTCCGGGAAGCGGGTGGGGGCGTCCCGAGGACGTGCCCGCGGCGGGGCCAGGGGCGCGCGGAGCGCTCCGAGGGGCAGGTGAGTCTGCGGCGCCGCCCGGGTGGGGGCGTGCGCGCCAAAGTTCCCCGGTGGCGGCGAGCGCGCCCGACGCGCGGGGACCCGGGGCGGCTCGCGGCGGGCGGAGGCGCCTCTCCCTCGGGGTGGGGGGGGGGACCCCGGCCGGGAAGGGGCACGCGCTCGCTCCGCCCGGACGGCGACTCCAGGTGGCGGGCACGGAAGGGGCGCGGGGCGCCGGCCACCGGGGGCTGGAGGCGGTGGCGCGGTCCGCCCAGTGCCCCCTCCCCGCCCCCGGGGCCGGGCGGGTGTCAGCGGAGATGTCACGGGCGGCGATTATTCGCTGGTGCGCGCGGCGGTGCGGCGGCCGCTGATGGGGCGGGCGGGGAGACCGCGCAGAGCTGCGCCCCGCGCACACGCGTCGCCGCCCCCGTGCACCCCCGCAGCAAAGTTCGGCTCAACTTCCCGGCGGGCCTTGACGCCCTATCCTTTCCACCTCCTCGCAGGTCCTCGGCAGCCGCGGCCCCCGAGCACCGCCCGGGGCGCCCGCACGGCGGCCGGCGGCGGGGGCGTCCGGCCCGCGCCCCTGCCCGCTCCCTCGAGTGGGCGCCGACGGGGACCCGCGCCGCTCGGGCGCCTCCTGGAAGCGGCGGGCAGGCGCTCGCCCCGGGCGCCTGGACCTCGGCCGGCTGAGCAGAGGCCGCTCCGGGCTTGACCGGGTGCCCGCGGGACGCGTGCGGAAGGCAGGGCAGGAAGTCGGTCCTCGGCGCGCGCCCGCGCTCGCCTCTTCCTCCGAAGGCTTGAGGGAGACTCCCGGAGCTGCCATCCCCGCGCGGGAGCCACGGAGCACCATGGTGGTCCCCTGAACTGCAGACTCTTCCTTTTTTAACCCAAGGAATATCGGTGATTTTTTTGTGTGTGTGCGTGTGTGCATTGCTCAGAGGAGCCCAGGGCTCGGAGATGCAGCAGAATCCGTATTTATAAGAGGCCGGCGGTCGCTATGCGCAGCCCCTCTGCTCGCTGAGTTGTCTGCCCTATGGAGAGCGGTCTTGGGATTTGAGACTGCACCGCCGCCGCCGCCCTTCGATGCCCGCTCCGCCTGGGACTGCTGGCCGTCCCCAGGCTGGTCGCCGACTGCTGGTCGGCGCGGTCCTGTGTGCCATGGGCTGTATCCAGAGCATTGGCGGCAAAGCCAGAGTCTTCCGCGAAGGGATCAGCGTGATCGACGTGAAGGCCTCCATCGACCCCATCCCCACCAGCATCGACGAGTCGTCCAGCGTGGTTCTGCGCTACCGCACGCCCCACTTCCGGGCCTCGGCCCAGGTGGTCATGCCACCCATCCCCAAGAGGGAGACCTGGGTCGTGGGCTGGATTCAGGCGTGCAGCCACATGGAGTTCTACAACCAGTACGGGGAGCAGGGCATGTGAGTACACTCGGGGGCCGCCCCGGGGTCGGGGAGGGGGATTAGAGCCGGGGGCCTGGTTTCGGTGACTCCCCCCCACTGTTGGGCCCCCGCTGGGGTCCTGGCTCTGGAACCTGCCCGGCCACTGCTTCGGCCCCCAGGGCACCCAGCGAGGTGTTCCTCCCTTGTGTCCGCCTGGAGTGGCAGTCAGGGGTCGCCAGAGAGGCCGCCGCTCTGCCCCCAGGCACACGTGGCAAGCACTCCAGCCGGCCGGACTGGGCTTGGTGGCGGCCGGCCGGGCCGGCCCTGCCTCTGCGTGCGAATTTCTCGGATGCACCCTGGGGCTCCCGGTGGTGGCGGGTGTGTGTGCTGTGCCGCTGGGGAGCGCCCTGTTTTGAAAGCCGGTTTGCTTTGCAGCCGGGGCTCGTGTCTCCCAGGCAGTGTCCAGTGCCCCTGGGGTGGGATCCTAGCCCAGTGCAGCTAAGCAGAGCGCACTGCTCTCTGACGGGCTCCTAGGACAATGCCCGTCCCCGCCCCGGGTGGCCTCACTTCCCGGTTTTGCAGACGAGGAAGAGAGGAGACTCCACGGCAGTTGGAAGTGACCGCTGATGTAAGAACATCCTGGCCACGTGTGAATGAGAGGGCAGCGGTGACTGCAGGGTCTCCGCTTACTGACTGAGGTCCCGGGGCACCTAGCACTGGACACTGGTGGTGGGCACGCAGAGCACTGCCGCCGGCGCCCCAACCCCCCCTCCATGTCTGCCCCCCCTTCTCTGCACTGCCAGAGCTGCTGGAATCCGGTTCAGGTGCAGGGTGGGGGAGGGGAGGGGCGCTCCCCTTTCCAGGAAGGGAAAGGTGATTGTCATTCTGGGGGGCCCTTGCCCACGCCGCCTGAGGCCCTCCAGCCTCCTGGGCTGTGCGAGGCATCAAGGCAGCTGCCCGGAGACCAGAGCTTCCCCCGGGGTCTTCCGCTCAGCTGAATGTCTCTCCCATAAGGGAAGCCAGAGGCCCCGGCTGCACTTGGGAAGACCCGAGTGCCAGAGTGCGTGGGGCGGCTCGAGGCGGTGGCCCGGCCTGGGAGCCAGGGGCCCGAGGCGACCTCCCCCTCCTGGGCCAGCCCTCCATTCCTGGTGAGAAGAGCCTCGTGTATACTTAGACTCTGTGGTTCGGCAGCCCTGGGCGGGAGGCCAGGCTCTGCCACTTCCCAGGGCGTGACCCTAGGCAGGTTCCTCAGGGCTCTGGGAGCGGGGGCTAGCCGAGTCCCTTCCGGGCGGCTTCCCGGGAGAGCAGCTGCAGCGCCTGACCCGCGGGCAGCGCCACGCCAGGTTCCCAGGGGGAAACCTGAGGCAGGCAGATCTTGGCCTTGATGGGGTAGTCGTGGTGGTGCTGGCCGGGAGCGAGCCGGCGGCGCGTGGTGGCTGCAGCGACACGGTTTGGACAGGAGTCAGCTGCTCCGTGAGACTTTGCAAGAGGCTGGAGGCCGTTTCCTGGTCATTTGCTCTGACACCCCCGTTCGTCCTCCTGATGCGTGCGGTGGGTCCCCGACTCCACGCGGGTGGGACCAGCCCTGGGAAGGGTCAGGGGAGCAGCTCTGGGACGATGGCCCCGGGGCAGCAGGGCCAGAATGACTCACGGGTCCTGGCACGTGGGCCTTGGCCAGGCGGCTTTGCTATCTGGGAGCGGGGAAGAGGCCGTCGAGAGGCCTTAGCGAGTGGACAGGCGCAGCAGGAGCGTCCTGGGGCTGGAACACAGTGGCAGAAGCTGCTCACGGTCCTCGACCATGGTCGCCTGAGGAACACAGTGGCCCTGGCCGTGCCCTGCAAATGAGAGGGGTCGTTTGGAAGGCCTGGATGAAGTCTTGCACCCAGCTTCTTGCTGCATTGTAGAGAATCGTTTAGACGGGTTTAAAGGAGCCGCCCCGACCACCGCACCGGCCAGGTCTTAGGCTCTGCACTGGGGCCCGGGCGGCACCCCTGGGCTCTGTGTGTGCGGTGCAGGGACACGCCCCCCCCCCAACCCCCAGGCTGTGATGACCAGATGTCTCCAGGCGGAGCCCCGCGGCCCCTGGGAGGGACCCCTGTTTAAAAACTGCTGGATTTGACCTGAACAGTGGGGGTCAATCCCAGACACTGGGCGCTAGTGGCGCAGGGAGTGGGCAGCCAGGTGGCCGGGGTGAGGGTGGGTCTTCTCTGCAATGCGCTAGCATTCAGAACCTTAATATCACATACTTAACCGCAACCCATAATGCCCCAGACGCTCCCCCGCTTGCATTAATCTCTAAGCTAGGAGGACTTGTCAGTCCACCACTCGTGAGATGGGAACACTTAGCGACCCTGCTTCCCCCTGCCAGTTGGACGCCGACCTGCGTGGGGAGGGAGGGGAGATGGCCAGCTGCCCCCTGTGCCGGTGTGGCAGGGCTTTGTGTGGTTCGGGTCTGCTTTAGAAGCTACCCCAGCACGCGCCACATCCTGCCAGCGCCGCGGAGTCTCCTCCGTGACAAGTCACAGTCCCTCGCCTGTGTGGGAGACACTTGGCTTTGTCCCTGCTGTGCCCTTCTCTGAGCCCCCAGAGAGCCTGGCCCACAGCCAAGGCCAATGCCAAGGCCAGGGCTCTGCCAGACTTTGGTGGTGGGGGGAGGAGCCACGGAGCAGCTCTCTGGGTTGACAGGGCTGCCTCCCTGCACCCTCATCAGCTGGCGCTTCAGCTCCCCGAGCCTCGCTGTTCCTGTCTCTAGAATGGGAATGCCAGCTCCTGCCTCCTGGGGCTGCTGATGTGTGAGGGGTGCCTGGTGGCCACTCGTTATCCATTACTCCCTGTGCTGGGCTGCAGAGTCAGCGAAAGACGGCCTGCTCGGGCCCTTGTGTAGGGCAGAGCCTGGGGTGGTGACACCCCTGACGGTCTTCCCCGTGGACCTCTACTGCGTCGGGGTCAGGAGAGGCTGCCCCTCCCAGCCCGTGGCTCCCCCACCCCCTGCTCAGCGCCAGCAGATCCAGGGGACAGGCCCTGGAGGAATGTCCCTGGGACCACGTGGCCGCTTCCGGCAGCCGGGGCCTGAGCTCTGGGCTCCGCGCTGAACAATTGAGGACGAGGCTTCCTCTCTCTGACCGGAAGGCGGCTTCCCCCTCTGCCAGGGGTGAGGGAGGATGTGGGGGGGCGGAGCAGCGCTGCCCAAAGAGGACTCCCTTGACTGCTCCCGCCGCCGAGCCATCCCGGCGGCCTCTCGGGGCGTGTGAGGAGGCACCCAGCAGCCATGGTCATGGGGGAATGACAGTAAATACAGAGCCAGGTCCCGGCGTTCAGGGGAGGGCGGGTGGTGGGAGAGAAACTAGGTGCTCAGGTGGGGAGCCCGGCTGTCCGTTACAGCTCCAGGGCCGCGTGCCCTTCCAGTCTCTGCTTCCCCGCTCTCTTACAGAAGCTGGGCGCCCCCAGCCCAGGGCCCGGCTCATCGGGCATCCGAGAAATAATCTCTGGACCAATGAGGTGCCGCACAGGGGTCTGCGTGGAGATACCCGGGGGCGGGCGTACGCCCCAGGGGCTGCGTGGAGATACCCGGGACGGGCGTTCACTCCGGTGCCACTCAGAGTTGCCAAAAGGCTGGGACGACTCACGCGCCCCTCTAAGGGGGAAGTGAGGGACGCGCTGTGTGCCCGCATTGCCGCCAGTGACGAAGTGTGGCAGGAGGGGAGGGGATGAAATCGCATTGCTGTGTTAAAAAAGAAAAGGCTGAAAACGGGCTGTGGGGTAGGAGCCTGTTTTTGGTCGGTGCAAACAAACACTGGGCACGCGGAGCATGTCCTGGTCCTGTGCGGGTCTTCCGAGACTCGCCTGGAAGGCAGGGAGGGCCGGCCATCCGGCCTCATGCCCTGGCGGGTGGCCTGCGGCTGCAAACTCAGATTGCACCGGCCGTTGGTCTCTTCCCGCCGGATAGACCCAGAGCCGTGGCCTGGGCGAGGTGGCGGCGGCGGTGGTGAGGGGGGGAGGGTGGGCTCTGCCGGAAGCAGCGGGCTTTGCTGCTGAGGGGGACGTTCCCTGGGGAGACAGAAGCTCTGGCTCCTCCCCCTGGGGCTGGGGGAGCAGGGTGGGTGCCTGGGCGAAGGAAGGGGCGGCCCAGAGACCGAGACGTGAAGCAGGAGTCAGGAAACCGTGGGAGGGGCTCGTGGGCCGCGGTCTCTGTCAAATGGTGAAACTTCTGCAAAACGCTTACCAGACGGTAGGGTCTGTACAGTTGGGGACCCGCTGGGAGGACCCCTAAGCTCCTGCCTGGGCCGTGGGAGGGGCCCGGAACCAGGGCAGGGCAGGAGAGCGGGGGCTGCAAGTCCTTACCTGCACAGGTGTTGGGCTTGTGCCACTGCTGGGAGGTGAAATCCTATTTGGGAGAAATCGTTTAAAATTAAGGTTAAGTTATATCTTAAAGCAACGCATCGGCCAGCGCCGCGGCTCACTTGGCTAATCCTCCCGCTGCGGCGCCGGCACCCTGGGTCCTAGTCCCGGTCGGGGAACCAGTTCTGTCCTGGTTGCTCCTCTTCCAGGCCAGCTCTCTGCTGTGGCCTGGGAAGGCAGTGGAGGATGGCCCAAGTGCTTGGGCCCTGCACCCCATGGGAGACCAGGAGGAAGCACCTGGCTCCTGGCTTCGGATCAGGCGCGGTGCACCGGCCGTAACGGCCATTTGGGGGGTAAACCAATCCAAAAAAAAAAAAAAAAAAAAAAACCAACGCATCTACGCCTATCTATTAGATACGTTCCTCTATGTCTCCAGCATAGCCTGTCTGCTACGGCAAAGGTGTTTCTTAGGAGGGGCTAAATCAGGTTGAGTTAAACACAAGTGATTAATTTTTAAGGAAAAGCATTAAATGACTAAGAAAATATAGAAGACGTGTAGCAGGGGACCCACGTGAAGGAAGGGGCGTGGTGTCGGTGACCTGAACCTTCAAACAGAGGGGACTTGGATTTCCCAGCTTGTTAGAGCTCAGAACTGCAACCCCGTGGCCTGGGCATTTGCGGTCAGAGACAGCCCAGGACTGGAGAGGGCCTCACTAGTGCTGGGGGAGAGAGCCCAGCGCTACACGCCTGGGGGGTGGGGGGCACGTGACTGACAGGGCCCTCATTGGGGCTGCAGGTCCCAGAACCGTGGGGAAAGGTGCAATCCTGGCAGCGAGCCCTAAGGGTATGGAGGTGGTGGTGGCACCTGCCCCCAGAGCCTCCGAGGGCCTCCTTGATGGGCCAGCCTTGGTGGGCTGGCAGCTGTGCTTGGAGCCCTGAGCTGAGACCACCCCACAGGGAGACCCCCGCCCACTCTGCCGGGGGGACCCTGCCCACCAGCAAGGCCGGTCTGTAAGACCTTCAGCCTCTGTGTGTGTGTGTGTGTGTGTGTGTGTGTGTGTGTTTTGTCCAGGGTTCTGTAACAGGTCTGTGGGTGAGAGCTGGCCTGGGCCTTTTTTTTGGTCCTTGGCTGGCTTGCTTCCTGCTTGTGTGAGCCTGAACCAGACCGCTGACTTTCCTAAGTCTGAAGTGCACCCACGGCCTGTCCCTGGCATTGCGGCTGTGCCGGCCCTTCCTGGGAGTGGCCGCTCCGCAGGGTGAGCAGAGGCGCTGGCACTGAGTGGCCTGCCTGCCCCGGGCTGTTAGACCCCGTGGGGCCAGCCCGTTTCTGATAGCCCTCCGTGGGGGCCCCAGGCACCTACCGGGCCTGGCTCTGGACACGCAGCGATGGCGAGACAGGCGTGGCCCTGGCCGTCTCCGCCCTCATGGACGTTGGGGGAGGAGACTGCTCACAAGGGTGGTGGAATCACCGTGGCCCCCGTGCGTGTGCCAGAAAGCAGCGAGACCTGGGGCCAGGGTGCTGGTGTCAGGGGCACCTGGCCTGGTGCAGGGTCAGGGGCTCTAGTGCCGAGTGGTGAGCTGCTCCTGGCTGGGGCAGGCCTTGGGGTGGGGGATGGGGTGCCGGGCCCACTGGAGGAACCGAGAGTGAGGGTGTGTGTGCTCATGCGTGTGTATGTGTGCTGTCAGCTCCATCCGGCTCTGAGGGCACTGGGGACTCATGGGAAGTCTACTAGGGTTGGAGCAATGCAGTCGGGTTTGCATTTACATTTTTTTTTAAAGTTATTTACTTAAAAGGCAGAGTTAGAGGCAGAGAGAGAGAGAAACAGATATTTTCCATCTGCTGGGTCACTCACCAAATGGCTGCAATGGCCAGAGCTGGGCCAATCCGTAGCCAGGAGCCAGGAGCTTCTTCTGGGTCTCCCACGTGGGTGCAGGGGCCCAAGCACTTGGGTCATCTTCCACTGCTATCCCAGGCCACAGCAGAGAGCTGGATCGGAAGTCAAGCAGTTTGGACTTGAACCGGTGCCCATATGGGATGCTGGCCTTGCAGGCAGTGGTTTAACCTGCTAAGCCACGACACCAGCCCCATTGTTTTAAATTTTTAAATTTTTTAAGACTTATCAAGAGGCAGAGAGAAAGAGGCAGAGAGGGAGAGAGAGGAAGAATCCCATCACTGGTTCACGCACCGGATGCCCACAGCTGCCACGGCTGGGCCAGCCAGAGCCAGGAATCAAACCCGGGCGCCCCACCATGGGACACGGGGGCTTTAGCGCCCAGGCCGACTGCCTGCCCCCAGATTTGTGTTTTCAAGAGATCATGGGGGACCTGGGAAGGAGGCTGGGAGACTGGGGAGGGGTAGGGGGCGCAGCGTGTGCGGCAGCACCCGTGCCAGGCCCGGAGGCTCACCTCACCCATGTTGAGATAGTCTCTGAGCAAGCGTCCTCGTGTCCAGCTTTCGCGTGAGGTCTGCTAACTCCTTCTCCAGTGTGGCCTTGGAGAGCCACAGAGGCCAGTGCCGGGAGCTGCCCTGGGGAGCAGAGAACTCAGGGTCTGCCCGGAAGCTCAAGGTCACTCCAGAACCTCAAGGTCATCCCAGAACAACTGAAAGGAGAACTTACAGAGGAAGCAGGCGCGGTGTGGCGTCCATTGCTTTAGGAGCGTGTTGGAGATGGGCTCACAGGCTGCCAGTCACCGAGGCACGCCTCTGCCCACCGGCCCTTCTTCAGTGGTCTCCAGGAGCTCCCGTTCATTGTTGCCGACCTTGGAGTCTCCCGATTTCACCGTCACAGGAACCTGGCCGGCGGAGGTGGGCAGGAGTAACCACAAGCCACGGTCCGGGCAGTGGGGGCTCAGAGAGGCTGTGGCTTGATCCCAGAGCGAGCGGCCGGGCCTGAGCTTGGATGCTGGGCTCCAGTGTCCTTGACCACTGTCCCTGCCATGTCCCCCGTCGGGAGACCCCCGCTGGCCTGGTGATGACGTGGAAATGCGGCGTGGCCCAGGTCCTGAGTAATGCCCCATGAGACACCGCTGTCTGCCAGCTCATGCCGGTGGGGTGACCAGGCCGGGGCTGGGTCAGACGGGGCAGCCCGACTGCCCTGCACGAGGCCTTCTGCAGGGCCAGAGCGAAGCGCCTGGTTCCTGAGAGAGTCGACATGGGACCAGCTCCGCCGGGGTTGCTGGCACAGTGCACGCTGGGGCCTACAGTGGTCAGCAGGTGCATGCAGTGGTCCTTCGCCACTGCTGTGGGCCCCAGGCCGGAGGGACAGGTGGGTCCTTCCGACCCGTGGGGTCTTCTGAGCTGCTGCCAGGTTCCCTTGGAGCCAGCGGTGCTTGGGGCCAGGCAGGAGGTGGCCCACCAGGCAGGCGTGTGCCCGTCTACGGATTGAACAGGAAAACACAGCATGGTCACGTTCCTCATCACTCTTCCTGTGGCGGCTGCAGTTTTGCAAACTGCTACCGTTGAGTGACACATTTTAGTAGAGACATATGCTTTTTAAAAAACAAAAAACAACTTAGGGTAGCGCACAGCTGGCACGCGGCTTGCCGCCCGAAGCCGTCGTGCGGCCCAGTTCCGCACGCTGGCATTGCCGGGCAGCCATCACCCCACCGGCCCCCACCCGGCTCCGGTGGTCTTTCAGCTCCCCAGACTGAAGCCCGGCACCCAGCCAAGGACGGCCGCGCTCTGTCCCCGCCGCCCCTGCTCCCCGTCACTCATCCTCTGTGGTGTCTCAGCAAGCATGGCCTGCGTGGGTGCCTCGGCACAGTGGAATGTGGTCACCTGTGTGTGACCGGCGGGGGGCTGGGGTCAGACGGCACAAGGCCTTCAGCTCCTTGGACATGGAAGGGGGCAGGGCCGGTGTCCTGTGGACACTGGGAGCAGAGCCGTGGACGGGAGTGCAGGTTGTAAAGCAGCTTGTTCGGGAGTGCGCCCCCCACCCCTCCGAGTGCACGCTGGAGTGTGGACCCAAGGAGTCCCTGGCCGGCCGCGTTCTGGGGGTGCAGCTGGGAGCAGGACAGACCCAGTCAGGCCCCCGGGGCCCCTGGACTTGGCTGGACTCCTCTGGAGAAAGTGGCCTTGGCCCCGCCCTCTGCCCTGCTTGCTTGGTTTGTCTGGAGGTGGGGTCCACGGGTCCCTAGAGGGGACAGGCCTCCTGGCCTCTTCCGTCTGCAGGTTGCTGCGGCGATGGAGACCAGGTCAGGTAACTGCTTGTGCTCTGCCCTGGACGGGCGAGTTGCTGCTCACGGTCCTCGTAGGGACCAGGATTATACGTGGGAAGCGTCTGGGGTCCCGGGGACGGGGGTTTGCGCAGGCCGAATGTCACCAAGGTGTTCCCAAGTTAAACTTTCTGTAGCCTGGCCGCCCATTCCACCCCAGGAAGGCCAAGCCCTCTGGGCCCCGACAGGGTGGGAGCCAGGCCTGGCCAGATAGGGTCCTGGGGCACCCCCCCCCAAGGAGGCGCTGGTTAGGGACGGAGCTGGGGCGGGTAGGGGGCAGGACGAGGCCATCCTCGCCATGTGCTCCCTGTGTGACTCTCCCAGGGGCTAAGCCCCATGGACAAGGGACCGCGGCTGCCTTGTATGCCACGGGGACACGGAACGGCTGCCCCGAGTGGCTGCCCGAGTGACCTGTGGCCTTCCTCGCCCTCAGGTCCAGCTGGGAACTGCCCGATCTGCAGGAGGGCAAGATCGAGGCCATCAGCGACTCGGACGGGGTGAACTACCCCTGGTACGGCAACACCACGGAGACGTGCACCATTGTGGGCCCCACGAAGAGAGACTCCAAGTTCATTATCAGCATGAACGACAACTTCTACCCCAGCGTCACGTGGGCCGTGCCCGTGAGCGAGAGCAACGTGGCCAAGCTGACCAGCATCTACCGGGACCAGAGCTTCACCACGTGGCTGGTGGCCACCAACACGTCCACCAACGACATGATCATCCTGCAGACGCTGCATTGGCGAATGCAGCTAAGCATTGAGGTGAACCCCACCCGGCCCCTGGGCCAGCGCGCCCGGCTGCGGGAGCCCATCGCCCAGGACCAGCCCAAGATCCTGAGCAAGAATGAGCCCATCCCGCCCAGCGCCCTGGTCAAGCCGAACGCCAACGACGCTCAGGTCCTCATGTGGCGGCCCAAGTACGGGCAGCCGCTGGTGGTCATCCCGCCCAAGCACCGGTAGCGGCCGGGGCAGCCGCTCGCTTCGACTCACCGGTAATAATACTGCTCAGAACGAACCCACGCACCCTGTGGTCATTCAGCAAAGTACAACCTCTCTACCTTCAGTGGGCAGACCCCACCGTGCCAACGCCCGCCAGCGGCACGGGGCAGCCCCGCGTTCGGCCCACGGGGTCTCCCCCGACCCCCGTCCCTTCTTCCCTCTCCTTTTCTCATGATCTCCGTCGCCCACTTGCAACAGATTCCCCGAAACACTGCTTTTTCAGTTTTCTTTCTTTTAACTTTTCTTTGTGAGGTTGGGGGGTGCGGGGTGGGGGGAGGAGTCGCTTCCCCCGGGAATGTGGCTCAGGCCCAGGATCAGAGGCTGATCCGTGCCGTGGGTGGTTTGCCGGGAGTGGCGGGACCTCCCCTCGCCGCCCCGTGTCCTCTGACACGCGGCCTTATGTAGATTTGCTTTGCCAAACTTTTGCCTTAAGCTGAATTTAAAGGGAAAAAAAAAAAAAAAACAAAAAAAACGGAGAAAGCTAGCAGGATCTCTTCTCCTGCTGGTGGTTGGGGGCGGGGCTGGGGACGCGCCCCACCCGAGCCCCTCCTCCCGGCTCTCTCTCGGGAGAGATGCAGACGTCAAACCAGCTGCTCCTTCTGTGGTTTCCCAGGCTGTCCGCCCCTCCCCCCGAGGTTCCCTCCCCGGTCAGGTGGAGGAGGCGTGTTTGCTCTGGAGGGCAGGTGTGCCCGTGGTCTCTCCTCTCATCCCAGCAGCCTTAACTTGCCTTGGGTGGCTCTCCGGGGGAGAGGGAGGGTCCCGTGAGCTGGAAGCTGTGCCCGAGGGATTTTCAGGACAGCCCGGGTCGGAGAGGTGGGGGCTGGCTGTGCTTCCCTCGCTGCGTCCCCAGCCTCGAGCCCCGGGGGCTCCAGCAGTCCACGCTGGCTGCCCTGGAGCCCACACAGGGCTCCCAGCCGATTCTCAGGGATGCCGCTCGCGGGCTGTCTGGCCCCGCGCGGCACAGGGAGTGGGGGTTGGGGACACAAAGCCCCCAGGTCCAGGGCTTGGAGGGCTCAGTGGTGGCGGGGGAGGGGGCTGGGCTGGCACAGTGGGGGCCGAGGACGGCCCTCTGGCGCCCGGGGCCTGGGCCTGAGCCACGCGGAGGTGTGTGTCGGCAGGGCACGGGCTGCTGGAGACACCTGGCTGCAGCCACATTGCTTCAAGCTTGCCAAACCCACAGCTCCCTCCCCACGGTCCCGCATCGAAAGTGATAGCAAGCACAGAAAACTGTCAGGTCGGAAAAACAGCCCCCTTCCTGCTGCACAGAGCCACTTGCCCGAGCCGACCCCTTGCTCTCCTCGCGCATGGGGTGGCGTGATTATTCCAGGGGTGCTCGGCCACCAGGCAGCCTCTGAGCCCAGGCCGTGCCACCAGGCTGCAGCTGAGCCGAATCGCACTGGTGTGGTGCTGCCGGCCGGTGCGGTGCTAGGGAGCCCCATGTCGGGCTGGGACCTCCCCGTGGGGCTGCAGGGGCCCCTTGGGGTGCGCGAAGACCGTGCCGCCAGGAGAGGCTGCACGCCGAGGGGGTGCCCGTGGGGCCCCAGCTCCGTGTCCAGGACTGGACATGGCCTCTTGATGGGAGGGGCCTTCTCTACACTCAGGTCTTGTGCTAAGGAGACAGCCCGGGTGGGGTGGGGTGCGAGCGGGGCAGAGGCCCCCAGCCCCTTTGCATTTTCTGAGTGGGGGGCAGCAGCCCCTCCCCTGCATGCCCGCCCCTGCCCACCTTGCTCCCTGACTCACTTTCTCCTGGGGGTCCTTTCTCTTTAGCCTCGCCGCCGACACCGCAGGTTGGGGCTGGGGAGACCCTGGAGGGCGGCAGGTCCCACCCGGGCCGCGCGGCGCCGCCGGGGTCTCGTCGCTCAGCTCTCGCTGGTGCAGCGCAGGCCCCAGGCTTCCTGGGCTGTGAGTGCCCTCGGCCCCAGCGTGGACACGCGCTCCCTTCTCCCAGCAATAAGAGCCATCTTTGTCCTGGAGAGTACTGTGACAACAACCAATGCACTTGCCCGGAGGCACAGACTCCTGAAGACAATGTAAAGTGAATTTTTTTTTCTAAAAAACACAAAGAGAAATAAAATGTAATTTTAAAGTAGACTTGGCTGGGATCTGGATGCTTCTGGGGCGGGGTTTCGTTTTGGGGGGCACGTGCTGAGCCACTGAGGCTAGGACTCTGGTGTGGAGGGCCTGCAGGGCAGGGGAGGCCGCCTGGGCAGCTCAGGGGTCTCAGTGCCCGGCCGAGCATGGTGGAGGGCGGCAGGCTTGGGGGTCGAGCCAGGACTTGGAGGCAGCGTGGCCTTGGGCAGACGTTAGGGTGACTGGTGTCTCCACTGGGCCCAACTTGATCACCCCAAGACCCACAAACCTGCCTGCCTGTGGCAAACAGCCAGGACGAGGTCGGTCGGGAAGTGGTGGTGGTGGGAGGGTCTAGGCCCGCCCTTGCCCTCGCCAGTGGCCAATGTGGGGCTGGGGCTCTGGCCATGGATTCCCTCCGCCCTGGGTGGGGGCCCAGGGCTGCTGTGCAGATCTTGGATCCGCAGGTGGACCACGGGTTCAAGGCCGTCTGCGAGGACTTGGCGCAGGACGCTTGTACGGAATGGGGATCCTCCACGTGGCTCTCTCCTGGCTGGTGTGGGGCGCACACGTGGCTGTTCCACTCCGCGCAGCTCCCCAGGGCATGCTGGGAGCGCAGAAGCCAAGCACCCGCTCGGGGGGCCGGCGCCGTGCGTGGGTTAGGCCGCCGCTTGTGCCCACTGAGCCAGTTTGTGTAGCGGCTGCCTCCCATCCAGCTCCCTGCTGAGGTGCTGGGAAGCTGCAGAGAGTGGGCTGCGTGGGAGACCGGAGTTCCTGGCTCCGGCCTCAGCCTGGTCTGGCTCCGGCTGTTGCAGCTATCTTGGGAGTGACCCAGTGGACGGCTCACTTGCTCTTAGATAAACCTAAAAAACACAAAAAGCCGCCCCCTGAGGAGGAGGCAGAGCCGCCAGCCTCGGCACCGCACTCAACCTGAGCGGATGACGGTGGAGCACACATTTGGCGCCCAGTACTTACTGGTTATTACTCCTAAGGGGCCCCCATGCCTTTGCTTCCCCACACCCTGGGTCCCCACGGCAGGAAACGCCTTCCCCGCATCCGGAAGTCGGGGTGCAGTGAGTTATCTGGGCCCCGCAGCGGCAGAGCTCACTGCCAGGTCGGCTGCAGCCCAGGCTCAGCCCTCCGGGGCCGCGGGGGCCTGGGGCCGCTCTGAGAGGAGCCCCCCCTCCCCCTGCTGTTGGGGGCTGGGCTCTCACTGCAGCGCCCGCCCGCATCCTGCCTCCTGTGTCTGGGATGCTCGCAGGAAGCTGCGTAACGGCTCTGCCGGCTGCTCTCCTCCCACACGGCTTCTGGGCGGTGCTGGGCACTGTTGTGGTTTAGCTTTCGGTTGTGGAGTCAGCTGTGACCTCTGCCCACAAGAGACCGTAGGAAGTGTGTGCATGCGTGTGTGCACACAGAACAAGGGTGCAGGTGTGTGCATGCACAAACATGGGTGTGTGTGTGCACAGAGCACACGGGGTGAGGACACAGCACAGGGTGTGGACACAGAGCGCGGGGTGTGCACAGAGCACGGGGTGTGCACAGAGCACACGGGGTGAGGACACAGCACAGGGTGTGGACACAGAGCGCGGGGTATGCACAGACACGGGTGTGCGCAGAGCACAGGGTATGCACAGACCACGGGGTGTGAACACAGAGCACAGGGTGTGCACAGAGCACGGTGTGGACAGAGCACAGGGTGTGAACACAGAGCATGGGGTGTGTGGACACAGAGCACAAGGTGTGGACATAGAGCATAGGGTGTGCACAGACCATGGGGTGTGAACACAGAGCACAGGGTGTGACAGAGCATGGGGTGTGTGGACACAGAGCACAGGGTGTGGACAGAGCACAGGGTGTGGACAGAGCACAGGGTGTGAACACAGAGCATGGGGTGTGTGGACACAGAGCATGGGGTGTGGACACAGCACGGGGTGTGCACACAGAGCATGGGGCGCAGTTGTGCAGAGAAGTGGGGTGCAGCATAACCAGCAGTAGGGGAACACTGAGCTGGCCCACCCAGGACAAGCCAGAGGACGTCGGGATGGAGCTTTGTGCTGCCGTGCGTGTGTGTCTGGGAGAGCCGTCTGGGGAGGGGAGCGCGACGGCGGCCGCTAGCAGAGGAGTGAATCCAGTGCCTTCCGTCTGTAGTGGCAGCCGCGCAGCCTCCAGCGGAGAGCAGGTCAATTTAGTTCAGACTGGACGGGAGACACAGACAGCAGACTGCGCCCAGCCGCCGCAGGCCCCCGTGCCAGACACGGGCCCGGGGGTGCCAGCTCTCCGGACGGGGCCCACGATGCCTGCGAGGAGCAGCTGCTGGTCACCCCACACGCAGCTGCCTGCCACCTCCTAAGTCCCCCGCGGGAGACCCATACAAGCCCTGGGCTGGAGCCATTTGAAAGGGGACGTAGACTCGGTAGGCTGGGCCGTGACAGGTGACTTTCCTGCGGCCATCGGTCACGTCTCTGCTGCCTTGCCCTGTCTGGCCCACGGAAGGGACCCACGGCCTCCCAACGGTCCCCCGGCGAGGAAGCTGCCGAGCGCCGCTGGTTTCAGACGGCCGCCCCTGCGCCCACTTCTGTCTCTGCCCTTGCTGCTACGCTCCGGCTCTCCCGCGGTGCCGAGTGTGAATTCCGCTGGCGAGGGGCCATGGAAACCGTGAACAGCGAGACAAATGCGTTTAGGGAAAGAGCAACCCTCAAAACTGACTTCCGTCCCAGCGGAGGGCAGCCCGGCTCCTGTCCGGGCAGGGCCCGCCCACCGGCCCACCCAGATGGCAGGGCTGGGAATGGGAGACAGGATTGGCCTCCAGCGGCCTGTGCCCTGGCTCGTGGTTTGTGGTGGCCTGGCTGAAGGGTGGCCTGGCTGAAGGGTGGCCTGGCTGGGTGTCTCTGCGGTCAGATGGGCGCTATTCCTGGCTGCCACTTGCCTTGCTGAGTGAGGTTGGGCGGTGGGGGGGTGGGGGGAGGGTCTCCTGGCCTCGTGAGCTCCCCAAGCCAGAGACGCACACCCCTGGCCTGCCCCTGGTGTCCAGCCCAGCGGCGCTGTGGCACTTTGGCTCAGTGTTAAACCTCCAATGCCCCCCTGCCCGCCCCCGACGATCCTCATCACGGGGTGGGGGTTTCACTGTAGCCCAGAGACTCCTCCTCTTAGCCCGGGCTGACTTCCCACTAGGGCCCGCCCACTGACACTCTCGCATCCTCACTGGGCGCTAGTGGTCAGACAGCGGGGTCACCATCCCCCTCCTGCGGCTTACTGGGATGGAATTCCCAGACCGCACGGCTCACTCACGTCACACGTGCACTTCTGGGACTTTTGGGGTCTTCGTGGATGGATGCGGTGGTCTTAGCCCCTTCGGGCTGCTGGGGTGGCTCAGAGACACACAGACAGACTTCTCACAGTTCCGAAGGCCTGAAGTCCAAGGTCAGGGCCAATTTGCTTCTCGGGTCGTAGGTGGAGCCTTCTCCTGGCTTTCTCTCTCTCGGGCCTCTTTTTTGTTAAAAAAAAAAAAAAGTATTTACTTATTTGAGAAGCAGAGAGAGAGAGAGAGAGAGAGAGAGAAGTCTCCCTCTTTGATTCAGTCTCCAAATGCCCGAGATGGCCAGGGCTGGGCCGGGGTTGAATCCAGGAGCTGCAAACTCACTCCAGGTGGGTGGCAGAGACCAGAACACGGCTGCCTCTCGGGGGTGCCAGCGGCAGGAAGCTCCAGTCACACAGCAGGAAGGGACCCAGGCACTCCGGTCCGGGACGGCTGGTCTCACCGGCGGCCTGACCACCAGGCTAGATGCCGGCCCTCAGAGGTTGACTTTGATGCAGAGACACTTTGGAATCTGCACACAAGGGAGCCTCAGACAGCCTGTGGAGAATATGCAGAAAAAGTATACATGAATTTTAAAACTTGTGGATCAAACTTGCCCTTTAAAAAACATGTGTTTCCGGCCGGCGCCGCGGCTCACTAGGCTAATCCTCCGCCTTGCGGCGCCGGCACACCGGGTTCTAGTCCCGGTCGGGGCGCTGGATTCTGTCCCGGTTGCCCCTCTTCCAGGCCAGCTCTCTGCTGTGGCCAGGGAGTGCAGTGGAGGATGGCCCAAGTGCTTGGGCCCTGCACCCCATGGGAGACCAGGAGAAGTACCTGGCTCCTGCCATCGGATCAGCGTGGTGCACCGACCGCAGCGGCCATTGGAGGGTGAACCAACGGCAAAGGAAGACCTTTCTCTCTGTCTCTCTCTCTCACTGTCCACTCTGCCTGTCAAAAAATAATAAAAATTAAAAAAAAAAAAAACATGTGTTTCCATCAATTTGGAAGGCAACGCGACACAGAGAGAGACAGAGACAGAGAGATCTTCCATCCATTGGCTCATTCCCCAAATGCCCACAACCACTAGGGCTGGGCGAGGCCAAAGCCAGGAGTCTGGAATATCCCAACCAGGCTCTCCTTGGGGTGTCAGGGGCCCACACACCTGAGCCATCCACTGCCTCCCACAATGCATTAGCAGGGATCTGGATCAGAAGCAGAGCAGCCGAGGCTGGAACCAGCACTCCAGTGTGAGACAGGCATCGTCCGCGGCGACTTAACCCGCGGAGCCGCAACACCTGTCCTAGACGTGCCTCTTAACTCCCTGCTTCCAGTGTGTCTTCATCTTGGTCCGTTTCTCCATTGCTCCGAGTATAATAACATTATAAAGAGAAGAGGCTTGTTCGGCTCATAGTCCTGGAGGCCGACGGTGCAGTGGGCACGGCGCTGGCTCTGGTGAGGGCTTCCTGGAACCTGTCAAACCCCGGGGAACGGCAGACGGCACGTGGCAGGAGCGCATGCACGCACGAGAGAGCACGGGCGAGACAGGAAGCCAGCGTGAGGGGAGGGCTTCCACTCCAAGCTGGCTCCGGGACCCGGAATTCGTGCAGGGAGCAGTGGCCCCAGTGGCTCAACCACATCGCAGCAGGCGCAGCACCTCGCGGCGTCACCAGCCTGGGGACCAGGATTCCAGCACAGGAACCTCTCGGGGACACGCTCAAATCACACCCAAACCACGGCAACCACTGTTGTTGGCCGCCGTCCTCCAAGGCCCATGTGGGTGGGGGTGCTGGGGCCGGAGCTCAGCCACCGGCACCCCCAAGCCCCGCCACATCCTTTGCTGCAGGCTCTGGACAGTGACGCCTGCCTCCCGGGACTGCCGTGAGCTTGTCTACCGAGGGCTCAGCCCGGAGCTGCGCCTCACTGGCCCCTGCAGACAAAGCCTTTGGTGCTGCTCATTATTCTGTCTTTATTCCACTTTTAATCGTGATTAAATACACGCAAAGTCTGTGTACAGTCCCGTCGTGTTGGGACGTGCATTCACGCTGTCACGTGACCCTCTCCGGGACTTTCTCAGTGTGCAGTTCTGGAACTCAGCACTCCTGACACTGCCCTTCCCCACCCTCAGCTCTGGGCAACCACCAGCCCACTTCACTCCCGTGGGTCTTGATGCCTTCTCCAAGCAGAATCCCAGGGCGTCCGTCTCACAGAGCGGAACGCCCTCTGCGTCCGGCCTCCGTGTAGAGGCGGCAGGATCTTTGTCTTGTTTGAGGAAGGCGCTCTGTCTGAAGCTGGAAGTCCTGATAGCCCAAGGGCATCCTCGTCCCCCAGCCCGGCCGCGGCTGGATGGGAGAGGGATGCTAAGAGCACTATGCAAGGAAGGGAGCATGTGAGGGTGGGGGAAGAGGTGTGTGCAAAGGAGGGAAGGGTGGGGAGCGCCTTGCTAAGTGCCACGGTGAACCTGAGTTCAGGGTGACCTTGAAGAACGTCTTAAGCCCAGGGTGCAAACTTGGGCTTCTCAGATCCTTTTACGTGAACATGGTCTGTCACAGGATGCACACAGTCTGTCACAGGATGCACACGGTCTGTCCCTGTGGGACCTGGCGGGGACCCAGGGCTGCAGCCAGAGTGCTCCCACCTGGCCGCCAGCTGACGTCATCGTGGGATAGTGGCAGGGGCACCTGCCCTGATTTGCAGCCGTCCCTCGGTTTAAGGCTGCAGATCTGGCCGTGAGCAATGGAAAATGAGCTCCCTTTGGGACTTCTCGCCTCCCGACAGTGAGGCGTTCTGCACCGCGGGGCCTCTGGGCGTAGGCCTGGCGGCCGAGCACCTGTCAGCAGATTCTCACCGCAGTGCAGTGGACCCAGCGGTTAGCACAGCGCCGAGGACGCTGCTCCGTGCAGGGCGAGAGCAGTTCCTGCAAACAGCCTGCCGCTTCCTGTGCAGGTGAGCGAGAGAGGCCAGCCCGGCTGCTGCACTGTCTGACTGCGCCAGGCAGATTCTGCCTTGTTGGCCAATTGCACACCCCCCGACACTGACGGAAGGGATGTGCAGCTGTCCCGACGCGCTGAGGAGCCTACGGGGACTTGGGGCGACAGAAACGGCCGTGGAATGGCCAGCAGCCCAGGAGCAGCTGAGTGTGTGCTCCGTCTTCCTTCCCTGGGGGACTTGGACACCCACGAGGGAACCTCCACCTCCTCCTTGGCTGGTCGGGGTCCTGCAATCCGGGCCAGTGGGCCCCAAAGCCTGCATCCAAGAGAAAACTCCTTCGGGGACCAGTTTCACCCCGCCCTTGGCAACCCCCAGCACAGGGCCTGGCTCTGGCTGCTGCTTCTTGGGGAGGTAGAAACAGCAGATTCAGGCCCACAGGTGCACCTGGGATGGCACAGTGGCTCCTCGCATAGCATGTCTGGCCTTCTCACCTGGAATCTGAACACTCTGATTAGAATTCTAAGACTGATTTATTTGGAAGGCAGAGTGACAGACAGGGAGGGAAAGAGAGAACTTCCTTTCGCTGGTTTATTCCTCAAAGGCCACAGCTGTTGGGACTGGGCCAGGCCAAAGCCAGGAGCCAGGAACTCCATCCAGGTTGCCCCTGTGGGTGGCAGGAAGTCAGGCACTTGAGCCATTGTCTGCTGTTTGCCAGGTACCTCAGCGGGGAGCTGGGCAGGAGGTGGAGCAGCCGGGACTCAACCGGCGCTCTGATAGGGGATGCGGTTAACTTGCTGTGTCACAATGTCTGTCCCAGGATTCTCTTTGTTAAAGAGAAGGGAGAAGGAGAAGTAGTGCTCCTGAAACTTTTTGAAAACAGCCTTATTCAGGTGTAACTGACAAACCATATGCCGAGGGAACCGAGTGCTGGGTTTTGGCACGCGCGCACCTGCAGCCGCCGTCACGGGCCAGACAGGAAACACCCCTCCCCCCAGCTTCCACCTGCTCTCCATCCCCAGGCAAACACAGATCTGCTTTCTGTCACGAGGGCGACTTTGTGTTTTCTAGATTTTTATACTGAACGGAGCCGTCCAGTGTGCACTTTTTCTTCCTCTTCTGGCCTCTTTCACGGGGCACCAGCATGTGGGAGCCACTCATGCGGGCGGGTTTGTCGTCCCTTTTCACGTGGGCGACAGGCGGGTTGTCTCAGGCTGCAGCGACCAATCCCTTGCTGCAAACGCGGGTCCAAGTCTTGGTGGGCGCACTCGGATGCTTTCAGTTCTCTGGGCTGAATTCCTAGGAGTGGGATGGCTGGATGGCCGGGTGGGTGTGGCTTAACTTTTTATTTATTTATTTGAGAGGCAGAGTTACAGACAGTGAGAGGGAGAGACAGAGAGAGAGGTCTTCCTTCCGCTGGTTCACTCCCCAAAATGGCCACTACGGCCAGAGCTGTGCCAATCTGAAGCCAGGAGCCAGGAGCTTCTTTCTGGTCTCCCATGGGGTGCAGGGGCCCAGGTACTTGGGCCATCTTCTACTGCTTTCCCAGGCCACAGCGGAGAGCTGGATCGGAAGTAGAGCAGCCTGGACGGGAACTGGTGCCGATACGGGATGCCGGCACTGCTGGCGGCAGCTTTACCTGCTACACCAGAGCGCCGGCCCCCCAGGAATTGAAGTTTTAAAATTTAAAAAATGTAATTATTTATTCAAGAAAGAGCCCCCTTCCTCTGGTTCATTACCCAAAGCCTGCAATAGCTAGGGCTGGGGCCAGGCTGAGCCCAGGAATCGGGAACCAAGCCAAGTCTTCCATGGGGGTGGCAGGGAACCTCCGACTTGGGCCACTGCCTGCTGCCCCCGGAACGTGCACTAGCGGGAAGCTGGAGTCGCAGGGGCGCAGGGCGCCAGGACCCGACCCAGGCCCCCGGGACACCTACAGTGCGTGGATGTCTAGTTGTCCCAGCAGCACTGTGGAAAAGCCTATCCCTTCTCCGGTGCACGGCCCTTTCAGCGCTGTTGACGATCAAGGGCCCGCATACGTGTGCGTCCAGTTATTTCTGTTTATCCCAACTGATCTTCTGTGCACTGAGATGCACTTTATCTGACAAAAATATCGCCACCCCAGCTTTTCTAAAAAAATGTTTATGTTGTCATATCTTCTCCCATCTGTTTCTTTTTACCTTATATTTCTTTTTCTAATATTTTAAATTCTTTTTATTTCATCTGAAGGGCCGAGAACAGAGAGATAAAGATCTTCCATGTGCTGCTTCACGCCGCAGTCGCATGCAGCAGCCAGGGCTCAATCCGGGTTCCCCGCAGGGGCGGCGGGGACCCCTTTACCTGTGCCATCAGCTGCTGCACCCCAGGGTGCCCATCGGCTGGAAGTCGGAACCAGAAAGAGCCGGGCGTCCGCAGAGACATCCTGGTGCTGCGTCCAGTGCCCACCCCTCTGCCTCGTTCTTCTGCCATCCGAGTACCGACCAGGCCCGACCCTGCTTAGCTTCCACGAGGAGACGGGACCGGGCGCGTTCGGGTGGTGTGGCCGTAGACTACGAAAGCACAGCGTTCGGGGCTTCGGTTCCAGACCATCTTGCCTTGTGACCGCTGAATCGGCGGGGGCTGAACCGTCATCCTGCTGTTTTCCCTGTGTCCTGCGCGGTCTCCCTTTCCTCCCCCCTTCTCTCCTGCTTTCTCTCGAGTTAGAGCCAGGATTCCGTCCCGTTCCCCTGGATGGGCCTGGCCGTGTGGTGCCACAGTGGCTGCCTGCGGTCGAGCGCAGGCCTCACCCACGCGCAGTGGGTCTTCCCCACGCTGTGGAGGAAACTGGCAGCCGTGCCCGCCCACTCCTCTCTCGGCCCCACCCCGTGCACTGTTCCACGCATTCCTGCACGTCTCAAGTCCGCAGTACCTTGGTACCGTTGTTTGCTTTAGGTCATTGGTTGTCTTCCGAAGGGATTTAGAAGACACGCCCAGATCTGACGCTTGCTCACCTAAGTTCTCCTCTGTGATGTCTCCCTCGCCGCCCCTCTTTCCCAGGGACCCTGAGTGTGGGCCTTGGCCCTCCTGGAGCCGTACCCGACCGCCGATGCTCTGCCCCGCACCTCCCCGTCTTCTCTCTGTTCCTACTGCTAGGACTTCAAGTTCACTCCCCTGCCCCTCTGCGGTGCCTACCACCCGGCTGACCCCTTCCAAGACATTCGTGGCTCAGACTTCCAGTTCCCACCCCTAGAAGCCCAGCGGGGCCTTGTGGTCTCGCCCGTGCCTCTGGCTAGCCTGCTTACTCCTTTAGCTTCTTAAACACACAACACAGCTCCGATACTTCTATCATTTCTAGATCCGCGTCCACTGGCTTCTCACTAGCGACTGCATTTCTCTGCTTCTTCCCAAGCCTGCTAAGCTTTGGTTGTGTGTTAGACATTGTGAAACTTACTGGGGTACTGGGTATTTTTGTATTCCCGTAAATTTCTCGAAGCCTTGCTCTGGGATCTTACTGGGATATAGCTGGATTCATGCGGTCTTGCTTGAAGCTTGGGGAGATCTCCGTGGCTTTCTGGGAAGAACCATTACCCTCCCATCACTAAGGCAAAGTTGCCTGAGTCCTGTGTCCAGGGCTGAGTGAGTGTGACAGCTTCCTCCTTGGCTGGTGGGAAGAGGCCGTGTTCTCAGTGCTGGCATTCTGCGGGGCTCGTCTGTGAGCGGTGTTGTTTCTCTCTCCGGACTTGGGGCTTCCGGCCACGCGTGTGCTGGCCAGCTCCTTGCTGAACGCTCGGTGGGACCCTCTGAAAATGTCCAGGGCTCCTTCCCTGCCGGGCTCCTCTGCTCTCCGATGTCTGCCCCGGGAGCTTGGCACACTGCTGGGCTCCACCTGGGCTCTCCTTCCCGGCACAGTGGAAATGTCTCCAGGTAGGGACCAGGACAATTTCGGGGCCACCTCGTTTGCTTCTTGAATGTCAGGGATTCCTCTCCCTCATTGCCCCATGTCGGTTGTCTTAAAAATGGCCTGGATTTCCAGCTGCTTCTGAAGAGAGGGTAAATCCAGTTCCTACTTGTTCCTTTTATTAAAGACAGAAAAACATATCTCACTTGGGAACAGAAGAGTTTATGCGTCAGGGCTACCCACTCCCACCGTTCCTAGAGGAAAAAGAAGTAACCAAGACTTAGTGGAATCAATTGATTTTTTTAAAAAAAGATTTATTTATTTGAGAGGCAGAGATACAGAGAGAGAGAGAGGGAGAGACAGGGAGAAAGGTCTTAGATCCACTGGCTTACTCCCCAAATGGCCGGAGTTGGGACCATCCAAAATCAGGAGTCAGGAGCTTCTTCTGGGTCTCCCACGTATATGTAGGGGCCCGAGCACTTGGGTCATCTTCTACTGCTTTCCCAGGTCATAGCAGGGCTGGATCAGAAGAGGAGCAGCCGGGACTGCCCATATGGGATGCTGGGGTGGTGGGTGGGTGGGTGGGGGAGGGCTTAGCCTACTCTGTAACAGCATCGGCTCCAACCAATTGATTTTAAAACAAAAGTATCGCAGAGTTTCACAAGATCACATGAGGGAAATGAAAAGCCAATGGCAAGTCTACAATCCATTAATGCATCCACTGGCAGCCAGTGCAAACCGTGGCAACCAAGGTGGTACTGACGCTCGCCGGAACAACCGTGCCTACCCCGCCCCTGGCAAGAATCCTGGCTCTCCTGACGGACACTGGCAAAGGGGAAGCCATGCGCAGTCCCAGGAGTTGCAGAACAGGGACTTGGAGTCCTCTGTAGACCCCCCGCCTGCCTTCAGTTTGTGAACAGCGACCACCGTAAGTTTTCCGGACTCGGTGGCCGGTCCCTTTCATGTGCAGGAGTCTCGGGAATTCTGTGCGGAGAACTTTTAGGTGCAGAGGCTCCCCTGGGGTCTGTGGCCCAGAGGCTGGGGACCTGGTCCACCGGGAAGCAGCGCTGACCCCCGGAGATGAGCCACAGGTGAAGACGCACAGCACGGTTTGGCTTCTTCTCCAGCTCTCTGGCCTCTGTTACATAAGCGCCGGCAGAAACCCCAGGAGTCACGGTGCGCAGCACCGATCAAAGCTTACCGTCGGCGACGGTCACATCAGGCACTGCACTGCGAGCACCTTGAACCTTCTCCTGGTGCTTGACGGGAGTGAGCCGCACGGCAAAGTGAGCGTCCTAGGATTAAGCATCTCGTTCTTTTAGGTAAGAACGACTTCAGAAATCCAGGCAAGTCGCTCTCGTGCCTTGATCGGTAGAGCTGGGGCCTTCTCGCCCCGGGTTCTCCCACGCAGGTGCTGGGATATGAAACTCCTGCTCTCTGGAAACAGGTCCCGGGGGCCTGCGACTCCATGTCCGACGCGGTGAGCCGACACCATCGATCAAAGCTCACCTCCCCCGGAAACCCACTCTGTATCGGCAGCTCCGATCTCAGGCCCGCGCCTTTTGGGACCTCACGGTGACGTGGATCGTCGGCAGGTGGCATCTCACCCCCACGGGCGCTGCCCCACTGGGAGGCGTTGTGCGGAGACAGCCACAGAGATGCCACGGCACAGTTAGGGACTTTGTCGGTGGTCAACAGTGCGAGGCGGCAGGCGGGGCCCGGCTGGCTTGCCCCCTGGAGCTGCAGGCAGCGTCGTCCTAGGATCCCCAACAGCCGGGGAGGCACTGTGCGTTCCTCAGACCGCAGGGGGCTGCGTGCCGCCCAGCGCCCCACAAGCCGACTCCCAGTCACTGAGCTTCCTGGCACGGCTAAATATACGTGAAATCAAAGTATTTCCCAGCACAATTTCACCATGCATGTTTTCTCTGTTTTTAATTTTAAAGATTTGTTTATTTGAAAGGCAGAGCAACGGGGGGGGGGGGGGCTCACTTTTCAAATGGCTGCAATAGGCAGGTCTGGGTTAGGCTCTAGCCAGGAGCCGGGAACCCCCACCAGGTCTCCCACGTGGGTGCAGGAGCCCAGGCACTGGGGCCGTCTTCCACTGCTCTCCCAGGTGCGCCAGCAGGGAGCTGGAGCGGAAGCAGGCGGCCCGGACTGAAACGGGCGCTCGGACATGGGATGCCAACACAAGCAGCGCAGGCCGACCCAGCGTGCATATCGCAGTGCTCTTAGCTCTCACCTCTGGGCAGCAAGTGGCTCAGGGCTAACGAGACCCATCTTGGCTCTCTGACTGCAGCCGCGTGCTAGCTACAGGGCGACGGCTCAGGAACGCAGAGCTCAGCGCTCTGCTTCTGCATTGTCAATGCCTGACACAGCTGGGAAGTGACGTGGGCCTGGGCACACCCACCGTCTTAACCAGTGGGCTCTACTGTCGGCCTGGGCCGGCGTCTCCGGGCCTGGATTCCACCCTGTACTGAAGGAGAGGACGGAATAGGATCTGTTTCAGTCCTAACCTCTGGGCCTCTTTGGGTTCCCTCACGGGCCAGCTTTGCTGAACGCCCCTCTCTGGACACACATCTTGCGGCCGGCAATACACTCGGAGAATAAGAGGAGGAGTCCGGGCCCGCCCCCGGCCCGCCGGCCGCGCGTGCTGTGCTCACGGTGGACTGGCAGGGGAGCCGCACGCAGGGAGCGCACAGCCCATCCGTCCAAGGTCCTGGATGCTGACCACCGGTCCCACCCTCTGTGAAGCTGACAAGCACACAGCAGCGTCTGAGGCCACTTGGCTGGACTGTCTCGGGGGTGTTTATTCCTGTTTCCAGAGCGGCTAGGACGAAGGAAGAGGGAAGACCAGAGCCAGCGGTCAGCCGGGCTGGAAGGACCCCAGCTCCAGCGTGGGCGAGTGGGGAGGAGGCCCAGGGCTGACCGCGGCTCAGAGGTGCACCTGCTGCTTCGTGATAAACAGGGGAGCCTGGCTCCTGGCAGCCAGCGCTGGCCCCGGCCCTGGGCCTGAGTGGCCGTGGGAGGGGCTCAGGCTGCAGAGTCAAATCACCAGAGAACTTGTAACGTAATTACCGCGGCCTCATTTCCCTGCTGGGAGCAAGTCTGTGTTCCCCAAAACAAAGGAATGAAAACCATTTAAAAGCAAATAGCTCGAGATGGGAGACTGCTGACAGCTGGTGACAATGAAGCTGCTCTATCAGCTCCGAGCTCCTTTTAATTTTTACTTTTTAAAAGATGTATTTACTTGAAAGGCAGAGAGAGAGAGAGAGAGAGAAATTCTATCCGCTGGTTTACTTCCTAACTGGCCACAACGGCCAGGTCTGGGCCAGGCTGAAGCCAGGAGCTCCATCCGGGTCTCCCGCCTGGGTGCTGGGCCCCCTGCACCAGGGCCGTCCTCTGCCGCCTTCCCAGGCGCATCAGCAGGGAGCCAGATCAGAAGCAGAGTAGCTGGGACTCGAACCGGCACTCGGATACAGGATGCCGGTGCTGCAAGAGGTGGCTTAACCTGCTGCACTAGAACCCGGCCCCTGGGAGCCCCTCTGTCAGCTGCAGCCCGCGACGCAGAATCCGGCAGGCTGACCCCTTCGGCCCCCTGCCCCGCAGCCCCTCTGTGGCTGCAGGGGGCTTCGGGGGGCTGTGAGTGTGCCTCTGCCCGTCTCTCCCGCTGGGACAGAACCCTTAGACGAGACGCAGACACAGGTACAGGTGAGCCTTTGCGGGCCGGCCCTGCGCCCTCCTGGGCCAGGACGAGGCTGGGGGCTCTTTGGGGGTCTCCACGCCCCACCTGCAGCGAGTGCTGACGGTCAGCACTGAGGCTGGGTGGAGGTTGCGTGGGCGTGTGGACGGGCGCCTGTACAGGTCTGGCGGCTCATGTGAAGCCAGGGACGCCACAGCGAGCGCTGCAGCGGCTCAGGCCTGGGCACGCCCTGCCCTGGGGGGCACACCGCATCTGCCTCAGTTTACATGGGGCAGCAGTAACCACTGTTCCTGCGCTGAGTCCCAGGAGAGCCTCTGACCCGGGTCTTTCTGCGTCCGGCCTGTGCCCCTCACCACGGCCTGGCTGGCCTGGTCCGAGCCAGAGGGTCCCGGCGCCGTCAGCCCCACCCTTGAATCTGCTGCTCCACGCCCCTCCCCCTCCTCTCCCGCTGGGCTTCCTCCTGGGAAGTCCTTCTAGAGGCTGAGGCCATGGCTCCTGCTCCCACGGAGCTGACAGGTGACAGAACATCAATGACACAAATCACTGCGGCTGCGCCAGGTGCCTAGGGGCCGGCGCTGTGGCGCAGTGGGTTAGGCTGCTGCCTGCAACACTGACATCCCACAGGAGCGCCGGTTCGAGTCCCGGCTGCTCCACTTCCGATCCGGCTCCCTGCTGCGCCTGGGAAAGCAGCAGCCGATGGCCCGAGAGCTGCGGTCCCTGCACCCACGTGGGAGACCCGGATGGAGCTCCAGGCTCCTGGCTTTGGCCTGACCCAGCCCTGAGTGTTGTGGCCATTTGAGGAGTGAACGAGTGGATGGAAGATCTAACTCTACCACTCACATAAATGTTTCAAAAATAATTAGGCCGTGTGCCGTGGACCGGCAGACGGTAGGGCGGGGGCCACACAGGAGCTGACGGCTGAGCAGAGCAAGTGGCCCTGAGGACTCTGGGGGTGGGGTGGGGGTGGGGCTGAGACCTGCGGGAGGAGCGGCAGGGCTGCAGGGAGCATGGGGAGAATGGGCAGAGAAAACGCAGGCGAGTTCTGAGAGCCAGGGCGAGTGGGGCCAGCGGGCCAGGGAGGAAGGGCCTGTGCCGCGTTGAGGGAGGGAGAGCCCCCCACCCCACCCCGCCGAGGGCAAGGCAGCTCCAGGCTCAGACAGCAATGCTGCATCCTCGGAGGCCGAGACCAGCCTGGCCGGCCCGAGAAGAGCTTTGGCACCTGCCACGTGCTGCCTCAGGCCCTGCCGTCCCCCTCCCGCCCAGCAGCGTGGAGCAGCCCAGGAGGCGGCCCGGCGAGAGAAGACCAAGTCGGCTCCTGCCGCGCTGCCAGGGGCCCCTGCCTCCCACCTCCCCGCCCAGATTCTTCCTCTGCAGCTGGTAACCCAGGCCCGAAAACAATGCGGAGAATCTCCGGCCGGAGCCGTGTGGTTTGGACAACTTCTATTTATAAGAAGAGAGGGGCTGAACAACGGAGCAACTGCCACCGGGTGGGCACGCGGCCCGACCTCCGGCGGACTCTGCAGAGCTGAGCCAGACCCCGGAGGAGACCCAGGGCGGGCGGGTGAGACAGCTGCAGGCGTGGGGCCAGCTGCTTCCCCAGGGCCTGTGTCCTTCAAGGGGTCGCTCCGCAAGCCCCCGCCTACCTGGGTTTGTGCCAACTGGAGTCCAACAGGCTCAGCTTCCGCCCTGACCACCCCTCCTGATGGTCACGGAGCCGCGGCCCTCTTGCGATGCCACTGTCCTGTGTGGGCGCGGGTTCGAGTCCCAGCTGCTACGCTTCCGGTCCAGCTCCCTGCTAACATGCCTGGGAGAGCAGCAGCGGATGGTCCGAGTGCCTGGGCCTCTGCCCCTCACACTAGAGACCCAGATGGAGTTCCAAGGCCTTGGCTCCCGCCTGGTCCACCTCCTGGCCATCTGGGGAGTGGAAGATCTTTCTGTGCCTTCCTCTCTCTGTAACTCTGCTTTTCAAATAAATAAATACATAAGAAAGCTACCAGCAGCAGGGTGGGGGGAGGCCCGGTCACCCAGTCCCCCAGTCACCACGTGCTTGCTGTGGTGGGAGTCGAGGTCAGCTCACTCACGGGAGGCTGGGGCAGGGGTGAGGAGGGGCTCGGCAGTGTCCCCAGCACGCCCGGAATAAAGTCGGGGGCTTCCTCTGAAATGAAAGGCATCCTGAGGAGATCGGGGACCCCCCGTGGCCAGGCTGGGTCCAGCAGGAGCGGGGGCAGCGCGGCCTGGTCCTGGCGCTGACTCCGTGACTGGTGGGCCCGTGCGACCTGGGCAGGTCGCTTCCTCTCCCGGCTCCACTTTCTCAGCGGACAGACGCGCAGCTGCCGTAGTTAGCCTGACGATGCTGGGGCGGTGCTTAGGCCAGACAGGACCTGGCACATCCGAGCCATACAACGCATGGTAACTTCGGTTATAATCAAATGGGGGGGGGCAGTGTGTCAGACACACAACTTGCAGGAAGTGAACTATGCTCTGCCCAAAACATGAACAGGCGGCAGCTCCCCGGACGCGTCCCAGAAGTGACGGCGCCGAAGAGACAGACCAGCAGCGAGCACAGAGGAGGGAGAGCCTGGTCTCACACAGCGCCAAACCGCCTCCTGCTTCCCTACGGCAGGGGCCCAGGCCCTGGGGCCATCTCCCGCCGCTCTTCCCAGGCCACAGCAGAGCTGGATCAGAAGTGGAGCAGCCGGGACTCACACCGGTGCCCAGATGGGAGGCTGGCTTCACAGGTGGCGGCTTTACCTGCTGCGCCGGCCCCAGTAAGTAAATCTCAAAACAAAACAGAAAGCCCAGCTATGAATAGCAGTCACGGAGATGATGAGGCAGGCAGAGGAAGACAGATCGAGGGGCAGCCTCCGAGGACCCTGCGGTCCTCTTCTTCTGTTTTTGTTTTTGTTTTTTTTTTTTTTTTTTTTTTAAGATTTATTTATTTATTTGAAAGAGTTACACAGAGAGAGGAGAGGAGAGGAGAGGCAGAGAGAGAGAGAGAAAGAGAGAGAGAGAGAGGTCTTCCATCTGCTGGTTCACTCCCCAGATGGCCGCAACGGCCGGAGCTGTGCCGATCCGAAGCCAGGAGCCAGGAGCTTCTCCAGGTCTCCCACGCCGGTGCAGGGGCCCAAGGACTTGGGCATCTTCCACTGCTTTCCCAGGCCACAGCAGAGAGCTGGATCGGAAGTCGAGCAGCCGGGACTCAAACCGGCGCCCATATGGGATGCCAGCACTGCAGGCCAGGGCACTAAGTGGCTGCGCCACAGCACAGGCCCCAAGGTCCTCTTCTTTTTTTTTTTTGACAGGCAGAGTGGACAGTGAGAGAGAGAGACAGACAGAAAGGTCTTCCTTTGCCGTTGGTTCACCCTCCAATGGCCGCCGCGGCCAGCACCGCGCTGATCCGATGGCAGGAGCCAGGTGCTTCTCCTGGTCTCCCATGGGGTGCAGGGCCCAAGCACTTGGGCCATCCTCCACTGCACTCCCTGGCCACAGCAGAGAGCTGGCCTGGAAGAGGGGCAACCAGGACAGAATCCGGCGCCCCAACCGGGACTAGAACCCGGTGTGCCGGCGCCGCAAGGTGGAGGATTAGCCTATTGAGCCGTGGCGCTGGCCCTCTTCTTAATTCTAACAAATGACTGAGACAAGGCCAGAGAGCAAGGGGCAGTGGCTGCCCCCACATGGGCAGTGGGCACAGAGGACACTGCCTTCTGTCGGCGGTAGGGTTCACAGAGGAGGGGAAGGTGACGCTGGCCTGCTCGTGCTGTCACGTTCTCAGAGCAGCGGGCCAGACAGCAGCTCAAACTTGTCTTTCACGAACAGTTTCAGAGGCCCTTCCTCTGGTTCACCCGGGAGCCGGGTGCTAGTTTTCCGACGCTCCCTGCGTGGGGAGTGGTCAAAGTTCCTGCCACAGATGAAAGGGCTTCTCAGAGCGTGGCCTACAGACCTCCTGCACCGGAACCTGCTCCCTGTCACGACACAGGTTCAAGGCCCAAGCCCGCCTGCCAAGTCAGAACCTCAAATCAAAGTCTGCAGTGTCCAGGCAACAGGCCGAGTGTCCGGTGAGATGCCTGGCGGCCGGGCGGGAGGTGCCTCCCACCCCCACGCACACAAAGTCCACGCGGGAGTCCACCTACCGCACAGCGGAGGGCGTCCCCACTGAGGGCTGCCCTGGTCCCAGCCGCCCTCCATGTCCCATCTCCCCAGTGCGCACCACCACGCTGCCGGGCGGGACACCCAGGCCAACGTCCCAGGACGCTGGAGACCAAGTGCTTTGATCTGGCCACAGAGCCCGGGCAGGCTGGGGCTAAGTCAACCACCACGGCCAGGCCCTGTCTGTCATGCTGGGGACTTGACCTAGAAACTTCTCTGGGAGCCCCAGGACACGCAAGCCAGCCCTCGGGGGGCACCAGCTCAGCCTCACCAGCACACAAGGGGGCTTGTGCCCCTGGCCAGGTGGGGAGCAGGGCTCACCAGCATTGCTGCGCACTCACGGCCCTGCCTGAGAAACCCACCTGCAGCCTGTCACCGTGCTGCCTTCTGGTGACATTTATGTCTGGAAAAGCCAAGCAAAACACGCCCTGGCTCACTGAGTGTGCCTGCCCCCTTCTCCCTACCGTTCCTGAGCTACACATCAAACTCGCGGTGCCCGCGCCCGCCCGGTGCAAGTCTGGGAGTGCCGGTGGGGGCCCCGCCTGGGCCTGGGGGCTGCTGTGGCCTTTTTCACTGGACGTGACGTCCTTGCTCTCTCACCGGGGCTCTCAGCAGTGCTGCCCAAGGCCACTTGGGAGCTCAGGTCCCGGCCCCTTCTCCCCGGAACCACGCTGCATTCCCAGCCCGCCATCCTGCCAGCTTGGGCTCCAGGCTGGCTGAGCGGAGCGGAGCCGACCCTGCCACCTGCTGCTGTAACAGACCCCGAAAAGGAGCTCAGAGTGGCTCAGACACCAGCTGCACATTCCTCTGGTGCTGCCGCCCGACAGCGTGTCAAGGTGTTATCTGGCCGAGCACAGCTGACAGGGCCTTATGGGGAGATGTCACATGCCACCTCGATGGAGGATTAACACAGAGAATTTGGGGTCAAGGGTTTCGGCCAGACCAGCTTCTATTTATAAAAAGGAGCCTCTGGGGGAACCGGAAGGCCAGGAGCAAACTGGCCCGGCCGGGGACTGGTGCACATCGGCCCGCCCAGGGCTGCACTGGATCTTGGCGTCTCCCGTCTCACGGTTCCCCTAAAACTGCGTTCTGTCAGGGGGTTTTCTCATCAAACTGGAACCCGTCTCAAGGCGACCCTGTATGCCAACTAACGAGGCCACGCAGGAGACTAGCCGGAGAGGCTGCGAGCCGCATGGGGGACAGTGCCCGCTTCCTGGCTGTCAGGCCTCAGGTGAGGAGGGCAGAGCAGGGCGACAGGCTCTTCAACTCCACAAGGACCAGAGGGGGTCCGTCCAAGGCCCCGTGGATGGTCGGTCCCTCCTCTCGTGGACTGCAGACGGCAGGTGACAGCCACCCACGGACACTGTGGCTCTAGTTCCAGTTCTTGGCTCTGCTGCAGCTGGTGCAAGGGGGCGCTCCCGTAACCCAGCACCGAACACGACCATCTGCCGTCCGCGGAAGCAGCACCTCCGGGACGGAGGCTGAATCTGTACTTCACCAAGAAGTCCTGGGGGGGGGGGGGTGTCGCATGGGGACCAGCAGACCCGCCTGCAGCACCGGGGAGGGGTCGCTGTGGCCCACCGCCCCAAACAAGCCGACAGAACCAGGGCTCTACTAGCCCTCACAGGCAAACCGGAATCACATGCCAGGCTTTCACTCCGCCAGTTCATCTGTGCTAGAAACGTTTTCCAGCACGCAGAGCCCAGGGCGAGGACATCCGGTCTGTGAAACCCTCTGGCCTGGCCCTGTCAAGGCAACTGCAGGCTGGGACTCGGAACTCATTAGATCTACAGCAGGCCAGTCTCCACGCCGGTCATTCCTATGGCCTGTGGACGATGTTACAAATATCCAAACGGCCCTTGGCAGAAAAGGTTCCCCACCCTGCGCCTCCACCCTTTACAGCCCTCCCCTGCCAGTAGCTCAGGCCAAGCGTAGTCATGGTCTGGGGCTGAAAGGTAACAAATTCTCACTCAGACCCACTTTGATGTGAAGAGGTCCTTGTTTTGTTTGTCAGCAACTGTCTAGTATGAAAAATAGAATATCCCCAGGCCTGAAGAATACTGTACTACCGAGAAGTACTTCAGTAAACTAAATTAGGAGCGCTAGGCCAGGCTGGCGAACACCTGTCCAGTTCTTGCACCTTCTTGCTGGCGCCATCCTAACTCCTGGGTCTGCCCCAGGGCTGAGCAGACGGTGGGCTGGGCTGGCTTCCCACGTCCCTGTCCTACGTGGATACGGAGGCTGCCCGCCCTCTGCGCAGGGCAGAAGCAGCTGCAGGAATCTAGAGTTGAAGATGTGGGTGGGGGCTGTGCCGTCACAGCTCAGTTGTAAGCCACGCTGCCACGCAGTGACCATACCGCCCGGCCCTACCACCACCTCGGAGATTCAAGTGACTCCTGTGACGTGTTTCCATGCCTCCACCCACGCACAGAGTGGACCCTCTGGCAAAGAGACATGTGCTGGACCCCAGTCAGAGCCTCACGGGGCAGCCCCGCCCCGCCAGCACCCCTCCTCCTCTCTGCACGGAGGGCTCTCCGTCCGTGTGAGCGCAGGGCTGGGAGTCACGGCCGACGTCACCCTGACCACACGGCTTGCTGAGAGGCTGCGCTGTTTCTCAGCCAGAGAAACGGGCAAACTTCTCTCCTCGGTGTGATCTGAAAAAATCCAGACATTCTGTTTGGAAACAGCAACAGTTTAATGGCGGGGGTGGGGGTGGGGACCCAACACGAAACATAAAAAACAGGCGGTCTCCCAGCGTTGGTGTCTGCTGTCCCTGCAGGTGTGCGTGTTGCCACGCTTTCCCAGCCCGCTGCAGCGCCTCTCGGTGAAGAGCAGCCGAGAACGCGGGTGGCCACGGGAACCGAAAGGACGCCGACACCCACTTAGCTTCTCCAGCCACCAAAGCCCTGGACAGACCTGCAAGGAAGACCAGGAGAGAGGCGGCATCAGCTCCTGCTCCCGTACCCCATCAGGCAGCTGCCACTGCTGAGGTCGGGACTCTGGGCGCCACGGCTGCCGAACTACCCGGAGACACAGAGTGAGGGTCAGAGCACAGGACCGGGGCGGGCCTGGTGCCGGTGGTCAGCAGGGAGCTGTGGAGACACCGACAAAAAACTAAGCAACGCAATGCTCCGCTCTCAGCCGTGGGCCCTGAGACGGTGAGGCCTGCTACCTCCTGCTTGTTCCTACAGAGACCAACGAGTCCACAGACCTAGACCTGCAGCCGAACACCTCCCGCCTCCAGGGCAAAGTTTTAAAACAGGAAAAACGGAAACAGCAATGCACAAACACAGCACCAACGAGCACGTCAGTACCTCTCACCCCACACACTCTGCCTTCCTCACTGAGGCTCTCAATCAAACTCACACGCAAAAACGCAGACGGATACTTACGAGTTAGAGGACCCAAAGCTGAATCCTGAAAGAGACGACAGTGGCGCAGTTAGGCACAGGTACACGTGAAAGCCGTGGTGGCCCTGGTCTTCCCTGTCTCCGGTGGGAAATCTTGCCCTTTCCCTCCCGGACAGGCACAGCCCCTCCATTCCAGTGCCCCTACCAGAGGCTCAGCTCCACCCGGAAGCAGGGCAGCCTCCCCCGGTAAGAGCCTCCTCTTGGTTTTAAGGTCTCCTGCTCGGCCCCACCCCTGGCTGGCGGCAGAGGGTCTCTCACTAGGGGATCCTGTACCACACACATCCACTTCCGTAGAACAATGTGGGTGTGTCTCTTTCTTCCACCCACGTGTTCTCTTTTTGTTAGGAGGGCCAGGGAGGCAAGGCCCAAGGGTTCCCGGGCTGGCTCTGCCGCTGCAGGCAGCCATCGGCACCACCGGGCAGAAGAGTAACGGTGTGGAGCTTCCGTGCCCTGACCCTGCAGCAAGGACCAAACAGAACACACACGCTCCGCTCTGGAGCCTGGAGACTTCCAGGAAGCCTCTGCGTCCTGTTACTTGGGTCTGCTGGTCTGGATTTAAAACCAAGGTCTAGTAAGACTGTTACTATTTGGAGTTCTCAAACCGTGAGAGAAAATCGAGTCAGTAATTTCTTTATTTGGTAAGAAACAGACAATGGTATGAGTCTAATTAAAACCCAGAGAGAGGCTGGCACCGCAGCTCACTAGGCTAATCCTCCGCCTGTGGCGCCGGCACACCGGGTTCTAGTCCTGGTTGGGGCGCCGGATTCTGTCCCGGTCACTCCTCTTCCAGGCCAGTTCTCTGCTGTGGCCCGGGAGGCACCAAGTACTTGGGCCCTGCACTCGCATGGGAAACCAGGAGAAGCGTCTGGCTCCTGACTTCGGATCAGCGCGGTGCGCTGGCCGTAGCGGCCATTTGGGGAGTGAACCAACAGAAGGAAGACCTTTCTCTCTGTCTCTCTCTAACTCTGCCTGTCCAAAAAAAAAAAAAAAAAAACAAAAACAAACCCAAAGAGAACATGTTGTTTTTCAACCACTTTTAGTTTCTCAAATACTAAAACGAACAGTCGGGTGAAAACACCCATTTCTTTGGGGGAGACGGCATTCATCAGAGGAAAGGCAGGAAGATCACTGTACCTGTGAGGGAAAAATGTGCGGCCCACCTACCTCCTGTGCCCGATCCAAAACCAGAGAATCCACCACTCTGGGTCCCAAAACCGGAAGTCTGTTGGGACAGGGATCCAAAAGTGGGAGCGTTCTGACTCGCGAGGGTCCCGAAGGACGTCGTGTTGCTGCTGCTCCCAAACCTGGGTTCCAGGGACAAACAGACCCTGGTTGGCGTGGCCTCTTGCTCACTGCCCCCCACAAGCCGCGGCCCATCAGCCCAAGCCTCAGGCCCCTGCCAACCAGGACTGGAGGTGACAGCATGGTGTGTGCTAGCAGCACGTCAGAAAAATCGGGCTACAGCCTCGAGGAAACCTCTATCTGGGCTTTGGGAAGAAAATCGACAGGAATGCAATCAGCCAGTGCTGATTCGATGACCACCTGGCACCTCCGTCTCCCAATCCTCAATGTCAGCCTCTCACTTACTGGTGACCCCCTTCCCTCGTTCACCTGTCGGCTCCTCACGGGGTCAGGTGCGATGAGGCAAAGGGTCTTTCCCACAGACTGTCATCCTACTTCCTTTTTGTTTGCAGTTTCCAACTCATTTACTTCAGAATTTTGTGTTTGTTTCCTGAATCAGTAAGTGCTACAAAAAACACTGGACAAACAGCTTCCATTCGGGGCATTCCCTGGGCAACCTCACTCGGGGGTTTGTTCTCCTGATCTGGTCCAGCAAACGACGCTGAGTGACGTATCATCTAACCCTTGAACAGTTTACAGGGGTATCTGGCGAGCAGGGGAGAGCCTCGGGGGTCTTGGGGTAACTCGGTGAGGGAAACAGATCAGTGCTCTGAGATCCTGGGCACAAGTCCAGCCCCCAAAATGCTCCCCTTTCCTTCTTCTTCTACTTCTAACAGTAAGACAGAGATGGCCAGGGCTGGGGCCGGGGCTGGGGCTGCAACAGGTCAAGCCACTGCTTGCAACGCTGACAGCTGTGTAAGCGGTGCTAGCGTGACTTACAGCTGCTCTGCTAATGCGCCTGAAGGCAGTGGAGGACGGTCCAAGTGTTTAGGCCTCTGCTACCCATGTGAGAAACCAGGATGGCGCCTTCATGGCCAGATCTGGGGAGAGATGGCCTTCTGGGGGAGAAAGTCAGTGGATGGAAGATCTTTCTCTCTGCCTTTCAAAAATAAATCTTTTTTTTTTAAAAGAAATATTTTATTCATTTGAAAGGCAGAGTTACAGAAAGAATGGGGGAGAGAGGGAGACAGAGAGGGAAAGAGGGAGGGAGAGAGAGCGAGCGAGCGAGCTTTCATCTGCTGGTTCACACCCCAAATGGCAGCAATAGCCAGGGCTGGCCAGACCAAAGTCAGGAGCTAGAAGCTTCCTCCAGGTCTCCCACGTAGGTCCATGTACCCAAGCGCTTGGGCCATTTTCCACTGCTTTCCCAGACCATTAGCAGGGAGCTGGATTAGAAGAGAAGCCAAGACGTATATTTTGGCCACGGACCCAATAGCCATCATGACCTTTTTCTTTTTTTTTTAAACAGGTAGAGTTATAGACAGAGAGAAAGGTCCTCCTTCCACTGGCTCACCCCTCAAATGGCCGCTACAACCGGCGCTGCGCCGATCCAGAGCCAGGAGCCAGGTGCCTCCCCCTGGTCTCCCATACGGGTGAGGGCCCAAGCACTTGGGCCATCCTCCACTACCCTCCCGGGCCACAGCAGAGAGCTGGACTGGAAGAGGAGCAACTGGGACTAGAACCCGGTGCCCATATGGGATGCCGATGCTGCAGGCCAAGGATTAACCAAGTGAGCCATGGCGCCGGCCCCAAGAAGCCAAGTCTTGAACCAGCAGTCACATGGAATGCTGGCACTGCAGCTGGCAGCTTGACCTGTTAGACCACAAAGCCAACCCCATCAAATATATAAATTAGGGGCTGGCGCTGTGGTGCAGCAGGTTAAAGCCCTGGTGTGCAGCGCTGGCCTGTTGGCCGGCATATCATATGGGCACCGGTTCGTGTCTTGGCTGCTCCACTTCTGATCCAGTTCCCTGCTAATGTGCCTGAGAAAGCAGTGGAGGATGGCCCAAGTCCTTGAGCCTCTGTACCCACGTGGGAGACCCAGAAGAAGCTCCTGGCTTCAGATCAGCTCAGCTCCAGCTGTTGCGGCCATTTGGGGAGTGAACCAGGAGATGGAAGACCTCTGTCTGCACCTCTCTAGCTGGGCCTGTCAGCAACAGTGTCATCCTCTCAGATGCTGGCCAGGGTCAGAGATGGGCTCAAGGCCAGGGGTCTGAAATGGGTAACGGCTCTGGTGGAGATTTAGTATCGGAGCTGGTGCTGTGAGCCTCGCTCTAGAGCAGTCAGTCAGGACGCACATGGCAGAGCCACTCCGGGAAGAATATGATACCTTCCTAACAGTAAAGGAAACAGCTGGTTTGAAATAAACAAGTAAAACCTCAAGATTCCCAGTCAACCCGAATCTCCCACAGCTGTGCAGAGCTGGGTGCTGGGCCCTCACTGCAGAGCTCGGGTTGGTCAAGAGCTGCCATGAAGCCTGGGTCAGGCTGGCCTCCAGGTCTCCGCATCTTGCTCACCTTCCTGAGAACTTCTGAGCCTCTTCCAAGGAGCACGGGGTATGAATAACATCACTGTTTACTTCCACCGCCTGCAGTGCCAGCATCCCATATGGGTGCCGGCTTGAGACCTGGCTGCTCCACTTCCTATCCAGCTCTCTGCTATGGCCTGGGAAAGCAGTAGAAGATGGCCCAAGTGCTTGGGCCCCTGCACCCGCGTGGGAGACCCGGAGGAAGTTCCTGGCTCCTGGCTTTGGATTAGCTCAGCTCTGGCTGTTGTGGTCATTTGGGAGTGAACAGTGGATAGAAGCCCTCTCTCTCTCTCTGCCTCTCCTTCTCTCTCTGTATAACTCTGACTTTCAAATAAATAAATCTTTAAAAAAAAAAAAAAAAAAAAAAAGACAACAAAAGATAAAGATGCTAGCTTCCGGCCAGCATCTCAGGTTCCCTGCTATTCCCCAGAAAGCCCAGGTCTTCAGCTTTCCCTGTCTGAGCCCAGCACTGAGAGTCGGAAGCCTACAGAATCTCAGGTGTGAATACCTGCGGAGGGGACACTGCAGTCATCACAGTTGTTTTACTGGCACTTGGCGGTGTGGCCAAAGCTATTTTTCTCTTGGGGTTTTGGTAATCAGACTGGAATTCTGGAGCCCTTAAAATAAAGTGAACCCCAAGGCAGCAAGCGCGGCGTTGAGGACTGGAGTGGTCGCTGTGACTCTCCACTCTCCACGTGGAGGTCTCCTGTCAGTGTCCAGGCCTGTGACTGTGCCTGACTGTGGGACGCAAGGCCCACACGGGGAGCCTCGAGTGGAGTGGGGACACGAGGTATCGCCTGGTCAAGGACGATGGGTCTAACATAGAAAACTCACGGGAAGAGAGCCTTCCTAACTGTGGAGTTACACAGAGAGATGGGAAGATTGATCTTTCATCCACTGGCCCACTCCCCAGGCGGCTGCAACGACCGAGGCTGGGCCAGGCCTGAGCTGGGAGCCGGGAGCTCCATCTGGGTCTCTAGCGTGGGTGCACCACAGGCTTTCCCAGGCCACAGCAGAGAGCTGGACTGCGAGAGGAGCAGCCGGGTCTTGAACTGGCGCCCATGTGGGATGGCAGCACTGCAGGCAGCAGCCTAACCTGCCGTGCCACAGCGCCAGCCCCTGAAAATACTTCTTCTCAACTGCAAACTTAAAAAGTGGTTAGGAAGGGGCCGGCGCTGTGGCGAAGCAGGTAAAGCCGCTGCCTACAGTGTAGGCATCCCATATGGGTGTGGGTTTGAGTCCCGGCTGCTCCACTTCCAATCCAGCTCTCTGTTGTGGCCTGGGGAAACAGAAGATGGCCCAAGTCCTTGGGCTCCTGACCCACTTGGGAAGACCCGGAGGAGGCTCCTGGTTCCTGGATTTGGATTGGCGTGGCTCCGGCCGTTGCGGCCAACTGGGGAGTGAACCAGTGGATGGAAGACCTCTCTCTCTCTCTTCTCTTTCTGTGTAACCCTTTCAAATAAATAAATAAATCTAAAAAAAAAAAAAAAAAAAAAAGGTTAGGAAAGGGGTGGGCTTTGGTGCAGTGGTTCGGATGCCACTGGGTGACCTGCATGCCATACTGCAGTGCCCGGGCTCAAGTCTCAGCTCTGCTTGACCCCAGCTTCCTGCTAACGAGCACCGCGGCAGACAGCAGGCGATGCCACTGATCTGGGTGTCCTGGAATGAGTTCTGGGCTCCAGGCTTCAGACTCACTCAGACCAGTTGTTGGGCATTTGGAAAGTGAACCTGAAGATGGAGTCTCTCTCTTTCAATAAATAAAGTAGTAGTAGGGGCCGGCGCTGGGGAGTAGTGGGTAGAGCCAGTGCCGACATTCCATAAGGGCACCAGTTCAAGTCCTGGCTGCTCTACTTCTGACCCAGCTCTCTGCTATGGCCTGGGAAACCAGTAGAAGATGGCCCTAGTCCTCGGGCCCCAGCACCCGCGTGGGAGATCTGGAAGAAGCTCCAAGCTCCTGGCTTTGGATTGGCCCAGCTCTAGCCCTTGTGGCTACTTGGGGAGTGAACCAGTGGATGCAAGACCTGTCTCTCTCTCCCTCTGTCTCTCTGTAACTCTGCCTTTCAAATAAATAAATGAATATTTAATAAATTAATAAATAAATAAGTAAAGATTTTAGTGCATGGTCAGGATGGTAAATTTTATATTATCTATCTTTTGCCACAATAAAAAAATCAGTTTTATTTACAAAAGCCTGAGCTTCCTTAAGCATGAACCCAGCACTTCTGTAAGACAAGACCTGTGGATGAATGGGGACTAGAGGACTTGCTGAGCCTGCTGCTTCCACACCTACGCTGCTCTTCGCCCCATGGATGCAGCTGGAGGTCCCTCCTGGCGTCACCCCCACGGCTGGGAGCCAAGGAGCAGAGGCCACCTTTGGCCAGGAAGCTGCCGAGACAGAGCTCTTCCCTTCCTTCAGCCCCACTGAGAGGGCAGGGCCTCTGCTGGCCGGTCCGGTCCAGCGGCGGGCAACACAGCTGACAGCCTCCTACCCTCTTGCACATCCAACAGAACCTGGCCTGAAAGTAACGGGCCTTCCCCTAGAAGGGAACCGGAGTCCTCCAGAGACTGGTGTGCCGACTGGGAGAGGAGCCTTTGGCTCTCGGTCAGGAGTTGGGAGAAGATAAACTTGTTTCCTCAGAACGAAGTCCTGAGCCTGGTGGGTCCCCCTCGGGGGTTCCCCAGGGGGCTTACCCGAATCCTCCCGCGCTGGCAGCTGCAGTACCCTCTCCGAACACTTTGCCTCCCGTCGAGCCCAGAGGGCTTGTAAAGGCTGGGGCTGAACCGAATGCTGGCACCCCTCCAAACCCAGGGGATCCCCCAAAAGTAGGAGGGCTGCCAAACACTGGAGCAGCACCGAAGCCACCTGAGCAAAACAGAGGCAAACAGAAATAGAAGAGAGAAGGAGACAGGAAGACATGGAGAAGTGAGAGAGCGAATCAAAAGAAGAAGGGAAAACAGGTTAGACATTCCAACACAAAGAACCACAGTGGACGGCATTACCCCACAGACCACACCGAAACACAAAGCCCAACCAAACCGCCCCCTTCACCTTCTAGCAGAGGAACCTGGGGTCCACTCAGGGAGAGCTCCCCCAGACTCTGAGCAGACCACCATGGAGGACCCCCTGGGGGCTGTCGGGTCCTCTCCCACCCCCACCTGCTTGGGACTTCTCGATGAAGACCACCCTTAAAGCTCCCGTCCCTCCCCAGCTGCGGAAAGATGACAGATTTTATTACTTATCAGCATGTACAGGGAAGGGACCTGGCTTCAAGGAAACCCAAACTATAAGACTAGAGGCCCCAAAGCCCTTCTCTGGGACAACCTGTGAACTGGGTCACAGCGGGGACAGAGATGCCCACGTGGGCACCCAGCCAGGAACCTTTTATTTATTTACAGCCTGGTGGCCACACACGGCTTTCACCAGCATCCTTCCCTCTCAGCACGAAGAATCTGTAAAAACTGCTTTCCTTCCGCAGTCTGGTGCGGCTCCCCCTCCTTCGGAAGAAGGCTGCTGTGTGGCTCCAATACAGTCATCTGTCACCTGTGAGGACAGCCTGCGTCCACACTCCTTCCACAAGCTGCTGCTATTACTGCTCGATGGCCACGAGCTGGCCGGAGGCGGCGCGTACGCAGGTGACCACAGAAAAGGGGCAGGTCACGGACGTGGCGGGAAGACAGAACGTCTGCCCCGGGTTACTCCTGGTGCTCCATGACAGGGCTCCGAAATCTCCACGACACTGAGAACTCACCCTCGTAGAGCAGACACTCAGTGAGTGCAGGTGGAACTGAACGGGAGGAGTGCACTCGGGGACGACCTCCCCGGGGAGCAGGCACTTCTAAAATGAGCGGAGCACGCAAACGGAGTCACAGAGGCCAAGTAACACCCAAGGACACGAGAGCCAGAGGAGGCAGGGACATTATTCTCCCCTTTCAGGAGGTGACCCTGGTGTTAGAAGGATGAATCTGGTCTCATTATAAACATCACCACACCGTAAGCTTTTGCTACCCGAAAGACCACGTGTGAGGGACAAAGAGCTCCCGGCTGAAGCCCTCAGTGAATGTTTCCTTTGTCAACCACATGCTCGTCTACCATGAACAGCTTTTGCTAACACTCACCTTGAGGTAAACACTCTGCATTTTAAAACCTTGAGTGAAATTCCAGCCATGATATTGGAGACTGTTGATTACAAATATAACAGACTGGAAAAAAAAAGTGCTAAAAAGCCCTCGCAGTTGAATAATTCACCACCAGCCACGGATCTAGTTACACTTTCTTCCTGGACACGCAGGGCTTCATCTAGTGCCTCTACTCGGTATTGTTCAGACTTCTTGGTGGAAGGTGAGTGAAAAACGAGAAGTCACAATGATACAGAAGGTAAACTGGACAGGGGACAGCAGGAGGCTAAACACACAAAGTGCCCTAAAACCATGCCCTGGGTCACAGCCAACTCAAACAGCAGAGAATGAACAGCCTGGGCTTACTTCTGGGGACAGGCAACTCACTCCTGCTGCTAGGAGGGGCTGGATTTTATCCGCTGCTGCCCTGCTGGTATTTCTCCTCCAGAAGAATCAGAAGTTGACTAAAGGCCGGCCCCGCGGCTCACTAGGCTAATCCTCCGCCTGAGGCACCGGCACCCTGGGTTCTAGTCCCAGTTGCTCCTCTTCCAGTCCAGCTCTCTGCTGTGGCCTGGGAAGGCAGTGGAGGATGGCCCAAGTGCTTGGGCCCTGCACCCCATGGGAGACCAGGAGGAAGCACTTGGCTCCTGGCTTTGGATCGGGTGTAGCACACCGGCTGTAGCGGCCATTTTGGGGGGTGAACCAAAGGAAGGAAGACCTTTCTCTCTGTCTCTCTCTAACTCTGCCTGCCAAAAAAAAAAAAAAAAAAAAAAAAAGTTTACGAAAACCCACCAATCATAAACTTCCTGTTTTACTGAGGCCCACTGTGTGCCAGGTGTGATCCCAATTAGCCTGGGATCTTTATTGCACAGGGAGGGAAACCCAGCTCACGGCCTGGTCACTTGTCTAGTGCAGACAGCTGGCAGGCGGTGAAGCTGGGACTGGAACGAAATCCGTGACGGAAAGTCACCTCGCATCTCCTCGGGCACGCACCGCTGCCGCCCTCCGCGTCACCAACGCACGCTGGCAGCTCAGCCCACCTTCCTCCTCTCCTCAGCCACCTCCAGCAGATTACTCTCTAATACAATTTTACTGAGGGGAGCAACACTCTGGACATTTTTTCAAAGACCCATCTAAACCATCAACCTGAAATCCTTCTTAAATTAAGAGGGGATAATCCTAAGGCCCTGGCAATGGCACGGCCCGCACAGGAAGGCTACCGCCTCTATTTAAAGCAGGGCTGCCTGCTGCTCAGGGCTGGACAGCCAATGCCGGCTGTGCAGACAGCAAGCCTCCTGTGCTGCTTCGGCAGCAGGCTCACCATTCCCCACATCTGCAAGGCAGCTTTCTCAATCTAGGTGCCTCCTTGGGCAAACAGTGAGATGGGAGGATACATTTTCTGTACGACTGAAGAAAACGACAGGGTCAGATTCTCAAACCTACTGAGACATGATCCCACGATAAGGAACCCACAGAAGAAAAACAGAAGAGACAAAGTAAAGTCTTTGGACTTGTAAAAAATAAAATAACTAGACAACAGGTCTTGATGACTAATGGACTAGAGTTTCTCAGTTGAATCTTCACATTCGCCTCTGTAAGGAGGGCTGAAAGCTCTGAGACCCTTTCATTTCTAAACTGGTCACTGGATGTGTGGGGGGTGGGGGGTGGTGGTAAAATAAGGCTCTGATGCCCATTTCCAGTTGATCCCAGGGAGCGTACAACAGACGTGAAACCAAAGACCAAAGCACAAGTCGCAGTCTGAGGTGCAGCACGCGGTGCATTTGGACAGCACAGCACCCCAGGTTCTAACAGGTGAGCTCCCGGGTACACATCTGGGGCAGCCCCACCCCTACGTCAGAGCCACCTACGCATCTCATCATCAAGGAGGAGCCTATTCCTGGAAGTCAGCTTCCTTTCCAGGTATCCCCTACATACGAGGGGAAGTCACCTACCCATTCGCTCACCGAATGGGACTACTTTCTCAGCACACAGCTCTCCCAAACCACCTTCCTTAAAAGACACAGTCTTTGGTGCCTGCGATGTGATGCAGCGGGTTAAAGCCACAGCCTGCAGTGCCTGCGTCCCATGTGGGTTCTGGTTCACTTCCCATCCAGCTCACTGCTAACATGCCTGGGAAAGCAGTGGAAGATGGGCCACGTCCTTGGGCTCCTACACCCACATGGGAGACCCAGAGGAAGCTCCTGGCTTCAGCCTGGCCTAGCTCTGGTCAGCGCAGCCACTGGGGGAGTGAATCAGCACATAGAGATCTCTCTGTGTCTCTTCTCCAACTCTGCCTTTCAAATAAGTAAACCTTTTGTTGTTGTTTTACAGACACGGTCCTTTTCACACAGTCTTCCATTAAGAAAGGCAGGCGTATGGACCCTTGGACCCTCTGTAGGTCTCAGAGACAGACAGGGTAGAGAGGCAACCGGCAGATATGAAGTGTATGTTTTATATCTAAACACATATTGCTCTTCAAAATTTTTAATTATATATGAGTAAGATTTAAGTGTAAAATGGCCCACAGTTTCCAAATGTGCTCCTATCTTTAAAAGTAGTGCCGGGGGTGGGCATTTGGCGTAGTATTCAGGATGTCCCACAGCTCCACACTGGAGTATCCGGGTTTCAGTCCTGCCACCTGAGTGGGAGACCTGGATTGAGTTCCTGGCTTCTGCTGGGCGCAGCACCTCTGGCCTGGTCCGGGCCACTGAGGGCTTTCTGGATGTGAATAGGCAGTGGGAGCTCTCTCTCTCTCTCTCTGCTGGGATAAAAACTAGCATTGGTCATGTTCTTTCTTCTTGGCTACAGGAGTATTTTCCAAATGTGGAAATTTACTGGACTGTATGTTTATGCTATTGTGGATATCATATGTGTGCATGTACGTGTATATGAAAAAACATTCTGCTATACATTAGTTGACAATAAAAAGAAAAAAATGATCCGGGAAAGAAGGAAAAACACTGCAGACACGATAGCAAACCATCTGCTTGGCCATCACAGGCAACGGGTGCCCAAACTAATGTGCAACTCAGGTGCTTTCCTGCTCAGAGTTTAGTGTCGTTTTCTTCCACGTTCTCGGACCTTGGCGGTCTACAACTGTTCAGTATTCACAATGCAGTCTGTGCTTTCCCCATGTAGAGACCTCCCAGTGCTATGAATGCAGAAGCTCAAAATGTAAGACTGCACGGGCAGGAACGGTAGTGTCACCCACACTCCAGTTCTAGTCCCTGCAGATGAGCACTCCACCGAGAGCCGCCTCCTTCCAGATGTCTCACGTAAGCACACATTCACCATAATGAACATGTATGAGAATACCTGTTTTATTCGGTGTAGAAAACCCAAAGCCTTGGGATGCTACGCTGCCTCCTCCCGAGCTGAAGGTGCCCGCAGGCTTCTGCTCGCCAAAGGATGAGCTTGCAAATCCTCCAAACGTCTTGGCCCCACTGTTTCCAAACAGGTTAGAGGTATCTGCAGAGAGGAAGAACACGTGTGGGGAGTGTCGAGGGAGAGGAATGTCCGGATTTATGCTCAGAACAGACAAGGAAGGAGCGTCTGTTGGGTGTCTGGGGAGACAGTTGACAAAGCAGCCCAGGGCCCGGGCTCTCACCCTGGCAAGTCTGTCAGCATTTTGGCACCAGGCTCATGACTTGTTGGCATGATTCTATAGGCACACAACAGCCAGGAGAGGCTTCTTGGTGGAAACTCACCCCGTGCTCCCACAAGCACTGGGTCCACCCAGCACCGAAGAAATGAGGGCTCAGCTTCAGAAGGGACTGCCTGCTTCTGAAAAATGAGCTGGCTTCACCATAAATGATCGGCTTTGACACAGACATCAAATTTTGTCAAACTACGGAGATTAAGGTAGAACGAATCCAAACCAGGCACAATGGGTTCTAGCACTTCCTGCTTTCACAGTCAAGTTAGGCACAACTGCTGTCACCTGCGCTGCTCAGAGAATGGCAGGCCAAACAAAAACATGCAGTTTCTTGCAAGATGCTCCAAGTGGTTGGGCCCTGCCACCCAGGTGGGAGACTCAGAGGAAGCTCCTGGCTCCAGGCTGGCCCAGCCCTGGCTGCTGCAGCCATCTGCAGAGTGAACCAGCGGATGGAAGATCTCTGTGTTTCCCTCTCTCTCTGTAACTCTGATTTTCAAATAAATAAATCTTTAAAACACAAAAAATCATGCTGCTCCTATCTCTGATCTGATGGGAGCTGGAGACATTCTGAAGAAGGTCAAGAGGCCAGCAAGACTTCCAGTCTGTTTTCCTCTTTCTAAGAGGTTTAATTAAGCCCTTGACCTTTTAGATGCTTATCTAGTAGGTCACTCCCTCCCTCAACTATGTACTGAATCTGCTTCAAGAATTGAAGGAAAAAAGGAAACGGACTAGCAGAAACCAAGATGAGTAAGAAGGTTTTTCCCCTCTTTGTCTGTTATAAGAAATGCAAACCTGGCAGGAAACATATATAACCAAAGCCAGACACACAGAAGCAATCGCTCAGATAACACAAATATCTGGATTTTCCCCCTTCACTTTGGAGTGGGGGAAGGGAAGGGATAACTGACATTTCCCCACCATGACTGGAAGGGTGATTTATTAGAACTGATTTGAACCCACAGCGAGGTAGAGAAGCTATCCTGAACGGGGCGGATGTCCAAAGACACAGGTCTAAACAGGAAGTGAAATGTGTGCTGTGTGGGAGACGGAGACTGGACCACGCCACCAAGAAGTACAAATGCTGGTGTCTGCGCAACACCACTCTCTCCCAAGCCACTTGGCACACACGCAGAAGGTGAAGGCAGAGGGAGGGAGGGCAGCCCCAGGGCGCTGTCAAAGTCGAGCTGCCTGTCAAGTCCCCATGCCTCTCATCTTTCTCTGCGGCCAATCCCACCCGACAGGAGATTAACTTCTAGAGGCAATCATCTCCATCTACAATCCATGAAGCGCGCGTGGCCTCGTTTCAGGGACGTGGCTACCTCAAATTGCTAGGTACCAGCAGCACATCAGCAGAGCACACCATCATAATCACTGCCCTGTAAAATCCCAGCTGACCTCTCAGCCTGGCCAAGCACCCAGATGGCCCGTCTGTCGGGACTGACAGCTGTGAACAAAGCGCTTTCAGTAGCGCAGGCCGGTTTATCACCTGCTGGAGCCTACGACAGGCTCTCCTGGGCAGTCGGGGGTCACACGGGACTCCTCGGAGAGCACCTGCAGTGCTGGGGCACAGGGAGGCTCCGCAGGCCCTCCTTCACCTGGTGTTGCAGGAACCGAGGGCTGCGATTTTCTGACTTTCTTAGTGCTTCCAAAGCAAAATTCCAAACAGTAAAACAAATTCAAGTTGAGGGTTAGAGGTTGGATCTCGGAGCAATTGCATGAAATGAGAAGTAAAATGATTTTATTGGGGTAATACTGGGAGACCAATTCCTCAGAGTCCAAGACCACTCAGGAGTCTCTGGCGCAGAATAAAGCACAAAGCCTGCAGGCAGACGGGGTCAGGCTGCCCAACAGCCGTGTGACCTGGGCAAGGACTTACCCCCTCTACCCGCCTCCTCACACAGAACACGGGGCAGCAGTTCTGACTACGCAAGGCTGCTGGGAGGCTGACACGAACCTGGAGCACCCAGCGCAGACAGGAGACTCAGAGAAGATGGCTTTCCTGGGGCAGGTGTCGTGGTGCAGCCAAGCCACCACCTGCAATACCGGGCGTCCCATACGGGCACTCCACTTCTGATCCAGTTCACGGCTAATGGCCTGAGGAAGCAGTGGAGAATGGCCCAAATAATCGGGTCCCTGAATCCCTATGGGAGACCTGAAAGAAGCTCCTGGCTCTGGCCCAGCCCAGTCCCAACTGTTGCAGTTATGCGGGGAGTGAACCAGTGGATGGGAGATCTCTCTCTGTCTCTCCCGCTCTTTCTCTGTAACTCTACCTTTCACATAAATAAAAAATCTTTAAAACTAAAAAGAAAAGATTACTTCCCTTTTCTGCACCTTCAACTCTTCCTTCTATCTCACTCACACTCAAAGAAATACTCAAAGCAGGTCAGCAGTAGGAAATGAAACTTTCTTCGTTTTGCAGACTCCTCGCACTCCACCAATAAAGTTGTCCTCACTGCCACGTGCAGGCTCATGAAGGGCTCTGCACGTTGAGAACCGTGCCTTTTACCCCAGGTGCTCCGAAACGAACCGGCACAAACTGCCGCCTGCTCCCCCTGCTCTGCCCGCAGCACAGCTCTCGGTTCTCTCCTCACGGATCCGAAGCGGCAGTCTCCAGCTTAGGAAGATGAGCTAAGAGGGCCCCTGAGCTGAGGGCAAGGTTTCGGGGCAGAGACCCTTCCTCACTGTGCATAAACCAGCCAGCGGACGACGTGCACGAGGGATGGCAAGTACTGACCAAAGCGGCGTCTTCTCTGGGCTTCCCCCGGCACAACCAAGCTCTTCTGTGGTCTTTCGGTTGGCAAAAGCACCTGAGACCAGGGTCTGACGTAAACTCAGTGTCGGCAGTCACAGGCAGCAGGGCCATTCCCTGCAGTCTAAAGTCACTACACAAGAAGTTAACACACACTCAGAAGGGGAGGCTATCCAAGACGCTCCGGGTCCAGGGGACAATCACGGCTTTCAGACCCTGGGATGGAAAGAACGTGCTAGGCCGACCCCATAGTGTCCTGCGGACAAGACTGAAGGAGGCAGCAGGTCCTTCTGGGTGAAGCTCATGGACATGCTGAGTCTTAAATGACCCCAGGGGCTCGCAGTTTATTTTTGGTAGAGTCTCTGAGAGAAGCAGCCCTGCCAAGCTTTGAGCCTCTGGATACAGAACATGCCAACTCGGAGCAGTCGTGTTCCTGGCTTGTCTTTCTTGCACATTGCCACAGTTCTCATGACTACTCAAGGCTAAGCAGGGCAGCTGCAGGACTAGGCAGCCTGTGGCATAAATGTCACAACAGGAACTGCGGGTTGGCTCGATCTGCGCCCAGAAAGCCACAAGGGAGAGTGTTCCAGGCCCTGCAGAAGGAGCACAGGGGTCACCAGGCAGGCGCCCACCCACTGCCAGGCTGGGGAGGCTATCCCAGCGGCAACACGCTGGCCCAGAGCTTGGGGAACACAACCTGAGTCCTGGCTGTGCACTTGGCAGCTCTGTAATCTCTAAAGCCCACAGGCCCGCCTGGGACACCTTCCTCCTCAGCAGACAGTGTGGCCGCCACTAGAAGTTGTGACCAAGGAGGAGCCCACGTGCACTGAGCATCTGGCACAAAGCAGGTGATCAGTAAGTTCCCTTCTGCTTCCTGTTCTGAGAGCAACGGAATCCCAGGGCCGTGGGCCGTCTGGAGGGAGAGGTCCCCGTGGGCCTCGCCGGCTCTTAGGTGCAGTGCACAGACCGATAGCTACACACCCAACCCCACGCAAAGAGCAGGTCCAGCCGGACAGTGGGCCTCCATGCGCCACTGGCACTGGAGCAGGGCGAGGTGAGGGGTGTGTGCTGAAGGCTGGAAAGCAGACACACTGGCTGAAAGGGGAACCGAGATACAGCCAGCAAGGTGAGCTGGGGCCATGTCACGGGGAGCCTGGAATGCCAGGAGAAAGCAGGTCTGGACTTGATCTATAGTCAGTGGGAAGTACCAAGGGGCTTTGAGTAGGGTTAATGGCAAAAAAAAAAAAAAAAAAAAGGTTTTAAGATTTGGGATGAATTTGAAGACAGCAGAGCACACTGGAGGCAGGAGGGGAGTCAAGGACTACACGGCGGCCCAGGTGGCTGGGGAACACACCCCACAATAGCAGAGAAAAGCAAAGAAGCAGAGAAGGACTTTCTGAGGGAGGAAGTACCGAGGAGCCAGTGCACACGGGCCAGGGGAGACGCGACGGGCAGGCACCAAATGCTGCCGCCAGCGCTGCTGGTGCTGTGCTGAGGACAACGCCCTTTCCCAGGTGGCTCCCAGCTCCTCCCCCTCGTACCCTACACTTGTTCTCAGGCTTCCAGAGGTCCTCCCCCCTGCATCATCAAATCTTGCATTTTTGTTTTTAAAAATGTTGTCTTTACTCCTTCAAATTCACTCAACTGCCTTTGAGCCTACATGTAAAACTGCTGGTTTATAACCAACAGACAGCACTTAGGAAGAACAGATCAGCAGGTGTCTGGTATCAAGGACAGTGAGGTGAGAGGTGGGTGTCTGGTGCAGGGGACTTAGATGTCACTGGGACACTCACATCCACGTTAGAGAGCCTGAGCGCCAGTCCCCGCTTTGCTCCAGATTCCAGCTTCCTGCTAACGTGCACCTGGGAGGCAACAGGTGACTGAGCAAGTGGTTGGGGCCTGCCACCCACCTAGGAGACTCAGATCCAGTTTCCGGCTGCCAGCTTGGGCCCCGCCCCAGTTGTTGCAGACATCTGCAGAGTGAGTTAGCAGATGGAAGCTCTCTTTCTCCTTGTTTTTCAAATGAACAAAATATTAGCATAAATAAAAACGGAAAAGACAGTAGCTACAGTCTACTTTGAATCAGAATGAAGAATGTTGTGCCAAGGGCTGCCTAGTGCCAAGCTGGGTGTGGAGTCCTGGTCTGCAGTGTTTTCCACTTCTGGGGCGTGAATACTCTGCACAGCCTACGTCAGGCTACACACACGTGGCGCTCAGGCAAGATGAGCAAACCAGCTCCAGGCAACTAAGAGAAGACCGTTCACTGATGGTTACGAACCAGAGGATTAGAGACGAATCAGGGGAAAAGGAAAAAAAAAAAAAAAAAAAAAAAGACTTATTGATGTGAAAGGCAGAGCTACAGGGCGAGGGAGACACGGAGATCTTCCCTCCACTGGTTCACTCTCCAATGGCTGCAACAGCCAGGGCTGGGCCACCTGGCAGCCAGGAGCCAGGAGCTTCATCCTAGCCTCTCACAGGGTGGCAGGACACCTGCTGCTTTCCCAGACGCACTGGCAGGGAGCTGGATCGGAAGTGGAGCAGCCGGGTCTTGAACTGGTGCCCATATGGGATGCTGGCGCTTCAGGCCAGGGTGTTAACCTACTGGGCCACAGCGCCGGCCCCGGAAAAGGAATTTTTACAGGTATATCATACAACTAAGTTTTAACAAATTGGTTAGGAATAAAACCTCACGAGTAATAATTTACCTCCAAGATAAGCCTGAATTTCTAACTAGCATGTTACATGTTTGTATAATTTAGCTGAGGGGCTGGCGCTGTGGCATAGCGGGTAAAGCTGCTGCCTACAGTGCTGCTATCCCATATGGCTGCCGGTTCGAGTCCTGGCCGCTCCACTTCCAATCTAGCTCCCTGCTATGGCCTGGGAAAGCAGTGGAAGATGGCCCAAGCCTTTGGTACCCTGCACCCGCGTGGGAGACCTGGAAGAAGCTCCTGGCTCCTGGCTTCAGATCGGTGCAGCTCGGGCCACTGCAGCCAATTGGGGAGTGAAACAGTGGATGGAAGACCTCTCTCTCTCTTCCTCTCCTTCTCTCTGTGTAACTCTGACTTTCAAATAAATAAATAAGTCTTTAAAGAAATATAATTTAGCTGAGTTCTAGATGTGCCACGTTTTGGCTTTGTGACTTAACAGAGAGAACCACCTGACGACTGTGAGCTGTCTCCTCACTGGCAAAAGGAGCAACAGAGAAGGACCACGTTTTCAAATATGCCCACATGGCCAGTGCCATGGTTCTGCGGCCAGACTGCCGGCCACTGCCCATGTGCATCTCAGGGCTCCTGACCCGTGCTGCAGGGTGAACCTGCTATCTCTTACTGGGATTCTGCTTGAAAAGTCACCTGCAACAATAGTTTTGAAAGCTATTAGACTTGATCTCTAAGACCCCTTCACTCTAGGACTCTACATCTCTGGTGGCAGTCAGAAAGCCGAGTGACAGCCATTTCTGATTATGCAATTGCACGAGCTGAGTAGGGTGTACCCCTGACAAGCTTATATCTGACTGGACTGGACAAGGCCGTCAAAATAATCTAGAAGAGCAAATCAAGGTAAGAAGTTTTGTTTTTAACTACACGGCCCTTAATATTAAGGAGACGTCTGTCACGATGAGAGGCAAGCTTGCGACCCATTAAGATCTTACACCACTCGACTGATGAGAGAAGCTTCAACTGAACACAGAACAAAGATGCTACGGTGAAGATGACAGGTTCCCAACTTCCAATCTAGGCCCTTATTAACGGCAGGAGATGTGTGTGTGTGTACATATACTGAAATAAACAAATCCCTTTCATTTCCACTCATGATCAGACAGATCAACAAAAAAATTAGGTGGAGAACAAAGCTAGCAGAAACAGCTTCAGATGAAAATAAAACAAAACTGAAGAGATAGGACATAGTCAAGGCTTCAACTTTTGGTTGGCATTTTCTATAGTGGCTGAATTTTAAAGCAAATGCAAAGAGTACTGTCCAGATGAAAGTCTGTGTTCTCCTCTGAGCACACCCAGCTTATTCTGCAGTGGCTCACGTGTGCTTGTCCGCTTGCATTCAAGTCAAGTCGCAGCTAAGGACCAGCGACTGGGGCCCTGGGAGAGAACAGGGGAGTCGCCTGACACACAGATGCTCTCCCTGCAGCCCTGCTGTCCACGATTCTACAGGACATCTCACTAAACACCAGAAAAGGCAAAGCCGGAAGCAGACTCCACTGCTTGGGGCAGGTACCTGAACGGGCCTTCTTGGCCTTTGTTCCTTTTTGTATCTGTCCCTGCAGCTTTCGTAACACCAGGCGGATGACAGCGGCACTAGGGGCTGAGACGCTGGGGAAACTCTTCTCCACTTACTTGGGGCGGCTGTGGATCCGAAGCCCCCGCTGGCTGAGCTGAATGGGTTTTTGTTGGCTGCATCCTGGCTGGGTTTCCCTCCAAGGCCACTGAAGAAACCTCCCCCTCTTCCAGTGTTTCCAGACCCAAATACGCCACCACTGGAAGAGGATGACTGCTGAAAAACAAAAGGGGCAGGAAGCAAGATAGGATGAGAGGTCACGGTGAACAGCAGGCCACATCCGCAGGCAGGAGGCGCTCACAGCCGCTATGTAGGGAAAAAGCAAACAAAACCAAACCAAAACCCCTCTGATTTGTTCTGGTGTGGACACTCTAACCACAAAAGCAGCTGGACTCTGGGCAGGGACTTATTTCTCATCCAGGGTTCTCTGAAAATGAGATCTGTGGTAGGGGGGAACTTTTGATGTTTATCTGCCTCGCTGCCTATAGTCTCTGGCATAATGTCAGCGGCAAGAAAATCAACCCCACAAGAGATCCACCAAATGACAGAAGTTTGAAACATTTGGAGGCTAGTGCGAGCACCATGAATTCTGATTCTTCTAGTGTTTGGCTGAACTCACCAGCAACTGATGATGCGCGATTCACAGGGTCTTTTCTACCAGCTCACCCATTTTTATTTCACAGTGACTTTCCCAGTGCTGCAGAAGTAAGCTCAAGTTAGCCCCATTGTTGAACTCATGAGCAAAGCTGGATTCTGTCCAGGTCTGCACGTCTCAGGCGCGGAGGATGCTGCTAACTTAGGGACACTCGCTGACTCCAAGCTGCGCGAGGCAGAGGACACTTGTGGTCCCTGTTTGGGAACTGATCTTTCAGACGACCAGTGCGTGGTCTACAGACCACTCCTATTAGTGCATGTGACGCTTCCCTGGCTGATAACCTAGAAGAAGGTGGTTACTGAACACGGGTCACCGGGAGCCTGCTGTGGTGCCACCTGTGACACCAGTACCCCAGAGACCCGTCTGCTGCACTTCTGATTCAGCTCCCTAAAATGCACTTGGGAAGAAGTGGAAGATGGCTCAAGTACTTGAACTCCTGCCATCCCTGTGGGGGACCTGGATGGAATTCCTGGCTTTGGTCTGGCCCAGCCCCTACTGATGGGCCATCTGGGGAGTGAACCAGAGATGGAAGATCTCTGTCACTCTTTCAAATAAATAAATTTCCAAAAAATAAGCTGGGCAGAGGAACCTTACAGGGGTTCTCTTCAAGGGGCAGAATGGTGGTGCTGGGCCTCTTCTGCAGGATGGTGACAAACTACCCAACTCCGATGGTGACTGAATTTAAGCCAGAAGCGTAACACTTTAGATTAGTGCCTGAAATATACTCATAAAATGACCGCTGTTCATATTCTCACAACAATAAACTACTGATCAAGTGTTTATGTGTCAGACACTTTTCTAAGTACATTGGAAGTAATCATTTGATCTTTACAAAGGTCAAATATCCAGTGCGCCACTTCCAAACCCGCCCTAGCCCACCCACCTCACTGTGTGCCCGCCTCTCCTCTCTGGTTGGTCTGAGGTGCTAACCCCAACTTTTTGTCCTAACTATGCAAAAACTCAGCAGTCTTCTGCTTCCACCACAGCCTAAGTTCACACAGCTCCTGGACCAGTACTCGAAATGGCAGTCAGATAATTTCCACTGCTGTTTATAAATTCTGGAAGATCACATACGCTCTGGCCCCTGCCTCTTTCTCCGACATCATCATCTATCCCCCCTCCCTCAGCAGAGTCCTATGCTTTGAACACAGCGAGCTGATCTTTGCCTTATGGAAATGTCCTTAACATATCTGCTAGTGCCTCGTCTCTTTTGGAGCTGCCTTTTAAAGGGAGGACGCCACAGTACTCCTGGAGAAAAGTTTCACAGTTCAGCCGACTTCCACACACCAGGCTGGAATTTGGGAGGTACGGATATGTACCTATTTTGTCCCACAAAAACCCAGCAGTTTCAGATGGCTCCACTTCACTTTAAACAGCTATCCATGAAACAGAAGTGGGTGACTAACACACTTCACTGCTTCATTGAAGCGAATGCTAATTGATAGTTATTGCATCCTTGTACATGGGTTTAAGAGAATTCTACTCATTTTAATTGTGATAAATGACAAGTCTTTAAAATGAAATTTGAGAAGTCTCAAAATGCACAAAAAAAGGAGAGAGAGGCGTATAAAGAAACCCCGAGGCACCCAGCAGGCAGCTTCAACAATGCTCATTCACGGCCAGGCGCATCCTCTCTTACCCCAATCACCACTCACCCTTCATTAGAATGAAGGAAGCAAACCTTGGACCTTCTCTCCTCTCATGCACTGATTTACAAGTATAAACCTATAAAACACAAACCACAACCACAAGACCACTGTTCTTACAAATCTACCACTGAATATAACTGCAAAAGAAGTGCTCATGATGGAGCCTCCAGAACCAATCACAGGACGGAGGACTGAGAATCAAGCTGACCAGGAAGCCGCGCCACAGGCAAGCGGTCCACAGTAAGATCCAGGAAACAGAAGACAAGCTTTGGTCAACAACTGAACTACGAGGAAAACTAAAAGTGGGAAGAGACACAGAAGGGAATCAACCTATAGATAAGAGATTAGGGCGCCGGTTTGTGTCCCTGCTGTTCTACTTCCTATCCAGCTCCCTGCTGTGGCCTGGGCAAAGCAGTGGAAGATGGACCAAATGCTTGGGCCCCTGCACCCACGTGGGAGACCCAGACGAAGCCCCTTGCTCCTGGCTTCAACCTGACCCAGCCCTGGCTGATGTGGCCATCTAGGGAGTGAACCAGTGGATGAAGATCCCTCTCTCCAAATGTGTCTGTAACTCTTTCAAATAAGTAATTCGAGCACGCACGCGAGACAGATGGATTGAACAGATTTATCAATTTCACTATTTGGTCTCTATTTGATTCTAATCCAAAGAAACAAAATATAGAGGCACTTTTGACTTACTCAGAGAAGCATTTCTTGGCTGTCTAACCTAAACCGCATTCCCCAGTTACTACTGACACAGCATGCTGCATTTCTTCACAGTATTTAACAGAATGGGAAATTATAACCTTTTTTTTTTTTTTTTGACAGGCAGAGTGGACAGTGAGAGAGAGACAGAGAGAAAGGTCTTCCTTTTGCCGTTGGTTCACCCTCCAATGGCTGCTGCGGCTGGCCACCGCGCTGATCCGATGGCAGGAGCCAGGTACTTCTCCTGGTCTCCCATGGGGTGCAGGGCCCAAGCACTTGAGCCATCCTCCACTGCACTCCCTGGCCACAGCAGAGAGCTGGCCTGGAAGAGGGGCAACCAGGACAGAATCCGGCGCCCCGACTGGGACTAGAACCCGGTGTGCCGGTGCCGCAAGGCGGAGGATTAGCCTAGTGAGCTGCGGCGCCGGCCAGAAATTATAACATTTTATGAAAGACTGACTCCCTCTACCAAAGGTACATTCTACGAACATAGACACCTCTTTCTCCCCGCTAATCTCCCACATGATTGAATCAATGCGGGCAGGCCCTGGCTTCAGCCCTGATCCTACAATACGCTACTTTTGGCCTTAACAAAACACTGTTTGGATCCACAAACATGAAATGTCTTCCACTTCTTCAGGCCACCTCACTTTCTCCCAACGATGCTTGCGGTATTCACTGTGTCAGACGTGCACTGCTGTTAAACTTCTCGCCCCATTCTGTCTCCTCTCTCTCCTGAGGACTCTGATCACACACAAGCTGGACTTCCCGATACTCCTGGTAAGGCCGTATCCGTTTCCCATCTCTCATTCTGGATGACTTCCAGTGACGTGTCCTCAGCTCACTGTGCTTCTGCAGCCTTCATTCTGTTAGCATGTTTTTCAGATGCTGGGGTTGAAACTTCAAATACAGGTCAAACGTTCTACTTTTTTTGGAACTTCCATTTGCTGTTGAGATTTTCTCCTCAGCTATTCTTTCAGTACTCCCTGTAAATCTTTGAGCACACCAGTTATTTTAAAGTCACTGTCTCTAGTTCCAACATCTGGATTATCTGTAGGCTGACCTTTGTTGACTTCAGAAATCCGATTGTGGGTCCCTGTTTTTAGCTGCATGTGTATGTTTTGTTATGTTGGACTCTGTGTAGAAGAACAATGTTGACTGGAACATCAATGCTTTTCTTTAAAGATGTGAAAGGCAGGGAGAGAGACGGAGAGAGAGAGGTGCACACAAGCAATAGATCTTCTATCCACTGGTTCATTCCCCAAATGTTCACAACAGCCAGGACTGGGCCAGGATAAAGCAAGGAGTCAGGAACTCCATCCTAGGGTCCCAGGTGGGTGGCAGGGACCCACGTACCTGGGCCATTATCCACTGCATTCCCAGGCTCATTAGCGGAAGCTGGACTCAAACTGGCTCACCAATATGAGTTGCAGGCATCCCAAGTGGCAGCTTAACCTCTGTGCTTTAATGCCTGCCCCCAACACTCATGTATTTCCTAGCGCGTGACAGCTCTCTCTCATCTCTAGCTTAAGTGAGGAGGTTGATCCGAAATGGAGTTCCAGGCACAACTGACTGGGTTTACTCTCTGCTTAGGGTTCATTAGGTTGTATGACTTACAGGTCTGAGCCTAGAGCCAGGAAGCTGCAGTTTCACATTTAGATTCAACAGTTCCTGGCAACAGGATAATGCAAGACTGTGTAAGTTCTTTCTGTTTTCCTTCTTTCTTCTTAGCAAAACTGGGGGATGGGTGACAGGATACTTATGTCAATCATATTGTTGCACTTATCCTTCAGACACCAATTTGACTTTTCTTAAACAGCTTTAATGGGATATAATTACATACCACACAACTCAATGATTTAAAGTGTAAAACTCAATGGTTTTGGTATATCATTATCCATTTAAAAATTAAGGTTATATATAAAATTGTCATTTTACCCATTCTTTTTTTTTAATAAAGATTTTTTTTTATTTATTTGAGAGTAGAGTTACAGTGAAAGGGAGAGACAGAGAGAAAGATCTGTCCACTGGTTCACTCCCCAAATGGCCACAATGGCCGGAGCTACGCTGATCTGAAGCCAGGAGCCAGGAGTTTCCTCCTGGTTTCCCACATGGGTGGAGAGGCCCAAGGACCTGGGCCATCCTCTACTGCTCTCCCAGGCCATAGCAGAGAGCTGGATGGGAAGTGGAGCAGCCAGGACTAGAACTGGTGCCCACATGGGATGCCAGCACCATAGGCGGAGGATTAACCCACTGTGCCATACTGCCAGCCCCCATTTTACCCATTCTTAAGTGTACTGGCCCTAACCCCACCTACAATATTGCATGATCATCACTTTTTTCCTAAATCTTTTTCATCACCCCAAATTGAAATTCTGTAATCATTAAGCAGTAAGTCCGTTCCCTGTTTTCTCTAATCCCTAGTAACCTCTAATCAACTTTCTGCTTCTCTAAGTTTATTTATTCTAGATAACTCACGTAATTGGAACTACTCAGTATTTGTCCTTTTGTACCTGGCTTACTGAGTATATTTTTTTCATGGTTATTCATGAGTAGAACTTCATTCCTTTTGATGGCTAAATACGCCACCGAATATGCTGGTTTGTATCCATATTTCTGATCATCTGTTCACCTGCTGACATTTGGGCTGACTTGCCTTACGGCTGTTGTGAACAATCCTGCAGTAACACTGACGTACAAGTGTAAATTTGAGTCCCTTTTTTAACTCTTTGGGCATACTTCCAGGAGTACCACTGCCGGTCTTACAGCTGAAGTACTACGTTTAGCTTGTTATGGAACTACCAAACAGCGTTCCACAGTGGGCACACTGTTCTGCACTCTCAGCCACGTCCGAGTCATCCTCTCTCCACACCTCACCGGCACTTGGTGTCTGGTTTCTGTTTCCCCAACACTTAGCGCCGCTGGTCATCTTTGCATCTGCTATGGTTATTCATTCTGCTCGCCCTCAGTGCCGCAAACGGCTGCTTCTTCATCCTAGACTTTTTCTCAACCTCTCTTCCACCTATGCACATGAAGACCTGACATTTGCCCCCAGAAGCGCCGCTCCACCGTGCTCACCACGAACTCTCCCCTCGTTTCCTGCAGCTCCTCGAGTCCCACTGTGACACGTTCTCTCTCTCACGGATGGCCACGGCACTACTTCCAGAGCAAGAGGCGGCAGCTGTTTCCCCTCATCAAGAGGGTGTGGCTTCATCTGTGACGGCGGAGAGGTCACGCAAGGTTAGACAGCTCTGCCTGGCTCCCTGCTCCTTGGAACGTTCCTCCGGGGAGCCCAGTCACCATCCTGTGAGATAGCTCAAGCCACACACACAGGACCCACGGAGGTGTTCCAGCCGACGACTCCAGCTGAGGTCTGAGTCAACAGCCAAGCCAACCACGGACGGAGGAGTGAGCATTCGATGGTTCCAGTACCTCGTCTCCCGTGCTTCCAGCCGAGCCCAGGTATGGCGGGGCCCATCCCCACTGTCCCCACGTGACGTGGCCACAGGCTCCTAGCCATTCAAGCTGCTTGCTGCAGATCATCAGGCAATTCCAGCATCTCTCGGAAAAGTGGGGTTATACCAGCTGGATTTTACTTGGTGTAATAATGGCATGAAGGTGTTCTGCACCCTCTCCATCTCCGCCAGAATCTGCCGTTCACCTGTAGTTTTCTGTGGATACCCCTATTACCTGAAGAGGCATCGTCTACCACGTGCCAGCCACTGTCCTAAGCGCTGGGAATATGGTGACGAACGTAACAGGCCCTGGCCAGCACAGGAAAAAAAAAACCTAGATTTGAATTTTTGGCCCCTAGTTGCAAATGTAATTTCCGTGGCAGAAGAAGATGAGGGTGGTAATTTACCACGTAAGTATGAATTCTGCGCTCTTTAAACAATACCATGTTTATCAGTTATTCAGGTAGCTGTGGTTTGCTAATTTTCACAGTTGGAGAATACTTAGCTGGTACATTTCCCCATCTGAATGCTGATAAACATTTGGGTTGCTTTAATTGCAGTCTGTTCTAACAATGTTGTTATGCACATTCTTGTATCCTGGTAGAGTTTCTTTAGAGAGCAAACCTAGGAGTGGAATCATTAGATGAAACCAAACTATTTACAAGGTGATACCAAACCATTTTCCAAGAAGGGTACACCAATTTTTACTTAAATTAGGAGTTTATGTGAGTCCTTCAATATTTGTGGGCTTTTAATTTTTTGCTACTTTAAAGGTCTATATTTGTGATTTCCATTTTTATTACTAATGAAGTTGAACACCTTTGTTTGCTACTCCCCTGGCTATCCCCTCTTTAAATGTTTCCTTATCTTTTTTTTTTATTGTGGTAAACTGTACACAACATAAAGTTTATCATTTTTACCATTTTTAAGTGCACATGTCAGTGGCATTAAGAACATTCACAACACTATGCAACCAATACTACCCTTTTTTATAAACTTTTTTGGCCTATTATGTTTTCTTTTTTTCTTTCTTTTTTTTTTTTCCAGGCTCCATCCACTTTATTTCTCTCGTGTAAAAACCTATGTTGTGGCCACAGCTGGAGCCTGGGTCCTCTGCATGGACACCCTGGTGTGCGTCTTCACAAGGTGGTCGGTGAACTCCTGGTAGGGAGACTTGGTGAACACGGTCTCTTTCCAGAGGTCGGGGGTCAGGTAGCTGTAGGTCTTGGAGATGGCATCGAAGGTGGCCTTGGCGAGGTTGCTGAGGGTGGCGGTGCAGCCCCGGGCTGAGGTGTAGCAGTCGTCAATGCCAGCCATCATCAGCAGCTTCTTGGGGACAGGGGCGGAGACGATCCCGGTGCCTCTGGGCGCAGGGATGAGGCGCACCAGCACAGAGCCACAGCGGCCGGTCACCTTGCACGGCACGGTGTGGGGCTTGCCGATCTTGTTACCCCAGTAGCCTCTCCGCACGGGCACGATGGACAGCTTGGCCAGGATGATGGCCCCTCGGATGGCGGTGGCCACCTCCTTGGAGCACTTCACGCCCAGGCTGACGTGGCCGTTGTAGTCCCCGATGGCCATAAATGCCTTGAAGCGGGTCCGCTGGCCGGCCCGCATCTGCTTCTGCACTGGCATGATCTTCAGCACCTCGTCCTTGAGGGCGGCGCCCAGGAAGAAGTCGATGATCTTGGACTCCTTGATGGGCAGGGAGAACAGGTAGATATCCTCCAGGGACTTGATCTTCATGTCCTTAACCAGGCGGCCCAGCTTGGTGCCCGGCAGCCACTCCTTGTCCTCCGCCTTGCCTCCGCGGGCACCGCGGCCTCGGCCCCAGCCCCGACCCCGGCCGCGCCCGCGGCCTCGGCCTCGGATGCCGCTGCCGAAGCCTCCACGGAAGCCGCCGCGGCCTCCCATTCCAGGGCCCCCAGGGCCTCCGGGCCCTCCTGCTGCACCGGCGTCATCCGCCATTTGGTGTTCTCTCGGAGAAGAAGAAGCGGCCTATTATGTTTTCTATTAAGTTTATTAATTGTGAAGAGAATCAATGAATTGACATTTGATTACAACTATTTATAATGTTTGATGTTAAGGACAGCAAACATTCTTAGTACTTCAGAAGGCTCCCTCATAGCCCACTTTTATTGTCCTGAATGTAATTAGTGGCTCTTACGATGTCTTAAAATTCTGCCTGTGCAATCCTATAGAAAATACTCTTGAGTCTGGCACCTTCCATTCAATATTATCCAAAGGAGTCATTCATTTTGCTTCTCTGTCACTGCTTTGTAGTATTCTGCTACACACATATATGACAATTTATCCATTCTTCAACTGACAAGCATTTCTTTCCTGTCATTGTGTCTTTTGGTGAACAAAGGAATGCATTTCTGTTAGTCACATGCCCAGAACAGATTTAATGGGTCAGTAGGGATTTTGTATATTTAGTTTTTCCATTACCAGATGGGTTTCCAAAGTGGGTATATGAATTTATACTCCCACTAGTGATACGTGAGTATTCTCAGTTGCTCCACTTCCTCACCAATACTTGGTATCGGCTGTCATTTGCATTGTAGCCACCTTAGGGTGAGTGTAGTTATTTTTATTCTTTTTGATTTGTACTAACTCTTCATATATTCTGAGTAAAATTAGTGTGTTGGTTATATAGGTTACAATTTTCCTATTTCATGGCTTGCTTTGTCCTTAAATTCAGAAGGCCATATTTTAGTGAGGTCAGAGTTTCCTTCTGCCTAAAGAACATTTCTTAGAATTTCCTTCAGGTCTGCTAGACAAGAATTCTCTCAGTATTCTTCTAGGAAAAAAAAAAAAGTCGATTTCATTTCATTCTTCAAAGCTATTTTTTGCTGTTTAGAAATTCTAAGTAGACACTCTTCTGGCATTTACTGTCACTGTCCAGAGGTTGGCTGTCAACTATTGCTCCTTAGGAGGCTTTCTGCAGTTGGTCTTAGTATCTCATCTTCGCTGCTCTGTAGTTTCACTACGATAGATCTCAGAACCCATTTATTTTATGCGTTCTGATCGGCACTTTTGGGCTTTTGAATCAGTGCATTACTGTTACTTGCTAGTTTTGGAAATTTCTTTTTTAAGATTGCCAGACATCCTCTCTCTCCTCCTGGGACCCCATTCAGGTCTCCTACATGGTGGCACGGGCCCATGTGCCTTTACCATCATCAGCTGTCACCCAGATGCATGAACAAGAAGCTGGCACTTTGATATGGGATGCAGCTCTCCCATGCAGCAGCCTAACCTTTGACAGAATTTTTGCTCTTTTCTAGTTCTGATCTTTTTTGTTTTTCACGATACATTCCAGACCTAGCTATCTTCTAATCCAAGGGTCAGTCAACTCTCTATATCCATGACAGATGGTCCAGTTCTCTGCCTACTATTGTAAATAGTTTTATTGGAACATAGCGATGCTCCTATGTCTGCATATGTTTATTGCTGCTGTTGTGTTACAATGGCAGAGCTGAGTAGCTGTGACGAAAACAGAACAGAGTCCTCAAAGCCTACAATGCTACCCGCCCTGTTCTAGAGTAATTACTGCTCTCTTCAGCGGCTTCTAATCTGCTATTAAATAGACCCATTAAGTGTTATATTTTAATTATGGCATTTTTCTATCAGTTCTATTGGGTTCTCTTTCAAAGCTGCTAGGACACTTCGAACAATTTTTTATTTCTTACTGGTATTTTCAAGCTTTTAAAAAATGTTTATCATTTATTTATTTAGCAGACACAAAGCAAGTGAGAGACTGAGAGAGAACACCCACTTTTTAACTTTGAAATGCCTGGCCAAAGCCGTGAGCTAGGAACTCAATCCAACTAGGAACTAACCCCTCATGTGGGTGGCAAGGACCCAGGTACTTGAGCCATCACCTACTGAGCCTTAGGGTGTGCATCAGCAGGAAGCTGGGAGCAGGAGCAGAGCCAGGACTGGAAGCCAGGCACTGTTATATGGAATGCAGGCACCTTAAGTGTTGTCTTTGCCACTGTGCCAAGAACAATCCCCTTTTCTTTCTTCTTTCAAAGATTTGTTCATTTATTTTAAAGGGAAGGAGGAGGAGGAAGGGAGGGAGAGAAAGAGAGAATATCTCCCATCCCGTAGTTCACTTCTCCAGTGGCACATCAGCCAGCGAGGTCTGGGCCAGGCCAAAGCCAGAAGGAGGAACTCCTCCTGGACTGGACTCCCCGATGAGTGGCAGGTCCAAGTACTTGGGGCCATCTTCCGCTGTTTCCAGGAACATGAGCAGAAAGCTGGATCAGAAACCAAGTAGCTGGGACTTGAGATACGGCATCCCACACGGTGGCCTACCCACTGTGCCACATGCATAACTAGCTGTCTTACAATCCAGATGACTTCTACACATTCATTTCTGACGTTTATTCCTGCTCTTGCTCTCATTCCCTGTTTCCCTGCGTGGCGCATTCAGATCATGGAATCAGTGACCTTAGCAATTACTTGTAAGAACAATCTCAGGCCTAGAAGGACCCTTGCTTCAGCGAGGGTCTGTGCTGCTTCTGCCAGACATCTGAAGGCAGCACCATCCTAGGACCACATCAGGCCACATTCCCAGCGAGGTCCCGAGAAGCTGGAGTTCCAGTTTACGGGGAGGAGGTCCTCCTCTGGATTTCCCGCGTGGTGCACATCTTCATGGTTTCTTCCCTTTGCACTGGGCTGTCCAGATTTCCTCAGGCCAGTGAACACCCTGGGCAAACTGTGCTCCACTGTATTTCTAGGTTCCCATTCTCCTTTAATTGGGTTTGGTAAAATATCACAAAGTTTGCTAGTGCTTTTAAAAAATAGGGTTCTGGTATGTTATCTGGCATTTTAATGCTATTTTCAGCAGGAAACTTGGTTTGAATGACTTAGTCCTCTATTACCAAACACTCAAAATCAGAAGTTTCATTTTTCTCTTAAGAAAGATCACTTTCTTAAGGGTGCAGCTCATCTTCAAAGGAAAAAATAGGATGACTCCCCCCCCCAGCAAAAAACGGAAAATCTCCCACTGAGCATGTGTAAGAAACATATATTATGGCACTTCAAAAAGTTCATAGAAAATGGAATTTTAAGTTAAGTTTGGGGGCAGTACTGTGGCACAGTGGGTTACACTGCCACTTGGAACAGCCGCATCGTGTACCAGGGTGCCTCAGATCAAGCCCATCCCTGCTTCAGATCCAGCTTCCTGCTAGCGTGCCTCTGACGGCACCATGGGGGAGATCCGGCTTCCGCTCCGGCCCAGCCCCAGCTGCTGCAGGCATCTGAAGAGTGAACCAGAAGGAAGCTCTCTCTGGCGTTTTGCCTTTCAGATAAAAAATAAAACTTAAAAAAAAGGGCAAGTTTATGAGCACAAGTTTAGTCCAGCAGTTAGGACGCTCAGGTTCCACCTCAGAGCACCTGGGTCTGACTCCCAGCTCCAGCTCCTGACTCGTTTCCTGCCAACGCAGAGTCTGCGGCCAGTGGTGATGGCTCAGGTAACGGGGTTCCCGCCATTCACGTAAGATACCCAGACTGTAGCCCAGTCCAGCTCTGGCCATGCGAGGGTATTTGGTGGTAAACTAGAAGACAAGAGCTCTGTTTGTCTTTATCTATCAAATAATTAGTTTTTAAAAATATTGTTTGGGGCTGGTGCTGTGGTGCAGTGGGTTAACACCCTGGCCTGAAGCACCGGCATCCCATATGGGTGCTGGTTCAAGACCCAGCTGCTCCACTTCTGATCTAGCTCTCTGCTATGGCCTGGGATAGCAGTAGAAGATGGCCCAAGTCCTTGGGCCCTGCACCTGCATGGGAGACCTGGAAGAAGCTCCTGGCTCCTGCCTTTGGATTGGCGTAGCTCTGGCCGTTGCAGCCAATTGGGGAGTGAACCATCGGATGGAAGACTTCTCTCTATCTGCCTCTCCTTTCTCTGTGTAACCCTGACGTGCAAATAAATAAATAAATCTTTTTTTTTTAAATAAAAATACTGTTTATTTTGGTATGAAATTCGTGCAGTTTTTTTTTTTTTTAATTTGACAGATAAGAGTTATAGACAGTGAGAGAGAGAGAGACAGAGAAAGGTCTTCCTTCCATTGGTTCACCCCCCAAATGGCCGCTACGGCTGGCGCTGCGCCAATCTGAAGCCAGGAGCCAGGTGCCTCCTCCCGGTCTCCCATGTGGGTGCAGGGGCCCAAGCACTTGGGCCATCCTCCACTGCCCTCCCGGGCCACAGCAGAGAACTGGCCTGGAAGAGGAGCAACCGGGACTAGAATCCGGCGCCCATATGGGATGCTGGTGCCACAGGTGGAGTATTAACCAAGTGAGCCACGGTGCCAGCCCCGCAGGTTTTTGTCATAACGCATATCCCATGAACTTTCTGAAAATTCCTTGTGTGATGTACAACAGTTTACTAACTGCAGTATTAATACCAATTCCTCTTTCAGAAAATCACAATCATCTCCGATCCTTTAGAGAGCATCTTTCTCCAGAAGGCCTCCTTGTAAGGTTACTAGGATCTAAAAGCAGTTGAGTGTAGCAGAGCAGTAAATTTACCATCTCCGGGCCATCAGTGTCTTCCCCTCTTAAACAGGAGCAGCAGCACTTCTGGAGGTGTTACGACTGTGTGAGTTACTCTGCACAGCACAGATAGCTGTGAGCTGGCAAAGTGAAACAGCTCAGTTCCCAGCGGGGGGACTGCAACTAGAGACAGCGCAGGAGGGAACACATGCGGTCTCTGCTCCATCTTCTTCCTCTTTCGTTTTTGAAACACCATTTAAAGATGTCAAACCATTCTTAGCTAAACGAAACAAAACCACACTAGGCTGAGGGGTGGCTTGAGCCTGTGAATTCTATCTTGTCACCCTTGGCAAAAGATTCATGGAAATCAGACAACATGCTTTTAAAGTATTTGCTAGAGAAATCAAAATCAGCAATTCTCTATCATCAGAAATTGAGACGTCTGTATCTCCTAGGCTGCTGAACAGAGCGGAGTGGAGTTTAAGAACTGTGTTCACTGTTTGCTGGACTTTGTCATACAACATGAACCAATTATAGTACATTGGGGAAAAGTGGATGGGTTTGACATATGTTGACATGAAAGGAGATAAACATATATATTTACCTGGCCAAAAACGGTTCCTCCAGTATTGGCTGCCTGACCAAACACAGAACCAGTATTACTAGAACCAAAACCTAAAAAATACAAAGAAGAAAGATTTGGGTAAGTCCTTTACAGTAGCAAAGCAGTGCTGTTTTCAGTAGCACTCAGTGTGCTAAGATACTCTACAGTAAATCAACTTATGAATAAAATCTGTTTCCTCATCTAGGAAATGTAAAAATCCCGAGTAAATGCCTTAAAAACAGTTTCCTTTACTGCTAATAACTTAAAGTCTCAAGGACTGAGTCCTTCTCTCCTATCGAATCTCAAGCGGGGGGTGTGTGCTCAGTGTCGCCTCTCTCCAGGCTTCCAGCCACCATCAATTCTTTCCAATGACTGACAATGCTGGGAACACAGTCGTTTCACAGTGAATGGGCTCCAGGACCTTGTGCAGATACCAAAAACCAGGATGCAGCCGGCGCTGCAGCTCACTAGGCTAATCCTCCGCCTAGCGGTGCCGGCACACCAGGTTCTAGTCTTGGTCGGGGCGCCGGATTCTGTCCCGGTTGCCCCTCTTCCAGGCCAGCTCTCTGCTGTGGCCCGGGAGTGCAGTGGAGGATGGCCCAGGTGCTTGGGCCCTGCACCCCATGGGAGACCAGGAAAAGCACCTGGTTCCTGGCTCCTGCCATCGGATCAGCGCGGTGCGCCGGCCGCAGCGCGCTGGCCGCGGTGGCCATTGGAGGGTGAACCAACGGCAAAAGGAAGACCTTTCTCTCTGTCTCTCTCTCTCACTGTCCACTCGGCCTGTCAAAAAAACAAAAAACAAAAAACAAAAAACCAAAAACCAGGATGCTCTAGTCCCTTACATAAAACGGTGTAGTATGTGCATATAACCTACACACAACCTCCCATATACTTTAAGTCATCTCTAGATTACTTAAAACACCTAATACAACATAAACAGCTGTTACATATAACTGTTTAGGGGATAACAGCAAGAAAAAAGTCTTGTACCAGCTCAGTCCAATGCAACTGGTTGTTATTGTTGTTGTTTTAATGTGTTTTTGATCCACAGTTAGCTGAATTCATGGATGCAAAACCCACAGATGCAGAAGGCCACCTGTATTTCTACTCCCTGGTTTCCTGCAAATCTCAAATACCAGTTTCTTTCAGGGTAGTTTATCTTTCATATCCAGTTGGGATGACAAGGTCAAGGTGCTATGCTGAACAGGGCGTGGGAAAGTCAGGCAGAACTATACGTTATAACATAAAGGCACTCAACAAAAAGCCAGAAGGCAAGGGTTCCCTCTCATCTCCATCACCGACTGGTCAGGTGAGCTTTCACAAGTCTCAATCCTTCAACCAGGCATGAAGCAGAGAGCTCAGTGTTTTTCACACAGATACTAAATGAAAGAAGATTCCTTCAGGGTTTGGAATCTGTTGAAATAGCTTGACCATGCCTGTTCAGGAGGTTTTCTCAAGTTCTGATTTTGGAACAAACAATGCACGAGAGATCAAGAAGGTATTCTCAAGTTCTGATTTTGGAACAAACAATGCACGAGAGATCAAGAAGGTATTAAGTTCCTACACTCCTTGGAGACCCACAGGTCTTCTCTCTACTCACTCTTGAGATCAAGTCATCACATGTCCTATCATTCAAACTGGCCAAAGGCCTCTGCCCAAGACATCAGCCTGATCTCGAAACTGTCTTTCACTACCATGTCCTGATAGCTAAGTCAGTAGGGGCTCAATTATTTGTTGATGGAAAGAAAGAAAACATTCCTTTCTAATAAATTATTAGCCATGGGGCAGGCGCTGTGGCGCAGCGGGTTAACGCCCTGGCCTGAAGCGCCGGCACCCCATATGGGCGCCAGTTTGAGTCTCAGCTGCTCCACTACCAATGCAGCTCTCTGCTATGGCCTGGGATAGCAGTAGAAGATGGACCAACTCCCTGGGCCCCTGCACACACGTGGGAGACCCAGAGGAAGCTCTTGGCTCCTGGCTTTGGATTGGCGCAGCTCCGGCCGTTGCGGCCATCTGGGGAGTGAACCAGCGGATGGAAGACCTCTCTCTGCCTCTCCTCTCTCTGTTTAACTTTTTCAAATAAATAAATAAATCTTTAAAAAATTATTAGCCATTTTCAAAAGTTATCAAAGAAATAAATTAGCAGTTACAGGCAATGTTGCCTACCAAGAAACCACTTCCTTGTTTTTCTTCTAGAACCCAACTGCTGAAGACTGCCTTTTATAAGATAACTATCAGAAAGCAACACTGAGTTTCCAACTGCTTATTAAAAACTTTGTAAAGGTTAGATTAGCTGCTAAAATTGAATACATAATAGTGATGGATTAACTTTCGTACAAAAATAGTAAAATTTAGGAATTTCTAGAAAAATTGTAACATTGAAAACACAAACGAGCCTGACTCTTGAAATGTCAGTGCCCACCCCTTCCACGGGATGGTGTCAGAGGACACAAACTACTGGCAGGGCGGCGCCCCAGGTGCGGAGACCTGAACTCCTCCCTGGTTCTACTCTTGGCACTATCAGACTTCAGATCCATCTCCTCGAGGCCTCACAGCTCTGGACACAATGACCTCACAAGCACCTACCTTCCAAATTAAAAATTTCATATTTATGAGTCATTAAATTACTCACCATGACCTTAAACTAAAAATACTTGCTCCCCCAGCCCCCGGCCCATGGAACTGGCACTGTGGCGGCATCGAGTAGAGAAGCTGCCGAGAATCAAAACGCAGGCTCCAGAGGCAGACCAAGCCAATCTGGCCAAATACATCCTGAAACCACAGTCGCCCCAAGCCTTCTTGATCCTACAGATCACCCTTCTTTTACTTTCCCTTTTTTTTCTTTTAATTACAAAGGTAATACAAGTTTGTTACAAGCATTCAATACCATGCAAAGGGACAAGGTATAAAAATCTTATGCAAGTTCTTACCTGAAGCTTGACAAAAGCTAAACCCTGAGGGTGCCGCTGTGGTGGAGGCTGAGGTGCTACCAAACACAGAGCCCCCCTGCCCAAAGCCAGGACTCTGCCCAAAAGCAGGCGGGTTGCTCTGTCCAAACAGTCCCCCTCCTGTGCTGGCAGAAGACTGCCCAAACGAAAAGGAACTGGAGCTACTGGCACTCGAGGCGGCACCAAAGACACTGCCGCTGGTGGACGTGGGGGCTGCGGACACAGACTGGCCAAAGGCAGGCACAGAACTGAACCCAGGCTGACTGAAGGAAAAGGTGCTAGCAGGAGTGCTGGTTGACTGCCCGAAGGCCGGGGCCTGCCCAAACGCTGACTGTCCAAAGACGCCTGTGGCTGAGGCCCCGAAAGCTGGGCTACCAAACCCTGCACTGCTGACTGGGGACGTAGCAGTTGCCGTGCTGGCTACACTGCTTGTCTGCTGCCCAAACAGGCCTGGTGCTGTGCTGGCTGCCACCTGCCCAAACACAGGAGCTGCGGAGGGGGCAGTGGCTGTGTTGCTGGTAAGCTGGCTGAAAGCTGAGCTAGAACTGGCGGCGGGTGGCTGTGTAAAGACCGAGGAGCCAGAAGTGACAGTCCCAAACACTGCTGTCTCCGCAGCTGGGCCTGGAGCACCACTGGACACAGTGCTGGAGGCCGAGGGGGCACTTGATGCTTCAATGGCCACAGGGCCTGCACTTGGGACTGTCGCAGCTGCGACAGCAGTCGGCTCCGGAACCGAGAAGGTCAAAGTAGGAGGTCCTGCCTCTGTCTTGACTTCGGGGCCCCCCGTGACTGCTGGAACGGCCTCTGCAGAAGGGGCCACGAGGCTGGGACTAGAGCAGGGGCTGCTGACCACAGGCTGCGCAAGAACAGGCTCCTTGTTCCCGGAGTCGGAAGTCTGCAGAGGCGCCTGAGGAGGCTGGGCTGACTGCTGCCCTAGAAGGGAGGCTGTGGACACAGAGCCCTCGCTGTGGCCCGGCTTCTCAGGCAAGGCTGACGACGCGGCTTCCTCTGCTCCTCTACCAGAGGACACGGGCAGGGAGGGTGCGGCTGCGGAACTCAGGAGACTACTGAATGTCAGCGTGGGGAACGACGCTGGAAGGGAAGAGGCGGTCGAAGCGGAGGTGGGGGCAGACGGGGGCACAGTATTACTAGTCTGTGGGCTTCCAAACGAAAAACTGGTCTTGCCACCACTAACAGAGGTCCCTCCGAAACTGATGCCCCCAGAGGGTCCTGAACTGGGGAGTGGCAGACTGCCAAACACGCCAGTCGAGGAACTGCCGGTGCTCGGGCTGGTGGCTGCTGGAGGCGCTGCTGTGGTGGCCGTCACGGAGGACGTCACAGGGGGCTCTGCATGCTTGCCTAACACCGAGGGGCTGCTGAACGTAAACCCCGAGGGCATGCTTGGAGTCTTGGCTGGCTGGCTGCTGGCCAGGCTCGTGGACAAAGCCTTACTGGTCGGCTTTGCAGCATCATCTGCCTGGCCAACCCGCAGTCCTGAGAAACTTCCAAGAGTCTCTCCAGCCAAAGAATTTGGAAACAGAAACTCTCCCAGCTTGGCAGGTGGAGTCTCCAGCTTGCTAGAGGTGGCAGAGAGAACAATTCCAGAAGGCGCCACAGGTCTGCTGCTGGGCGGGGCAGACTCTCCGGCAGCGGAAACGGCGGCTCCGGCGCTGCTTGATGCTGGTGTGACTCCTGGAGAAGAACTTTCAGGAATGGCCTCGTAGAAAGCTTTGCCTCCACCGCCAAACGAGAAAGTGTCCAGCTGGCTTGAGTCTCTAGTGGGAGGAGTGGCCCCTAGCAAGACAGAGACATCAGGAGAGAGGCTGAGTTAGCAAAACGGGACCTCTCACATTCCTACTACTGTCAGCTCCGCTCTTTCAGGGACAGCCTGCTCTAGAGTTTTCCTCGGGGGGCAGAATGAAGGATTCTCCAAAGCCCCCTTGGCTCCTATTCCCGAGGGGAAAAGGACTGGCATTCCTCGTTAAGAACGTTCAATCACAGCAGCTACGACGGTGGAGCATGCGCGGAATTAACAAGTTACCACGAAAGGGAAACGAAGAGGCCACTCTCCCTTATTTTCCTGACTGTGCTTTCCTCAGTAATACCCTTGGCACAGTGCTGCCCCATGGACCTCCTGATACGCCAGAGTTTCATTCAAAATGGTTCTTAAAGGAAGAAAGTGTCAACCCACAGGCAACAGCTAGGGGCTATTTATCGATGTTCTACTAAGCAGCCTCTTCGACAGAGGTTGCACGACCCAGTGGTGAGGACGAGGGCCCTGGAGCCGGGAGCTCGCCACCTGCCGGCAATGCGCTCTGCGAAGGTTACTGCTCTGCATCTCCATTTCCTCCCTTCTGAGAAATTTAGAAAACAGGACCTTATCTCACACAGCTGTCAAGTCATAAGTGGTCCGTAATAACAGTAACTAAAACTTGCTATTTACCAACTAAAATTAGCCTACTGCAAGTGTCTACTGAGGTTTCCAACTCCACATTGTTCTAAGAAGCCTGGCTATCACAAACTCTCAGGGGCACTGCAAAGCCTCTGCTATCTATAACTTCCAGAAAGAAACCTTGCTTCTCTGGTGTTGGACTGTTCATGGTTTTGGATTGTTATCCATGCTCTTATTAATTAAAATGCTTATACAGGCTGGCGCCGCGGCAAAATAGGCTAATCCTCCGCCTGCGGCACTGGCACACTGGGTTCTAGTCCCGGTAGGGGTACTGGATTCTGTCCCAGTTGCCCCTCTTCCAGGCCAGCTCTCTGCTGTGGCCCAGGAGTGCAGTGGAGGACGGCCCAAGGCCTTGGGCCCTGCACCCGCATGGGAAACCAGGAGAAGCACCTGGCTCCTAGCTTCGGATCAGCGCGGTGCGCCAGCCACGGCGGCCACTGGGTGGTGAACCAACGGCAAAAGGAAGACCTTTCTGTCTGTCTGTCTGTCTGTCTGCCTCTCTCTCACTGTCCACTCTGCCTGTCCAAAAAAAAAAAAAAAAAAAAAAAAAAGCTTATACAGAATTAATATTGTGTTTAATTTCATTTCACTTTCCTTATGATTTATGAGAATTACTTTGTTCTTCTGCATTTATTTTTCTATCACTGCGTTGTTTTACCTCTAAAAAGTGAGTCTGGGGAAAATGTGGGCCTTGAAGGTGTTCTGCCACCTCTAAGTGGGCAAAAGCTAAAAAAAAAACAATATTAGGAATTTCTGGTCTGGACAGAAAGGAATGAAATCAGCAACTCTCAGTGGCACACCCAGCCCGGGTCAGAAGTCTGCCATGTTTGCAGGCCCCAGTCTCTCTCTGGATGTCAGAAGATCCCTTTCCACAATGTAAACTCCATCATCTGTGCATACACAGAGACTCAACACCTATTTGTTGAGTGAATAAGAGAAAGGTGGTCCCTATATTATTTATAAGAGGAAAAGTTGGAAAAAACCTAAATGTCCAACAGGTAAATGATTAAACAAATCAAAGCATATCTTTAAGATAAAATTTTGAATGATCAGAAATACTTATGCATTATTTTCAATAGAGGAAAATTCACAGAAGAGACTGTGCTACATGAGGGGATGAAAAAGAAAATGAAACCCTCAGAAGGAAATTTAAAAACCTGCAACAGCTATTGCTGAGGGGTATCATGCCTTTTCATATTTCCATATTTTCCTAAGAACATATCATTTCTCTAATAAAAGCTCTCTCTCCAAAACAGAATAAAAATAAACTTAATCACCAGGAGAACTAGAAGGCACTTAATTGATTTAGTTGCTTTTTCGGTTAATATTCAACAGCTTTGACGCCACAGAGGAAATCCTGTCTTTACTGTCAATGACTAGAATACGCAGAAATCCCGCACGCCAGTTTCTTCAGCTGAATCTACCTGAAACACACAGCATCGACACGGGACTTACTGCAGACACCGTAAGCAAGACACGGAGCAAGTGAAATGTTCATGGACTGACACGCAAACCACCTGCCTTTGTTCAGGGGAGTCGTGAAGGTAAAGCTGTGCAACATGGAGACTGTACCTTGTGCAGCAGTAAAATTAGAGGATGGTGCTGGTGGAATTATCCCGAAATTAAAGCCAGTCCTAGCGAGTGAAGAAAAGAGAAGTTAAAAATGAACGAGCCTAAGGCACAATATTGCATTTTATAACTCAGTCATACAGCCTGTCCTTGAGGAGTCTGCAGTAAAGATGAACAAGAACACAGGACAGGCATGTTCTTTCCAAGGCAGAGAGCTACTCCGAGATCTCTAAACCGGGACAAGCAGCAGCCGAGAAGGCGTTGGCAGGGCAGCTGGGCTTTCCACGGCGAGGTGTGGGTGGGGACTCACTGCAAGCGAAGCAGAGTAGCAGTGGTACAAACACATGAGGAATGCGCATGTGCGATTGTGGTTGGAGGGGATGGCCTGCCTAGTGCAGGAGGGGAGGCAAAATCTGACAAGGTGGAAGTAGCTGGATCAGGGGCCATTTTACAACCTTCCCAGAAACCAAGGAGGACGTCAGGAGAGAAAACGCAATGACAGAACCATTGTCTCCGCCACCTGACAAACTCTGGGGTCCAGGCTAACCTGTTTCAAAAACTTTGATTCCTTTTACCATCTCTTCTCTGCTCTTGTTCATTTTCTTTACATGGTAAGTAAAGACGCCAAAGCCAAAAATTCAGCACAAGTATAAATTAGAATATTCACTGTGATAAAACCTGAAATAGTAAACTTAAAACTAAATAGATTTTAAAATATAAGGGTCCAAGCCATATCAAATACAGTAAATAGTATAAGGATCTAGAATTTTTTTTTTTTTTTTTTTTTTTTTTACAGGCAGAGTGGACAACGAGAGAGAGACAGACAGAGAGAAAGGTCTTCCTTTTGCCGTTGGTTCACCCTCTAATGGCCATCTCAGCTGATGCGCTGCGGCCGGTGCACCGCGCTGATCCGAAGGCAGGAGCCAGGTGTTTATCCTGGTCTCCCATGGGGTGCAGGGCCCAAGCACCTGGGCCATCCTCCACTGCCCTCCCGGGCCATAGCAGAAAGCTGGCCTGGAAGAGGGGCAACCAGGACAGAATCCGGCGCCCCGACCAGGACTAGAACCCGGTGTGCTGGCGCCACTAGGCAGAGGATTAGCCCATTGAGCCGCGGCGCCAGCCTTAGAATGTTTTTTATTCATCATTTTTATCCATCATTCCTTGTAAGTACAAAGACCATAAAGAAGACGTGCCAAACATGTTACCATATTAAAAATAAACAAACAAAAAACAGGCTGGCATTGGGAATGGAGGGTTAAGCCACCACCTGCAATGCTGGCATCCTATATGGGTGCTGGTTTGTGTCCTGGCAGCTCCACTTCTGATCCAGCTCCCTGCTAATGGCCTGGGAAGGTAGGAAGATGGCCCAAGTCCTTGAATCCCTGTACCCACATGTGAGACCCGGAAGAAGCTCCTGGCTTCAACCTGGCCCAGCTACAGTCATTTGGGAGTGAAGCAGTGGATGGAAGAACTCTAAATCTGCCTTTCAAATAAATAAATAAATCATAAAAAAAAAAAAAAAAATCCAAGCCCTGTTCTGGTTGGAAGCCTCAACCTTCATGAAGAAACTGTGTCCAATAGAACAAACCATTGGCTCAATGACACGAACATCTCCAGGGCATTTTAAAAGTAGGAATCGAAGCATCATTTCACTGAGACGGAGAGTTACTAGCACCTGCGAAGGACGCAATGACTCCTCTCACTGAACTCCTCTTCAAAATTTGCTCCAAATTCCCTTGGGACATAGAAATCAATATGATTTACAATACACACGACTTCCTCCCTTGAAGTCTAGACTAACACCCTCTTTTCTCCCAATATCTAAGTGGGAAGGACCCTTAAGAAATGTATTGACAGGAGCCAGCACTGTGGTGCAGCAGGTTAAGCCACCATCTGCAGTGCTAGCATCCCACATGGTGCCAGTTCAAGTCCTGGCTGCTCCACGTCCAATCCAGCTCCCTGCTAATGTGCCTGGGAAAGCAGCAGAGCACGGCCCAAGTGCTTGGGGCCCTGTGCCCATGCGGGAGACCCAGAAGAAACTCCTGACTTTGGTCATTTGGAGAGTGAACCAGTGGATGGAAGATCTGTCTCTCCTTCTCTAACTCTGCCTTACAAATAAACATTAAATAAATCTTTCTGAAAAAGGATTAACAGGGAAAAGAAACTGGAGCTAATACACCAAGAGCTTAAGGGCCTGAAGGTACAAGGAGCAAGGAACGCCATCTCGGCTCCCACGTGGGGGTAGGAGTCCAGTCCCTGCAGCTCTCACCACTGTCTCCTAGGGACTGGGGCAGCAGCAAACGGGAGCCAGGAGCTGGAGCCAGGCACCAAACGCAGGCACTCTGATGTGAGACACGGGAACCCTACGCGGCGCTGCAACACTGCCCCTTTTAATGGTCTGAATCTCACCTACATGGTCTGACTGCATCACTGCAGGGAAGGGAGCACTTGAGCAGCTCCCACAGGTTTCAGAGACCAGGCACGCATTTCCTCTGTTAATGCAGTTTCACTGTGGATTGAAGCTTAGAAGATGCTTTCTTTTCTTTTTTTTTTTTTTTTTTTTTTTTTTTTGACAGGCAGAGTGGACAGTGAGAGAGAGAGACAGAGAGAAAGGTCTTCCTTTGCCGTTGGTTCACCCTCCAATGGCCGCCGCGGCCAGCGCGCTGCGGCCGGCGCACCGTGCTGATCCGATGGCAGGAGCCAGGAGCCAGGTGCTTCTCCTGGTCTCCCATGGGGTGCAGGGCCCAAGCACCTGGGCCATCCTCCACTGCACTCCCTGGCCACAGCAGAGGGCTGGCCTGGAAGAGGGGCAACCGGGACAGAATCCGGCGCCCCGACCGGGACTAGAACCCGGTGTGCCGGCGCCGCTAGGCGGAGGATTAGCCTAGTGAGCCGCGGCGCCGGCCAGATTCTTTCATTTTTAAAAATGACTCAACTTGGGGCCAGTGCTGTGGCACAGCAGGTTAATGTCTTGGCCTGAAGCTCCAATATCCCATATGGGTGCCAGTTCTAGTCCTGGCTGTTCCTCTTCCAATCCAGCTCTCTGCTATGGTCTGGGATAACAGTAGAAGATGGCCCAAGTCCTAGGGCCCCTGCACCCGTGTGGGAGACCCAGAGGAAGCTCCTGGCTCCTGGCTTCGGATCGGCGCAGCTCCAGCCGTTGTGACCATCTGGGGAATGAACCAGCGGATGGGAAGACCTCTCTCTCTGTCTCTACCTCTCTCTGTAACTCTGTCTTTCAAATAAATAAAATGAATCTTTAAAAACAAAAATAGGCTGGCGCCGCGGCTCACTAGGCTAATCCTCCGCCTGAGGCACCGGCACCCCGGGTTCTAGTCCCACCCAGTTGCTCCTCTTCCAGTCCAGCTCTCTGCTGTGGCCAGGGAGGGCAGTGGAGGATGGCCCAGGTCCTTGGGCCCTGCACCCGCATGGGAGACCAGGAGGAAGCATATGGCTCCTGGCTTTGGATCGGCACAGCGCGCCGGCCATAGTAGCCACTTGGGGGGGTGAGCCAATGGAAAAAAGGAAGACCTTTCTCTGTCTCTCTCTTTCTCTCACTGTCTAACTCTGCCTGTCAAAAAAACAAACAAACAAAAACAAAAACAAAACCTCAACTTTGTAAGTGCAGCCATCGTTAAAAAGAAATTTATTTATTTATTTGAAGAGCAGTTATAGAAAGAGAGGGAGAGACAGAGAGAGTTCTTCCATCTGCTGGGTCACTCTTCAAATGGCCAAAATGGCCAGGGCTGGCCCAGGCAGAAGCCAGCAGCCGGGAGCTTCTTCAGGGTCTCCCACGTAGGTGCAGGGGCCCAAGTACTTGGGCTATCTTCTGTTGCTTTCCCAGGCCATTAGCACAGAGCTGGATTGGAAGCGGAGCAGCTAGGACTTGAACTGGTGCCCATACGGGAAGCTGGTGTTGTAGGTGGCAGCTTTACCTGCTACACCACAGTTCCGGCCCCAGCCACTGTTATTTTAAAAAAATGAAATAGAAACAGATTCTCTCAGATCTCTATATCCCAAATTTCAAATAGCTACTTTCTTTCATTATATTTTCTAAGTTTAGTCTATTGAATTTTCAATGAAGTGAAGCCAGTGTGTTACATCTACCCACGAAATGATGTCCAAATGAAAATACCTTGCTGTGTGACAAACTAGATGAATTATAAAACTTAACAGAGGGGCTGGTGCTGTGGTGTAGTGGGTAAAGCCACTGCCTGCAATGCTGGCATCCCACATGGGTGCCAGTTTGAGTTCCGTTGCTTCACTTCCAATTCTGCTCTCTGCTATGGCCTGGGAAAGCAGTGGAAGCCCTGCACCCGTGTGGGAGATCCAGAAGAATCTCCTGGCTCCTGGCTTTGGATGGGCCCAGCTCTGGCCATCGCAGCTATCTGGGGAGTGAACCAGCAGATGGAAAACCACTCTCTTTCTCTCTCTCTCTGCCTCTCCTTCCCTCTGTGTGTAATTCTGACTTTCAAATAAATAAATACATCTTTAAAAAAAAAAAAAAACAAAACTTAGGGCTTAGGCTGAAAAGCAAAACAAATAGGTAATAATGTATGTATAAACATGAATAGCGAAATAAGTATTCATATCAGAATGCTGTTACTGCCATTATCATCAGCTGTAACACTTGCAATGACTTGGATTTGGGGTTCACGCACTTTAAGTAAGCACACCAATATACCAATTGATTCTAAGATTTGAGAAAGCTACCTGTAAGGAAACCAGTGACTTGCAATAAAATTTAAGTACACTACTGACCCTGATGCAGAAAATGAGAAAGACTTGCTGAACTGCCCAACAGCAGAGGGGGTTGAAGTCACAGTTGTTTCTGTCTTGGCTGTCCCTGGCCCTGAAACTATGGAAAAAAATAAGAACATAACAAAAAGTCAGTAAAAACATTAATCCACGTTGCAATTCTCAACAGCTTGAACCATGTGCCGCTTTTCACAGCTGCTCTCATCAAGTACATTTTGTGCCACGTGAGGCACCCAGGGAGCAAGCATGTTGGCTAACTTGGGGTTACTGCCATTGAACCTGCTCTTTGGTCCTGCCAACATCCTATGACATATTCTCCTTCCCAGAAAAGATACCAAAATAATCCTAGTGTAGTTTAAACGCTTAAAGTTCTAAAAATATATTCTTCTAGGTTATAATGGTATGAGGAAATGCTTACAATAAATCTAAGCAAAAATAAAAATTAAAAAAATATAATAAACTGTATATAACGTACCTTTGCAATTGAAATTTATGCTGTAGAGAAAAAGCCCAACTATCTGAGTAGTGACTTCAAGGCTCACTATTTACTTTCCTATACATTTCTATGTTTTCCATAGATTTTTATTTTAAATTTAACACAATACTTTTATTTAAATCACATAATTGCTGTAATACTGAGAAGTGTACAACATTAAAGGTGAGATTCATTACTTTTCTCATGCTCAATTTTCTCTAAATTCTCATGAACAGTTTGGGGTTAAATTTTCTCTACTGTTCTACTTTAGAAGAGGGGGGAGGAATAGGAAAACTAAATTTAGAAAGTACAAATCAAACCAAACCAATCAACAATAAGGAAAAGACAACTTCTCTTTCACGGTAAGGGGTAATGCCAATGG